>NC_137612.1:11770959-11980959 GCF_963280865.1 Gymnoscopelus braueri | reverse complement strand
GTGTGTGTATGCGTATGCGTGCCCGTGTAAGTGTGTGGGTGCGTGCGTGTGTGCATGCGTGCGTGCGTGCGTGTCCAAGTGTGTCCAATACAGTAATGCTGGCTCTTTGAATAACTTTAAATTAAGAGGAACTGACCTTGCACTTTGATCTCCTGAAAGGAATCTACATTTTGAGAAGCCACATGATGAGGGAAATAATTACGATACATGAATTAGTATCTTATTCTGCAATATTGTCCATGAAATAAACTGTATTGTCAAAGCACATTGCTGACAGACATCATCAACATGTTGGTTAAAAAGATGACAAAATGAGAAAATATGCGCTACATAGCGGATAAAGATGTGACACAATAAAAGGCATCACTTACAGAAGATGGTAACTAAAAACAGATGTCCAACCATGCATCTAAATGATACCATTGTGCGTATTCCCATGATATGAAGTCTGGTCTGACTGCATGTCAGACCAGGTCTGACCATGTATAATGTCTGTAGCCTATAAGTAATCGTTTAAAAAACACATCAGGAAGTGTAGCTGATCGCCCACACAGAACTATAATTGTGGTCTATATGTAGTCTAGGCAGGACAAGCTTAGCTCAATGTACTCAAGTATTGTATTTAGGTACACATTTTTCACTTTACTGGAGTATTTCCAATTTTCAATACTTTCACTTCTACTACTATATCTGATCTCAGAGACAAATGTACTTTTACTCTTCTAAAAGTATTAGTTATACATTTACTTGTAGTTACTTTGTAGATTTTGATTATTATTCCAAAACATAATATTAACCACTTTCAGTCCTATTTACTTTGTCTATTTTAAATTATTTTTATACATTTTGACAAATTGTGAAATGGGAAATTCTGCATAATGAGTACTTTTTTTTAAATTTTGATGCCAATACTTTTGTACTTTTACTCAAGTACATTTTCAATACAGGACTTTTACTTGTAACAGAGTAGGCTATTTCTACATTGTGGTATCGATACTTTTACTTAAGTAAAATGTGATCACTGGTTAGGCTATTTTCCATAACTTTAAAATAACTTTATTGAAACGTTTAACTTTCCAATTTACGATTTTGGTCTATCTGCGTGACCCACAGCATAAGCTACTCTCAGTGGTATAAAGTAACTAAGTACATTTACTCAAGTACTGTACTTAAGTTTTTTTAGGTACTTTTACTTTACTGGAGTATTTCCAATTTTCAATACTTTTACTACTCCACTACATCAAATATTGTACTTTTTACTCCACTACAATTATTTGAAAACTTTAGTTACTAGTTACTTACTTTGAAGCCCTAAATACATTTTGGCCATTTCAAAATAGCCAATCTACAAGATCACAATAGGTCCCATCGTGACGCATTGTGAGCTTGTAGAACTGTGAGTTTGTAGATCTGCTATCATCAAATTTGGGCATTTTCTTTTGCTATGATACAAACAAAATGTAAAAGATAAAATTGAATTTGCGCTGCACTTTTGGTAAGCAGTGTGTGTAATGGCAGAAACCTGCTGCAGTAAAACGACACAATGCTGTGATATTTTTTATTTTTTTCAAACATTGTAGCTTCATCTTAATGATGATCTGTTTTTCTCTTTGAAACTTCAATATATGGATCATATGAAATACAGATGAGGAAAAAAATATATTGTTGGATTCATTTTATTCTGCCAGCTTCATACAGGCATTGAATGCATGTTGAAAACAAAAGAATACGTTTAAACAATGTTATATTAACTATAAAAGTAGCTATAATTTGTCATATTGACCCATACTCATAAACACTACTTTGGCAAAAGCGGCTGAATAAAAACAAAGACATATTTTCCATCCCAGATTCTTTTTTTTACAATGTTTATAGAAGAGGTGTGAGTGCTCGTGGATGCGCGTGTGTGTGCTTGCGTGTGTGCGTGCGTGCATGCATGTGTGTGTGAAGGGGACAGCAGCAATTATCACAATAATGCAATTTTAAAGAATCATAAAACGGCAGGAAATCATACTTTATGCTACAATGAAAATGAAATACTAATGAGCCACTGATACCACAAGATATGAACTGAAAAATACACAGGAATGTGAAATGTACATGAGTGAAACAGAGAAGAAATGTTAAAGGAAATTACAGGGGTGTCAGTAGTGGGCTAAGACATAGAAAATGAATAAGAAAGAGAATTTTTCATCAGAACCACTTCAGAATCACCTTCCTAAAAAGATCAGACTTGCAAAAAAAACTCCAACAAATCATCCAAAT
The DNA here is from genome assembly GCF_963280865.1 of Gymnoscopelus braueri. NCBI lineage: Eukaryota > Metazoa > Chordata > Actinopteri > Myctophiformes > Myctophidae > Gymnoscopelus > Gymnoscopelus braueri. Next base: position 11,978,694 of record NC_137612.1, on the reverse strand, counting down.
TATTAAGAAAATAAAAAGTAATAATTCACCTTAAAATGTAAAATGTTGTTTTAAAACTGGTCGTTCATTACTAGTTTTTCCTTTAGCATTCTTGTGGTTAAGGCCATTGCTATGTGTTTTGGTATTTGTAATCAACTTCCTGTTCATGTAAAGCATTTTGTATTGTGTTTTGAAAATACTATATAAATAAACTAGTTTATTATTACTGTTATCATTTTTTGTATTTATTAATGAAGTAGTAAGTAAAGCATTAAAGGAGTGAAAAGTGTCTACCAATATGCAAGAGAAACAAAGCTGTGATTTCAATGTGGCTGGAGAAAGCTGTATTCCGGAATTTTTTGAATTTTTTGAATTTTCGGCATACACTCATCCATGGTGCTGTACATGTGGTATACATCAGACTAGAAAAGGACAGAGAGATACACTGTGATAGGAGCTATTTCATATAAATGGAACATTTGTGAAGAAGGCCGATGCACACCTAAAAGGTTGGTGACAGGTGCGTAAGTAAAAAAATGCATATATTCAGAAGGGGGCTATCTGATGGTGATATCAAAGAAAAGGACCCCCACACTGTCAGGAACTTGCAAAAAAATGAAGCTCTTTATTCAACGTTTCGGTCGTTAGACCTGATGAAGGTCTAACGACCGAAACGTTGAAGAAAGAGCTAATTTTTGCATGCCATGCCTCATGTTGTACTTACATCCTCTTTTTGAGACTCCTGTTGATCAACCCCCACAGCATCTGACAATCAAGAGAGATGCAACCATTAAGAATATGATATTAGTTCATTTCTTGGACAATGTGTACACATTAACTGATGAAAACAAGGCAGGTTATTATGTAAATAATAACAAATGTATAAACACAGCATGACCCATTTTAAACCAGGTTTAAACTTATAATAATGCCTGATCTACCCATGATGATCTATTGTATGTACTGTATGAGTTATTCACAAGCACAAATTTCGTAGTGTCCAATATTGGAAGTACAGGAGAAAAGAAGCACTGTTGGGCACCGGACGTATAGAGATTTTGTGCATTTATTGTCAAAAGATGGTCTAACACAGCTCTGCTCTCCTGCTCATGAGGTAATATTCAGTAACAGTGGCTACATAGATACTGTAACATTCAGTAACAGTGGCTACAAGCCTATAAAATTCAGTATAACATTCAGTAACAGGGTCTACATAACATTCAGTAACAGCTCTACATAACATTCAATAACAGTGGTTGCTATACAACAGGTGTAATCAATCACATTGTTCTTTGCCTGGTGTGTTGTAAAAATGCTAAATAATTAAACAGTTAAAAGAAACTACAACAAATAGAAAATGTAACCTGGTCACCAAAACTGCACCTGTGAACCCAATAGCACTTTCAAGTAAATGGATCAAGTAACTTGAACAACAAACCAGTGAGAGGATCCTTCCCAGGTGCAGAACTGATCACACTGTGGACTCCAGCATTCTCATTGGTCACCTTGAGAGAGGTACTTGCATCCTCTTTTTGAGACTCCTGTTGATCAACCCCCACAGCATCTGACATTCAAGAGAGATGCAACCAAGATTACTAGAGGTTTGGGCCGCTTCGCGGCCCTCACATCTAGATGTCTCCCCCTCGCCTCACCTCTCCCCCACCCCCTCCCCCCTCCTCTCCTCTCCCCCTCTCCTCTCTCCCTCCCCTCACCCCTCCCCTCTCCCCCCCTCTCCCCTCATCTCCTCTCCTCCCCCTCCTCACCTCCTCTCCTCTCCTCACCCCCTCCTCTCCTCTCCTCCCCTCCCCCTTCTCTCCTCTCCCCCTCCCCTCTCCCCCTCCTCCCCCCTCTTCTCTTCTCCTCTCCTCCCCTCCTCTCTCCCCCTCCCCCTTCTCTCCTCTCCTCTCCCCTCCTCTCTCCCCCTTCCCCCCTCTCCCCTCCTCTCCTCTCCTCTCCTCTCCTCTCCTCTCCTCTCCTCTCCTCTCCTCTCCTCTCCTCTCCTCTCCTCCCCCATCTCCCCCTCTCCTCTACTCTTCCCCTCACCCCTCCCCTCTCCCCCCTCCTCTCCTCAGCAATTTAACAGTTAAAAGAAACAACAACAAATAGAACATTACTTATAGACAAATGTAACCTGGTCACCAAAACTGCACCCAATAGCACTTTCAAGTAAATGGATCAAGTAACTTAAACAACAAACCAGTGAGAAGATCATTCCCAGGTTCAGAATTGATCACGCGGTGGACTCCAGCATTCTCATTGGTCACCTTGAGAGATAGAAGAGAGAGAGAAAGAGGGTATCCAAGATGAGAAAAATCATTTTGAATGTTTCGGCATTTGTTAAAGGTTGAGTCACATTCTGAGTCACATCTTCACATATTTAATATTAGTTTATACTACACCCAATAAGGAATGCCATTCATATGTTCCAGCATTTATTTCTACCTGAATTATATGATAGTAGATGTAAACTTACCCGTCTTCCGCTGTTCCAATAGAGAACTGAAATTAAAACACACAAAAACCACAGTTTTATATGCTGTGACTGTTAAAGAGATGTTGGTGTATTTGAGCTGGTATGCTATTGGTATTATGTTGGTGCAAACCAGAACTGTGAAATATGCATTTAATTAAGAAAGGTTTTTTTTTTTTTTAAATCCATCATTAACAGCTAGCAATACTCACTTTCACTGTTCCTCCTTTGGTTACAGACAGCAGCAAACCCCAGCAAGATCGCACCCACAAGTACTCCACAACCTAGCACAACTGCAGCTAACTTCCACCATTGCTTCCCTGTTTGCAGAAAGCAAAAAAAAAAGGTAAAGCAAATTGTATTTATAAATCACATTTCATACAAAGTATAATCAAAGAAAAAAGGTGTATGTATATACTCATATATATATATATATATATATATATATATATATATATATATATAGACATAATAATAACCATACAAACCCGACATACTCTGACAAACCCTGACACGCTGAACTATGACGACATATTGGTGCGACGTACAGTAGGTGTGAGGGCTGCATACTGGCCCGAACCTCTAGTTCTCTATAATTGACTTCCAATGTCATGTGACAATGAGTGCCCCATTCTAGTTTTCATATATGTTTTTCTTTTCTTTTCTTTTTTTAACAATCATGAACAAAATCTATGAACAAAAATCCTGCACACTGCTCTTGCTCAGGGACAATTTTATTTAAGCATTGACATTGACGTTTCTGGTCCCCTTTTGTCCAGAGAGACCGAAACATCATGTCAATGTTTGAATAAAATGTATCCCTGCACTGTCCCTGTAAAAAAAAAAAAAAAAGTTAATTAAAGTAAAGTAACGTTAAGTTAACGTTAACGTTAAGTAATTTAATTGGGGGGGTCTATATATGGTTTAATTTGTTTCCTTTGTAAAAAAAAAAGTAAATTGGCCTTTAAATACCTTTGAGTCTCTAATAGTGATTAAGGGCTATACAAATAAATACAAATAAAAAGTCATTAAAAAAACAATACTAAAAGAAAATATTTGTCTACCATCTCATATCTGTCCTTCAGCTTCCCTAAAAATGTTCTGCTAGTATTGTTAGGATTTTTCATTTAAAACGAAACAGTAAAGCTAGTTGCGAAACTGCTCTGTGGCACAGCACTGGAAGGAAGTCCTGTGCTCTGACCTCTCTGAGGAAATGCATGTGTGTATGTTTGAAAATTGATATTTGAGTTAATAGATACCTGTAGTCAAAGGGGCAGGGGTAGATGTACCATCACTGAATGTACTCGTATATAAACCTGGTGAAAGAAGTACACAGAACAGAAGTTAAAAAAATAAAAAAGCACGTGTTCCAAACAATTTGTGAAATGTAAGTGTCAAGTTAATTACAATTACATTGGGTAACATGGCCAATAAAAACCCATTAATACTGCCTGGTGGCACAGCCAGTTACTACACTGACTACAGTATATGCTCCTTGTGAGTCAGGAGGAGGACTCAAGTTTGAATCCAACTCCCATCATGTCTCCCCTCTCTCTCTGCCCTCAGTCTCCTGTCTTCTGTCCCTCTACAATCGCCTATCTAATTAAAGGAGAATTCCGGACATTTTAAGTGTTATCTTAGATGTCTCGTTACTCACCTACCGACGTAAAAAGTGGCGTTCTTTTTTTCCAGAGATTCCCCTGTCGTCATTTTTTAAATGACGACAGGGGATTTAACACTGGATGCTTGTTTCTTTCCAGAACCTGGCAACTCGGTGTTGCCAGGTTGAGAAACAAGCAACCAGTGTTAAATCGTTCGCCATTAACGGTAGCCTCTCAGGAACTTTCAGCGCATGTTTGACTATCATGAGACTCTACAATGACTAGTAGTAGAGAAAAAAATAACTTTGCATCGGTTATAATAGACGAATTTCCCTAACCCACGCGCTCCCATTATGACAACGGAGGGGGTTTAAAAAATGACGACAGGGGAATCTCTGGAAAAAAAGAACGCCACTTTTTACGTCGGTAGGTGAGTAACGAGACATCAAAGATAACACTTAAAATGTCCGGAATTCTCCTTTAAAGCATGCAACAACTAAAAAAATCTATCTCTAAAAAATATATATATATATATATATATATATATATATATATATATATATATATATATATGAATACAGATAATATGGAGTGTTGGAAATGACAAAATGTAGCGCTGCACGTACTACTAGTGTAGGTGTGTGGATATTGAATACATAACATTGAAAAACATTGGAAAAACTACGTATTTAAACCATATTAAACCACACACACATCATCATCATGAACACAAACACACACCCACACATCAGGGATACAGAGAGATACAGATATCTCTAAATTTGGGCATAAAAGTAAAGCTAGTTGCGAAACTGCTCTGTGGCACAACACTGGAAGGAAGTCCTGTGCTCTGACCTCACTGAGGAAATGCATGTGTGTATGTTTGAAAATTGATATTTGAAACAGATTAATTACAATTACATTGTGTAACATGGCCAATAAAAATCCCTTAATACTGCCTGGTGGCACAGCCAGTTACTACAGTGACTACAGTGACTACAGTATGCTCCTTGTGAGTCGGGAGGAGGACCCAAGTTTGAATCCAACTTCCATCATGTCTCTCCTCTCTCTCTGCCCTCTGGCTCCAGTCTTATGTCCCTCTACACTCGCCTATCTAATTAAAGCATTCAACAACAAATATATATATATATATGAATACAGATAATATGGAGTGTTGGAAATGAAAAAATGTAGCGCTGCACATACTACTAGTGTAGGTGTGTGGATAAATACATAACATTGAAAAACATTGAAAAACTACATATTCAAACAAGTTAAGTTAATAGATACCTGTAGGGGCAGGGGTTCCTGCACCATCACTGAATGTATTCATATTTAAACCTGGTGAAAGAAGTACACAGAACAGAAGTTAAAATAATGATAAAAACACGTGTTCCAAACAATTTGTGCAATGTAAGTGTCAAGTTACTTGTCATCTCTGATGATGACGTAATGATGTCCTTTGTCAAAGGGGCAGAGGTAGGACTAGCTGCATCACTAGTTCTATCCAAATCAAAACCTGGTGACAAACATACAGACATTACAGTCAAAAATAATTTAAAAATAATACATATACAAATAATTTGTGATAAATTCTGATAAGTAAGTGTTAAAGTGTTAAAGTAAGTGTTACAGCCAGTGTTAAAAGCCCTGTGCTCTGACCTCTCTGAGGAAATGCATGTGTGTATATTTGAAAATTGATATTTGAAAAGATTAATTACAATTACATTGTGTTACATGGCCAATAAAAATCCCTTAATACTGCCTGGTGGTGCAGCCAGTTACTACACTGACTACAGTATATGCCCCTTGTGAGTGGTGAGGACCCCTAATTAAAGCATGCAACAACCAAAAAATCTATCTTAAAAATATATATGAATACAGATAATATGGAGTGTTGGAAATTAAAGTGGCGCTAAACAAGACAAAGAAAATGTAGCGCTGCACGTACTACTAGTGTAGGTATGTGGATATAAATACAAACGATACAAATAAAAACATTAAGTTAATAGATACCTGTAGTCAAAGGGGCAGGGGTAGCTGTACCATCACTGAATGTACTCATATTTAAACCTGGTGAAAGAAGTACACAGAACAGAAGTTAATATAGCACATGTAAAAAAGCTGCATCACTAGTTCTATCCAAATCAAAACCTGGGGACAAATATAGGCCTACAGACATTACAGTAAAAAAAATATATTTAAACAACACATGTACAAATAATTTGTGATAAATTCTGATAAGTAAGTGTTGAAGTGTTAAAATAAGTGTTAAGCCAGTGTTAAATCCATACATGAATAAATACATTGAAGTTACACTCGCGATTAAAAAACAGTATTTAATAACGTTTAGAGAAGTTTGTCAATGCACACATTTATGTGGTTATTATGGAAATATACCAGTCAAAGATTATTTAAAAAAAAAATGTTTAATTGAAAATGTTACACAGTATGAATGACTTTAACACCACACACTGCACTGTCTTTTAATGCTGAACAAATCTATCCCATGCTACCACTGGTGTACAGTAGCTAACCCTGCTAATGTGTTATTTTGTCATCTGAAGCTGAATGCACAGTGACAGAAGCATACAGTATGAATGTAAAACACTCATTTGTACAGTGATAGAGACACTGTTACTGTGTGGCGATGGACGCTTTATCCCGTCTTGCTCCACAGTGTAATGACATTGCACTTTAACTTCAGCAGGGGAACTTTTATGTGCCCACAACAGAAGCTGTGTCCCTGTCACTTTGTACAGACAAGAGGGGCTTTCGACAGGGCTTGAAGTCTCACTAAAGAAAAAACACTCTGAAGCAGATGCTGGCCTCTGACAGTTCAGTGTAACTGAGTCTGTGTCTGAAATCACTGAATTAATCACTTCCAGAAAAGGACGACTAAGGCCTGAAAATGTAGAATTAAACATACACTATAATATTAGTTCAAATATATTTTAATTGAAAGATACATGAAAGAAAGCAGAAAAAAAATACTAATGCTGTGTGTGTGTGTGTGTGTGTGTGTGTGTGTGTGTGTGTGTGTGTCTGTGTGTGTGTGTCTGTCTGTGTGTGCGTGCGTGCGTGCGTGCGTGCGTGCGTGCGTGCGTGCGTGCGTGCGTGCAACACTCTAGCATGCCGAACTAGAGAGAGATAAAATAAATCACCAATCCAATACATGTGCAGACTCTTAAATGATAGTGGATTTTAGATTTGTGTTTATGTTATTAGATATTTAAATAGGCAATTGCATTTTTTTTATTTTAAGTTTTACATTGTAATCAGCAAAATAATTCAGTGTTTTTAATGGCACCTGTCTTTTTAAACATCTGTGGTCATGCTGAAACCTGAATAAACATAATAAACAATAAGACATCAATCAATCAAGCAATTAAATATACTAATAATGTTGATAATACCTAAACAGCCTATCTCTTATAACATTTAGTTACATGCAGTTACCCTTTCTCACCTCCCTGAAATATAACTACAAATAAGAGCATACAGTATGAATGTAAAAGACTCACTTTCTACAGTGATAGAGACACTGTCACTGTGTGGCGATGGACGATGTATCCCGCCTTGCAGCACAGTGTAAAAACATTGCACTTTAACCTCTGCAGGGGAACGTTTATGTGCCCACAACAGAAGCTGTGTCCCTGTCACTTTGTACAGATGAGAGGTGCTTCTGACAGTGCTTGTGCTCTCACTGTAGAAACAAAACTCTGAAGCAGATTCTGGCCTCTGAGTCACACAGTTCAGTGTAACTGAGTCTGTGTCTGAAATCACAAACACACTCACTTCCAGAAAAGGCTTACTAAGACCTGAAAATGTAGAATTAAACATAATATTAGTTAAAATATATTTGCATATCGTTATATGAAAGATACATGAAAGAAAGCAGAGAAGAATGACTAATGCCATGTGTGTGTGTGTGTGTGTATGTGTGTGTGTATGTGTGTGTGTGTGTGTGTGTGTGTGTGTGTGTGGGTGTGTGTGGGTGTGGGTGTGGGTGTGGGTGTGGGTGTGGGTGTGGGTGTGTGTGTGTGTGTGTGTGTGTGTGTGTGTGTGTGTGTGTGTGTGTGTGTGTGTGTGTGTGTGTGTGTGTGTGCGTGCGCGCGCGTGCGTGCGTGCGTGCGTATGCGTGTGCGTGTGCGTGTGCGTGTGTGTGTGTGTGTGTGTGTCTAATACAGTAATGCTGGCTCTTTGAATAACTTTAAATTAAGAGGAACTGACCTTGCACTTCAATCTCCAGAAAGGAATCTACATGTTGAGAAGCCACATGATGAGGGAAATAATTACGATGCATGAATTAGTAACATATAGCTTCAATTATGCAAAAGTAATTCAACCATCTGCAATCCTGTCCATGAAATAAACTGTATCAGACTATTGTCAAACCACATTGCTGACAGACATCATCAACATGTTAGTTAAAAAGACGACAACAGCGACACAATAAAAGGCATCACTTACAGAAGATGGTAACTAAAAACAGATGTCCAACCATGCATCTAAATGATACCATTGTGCGTATTTCCATGATATGGCGTCTGGTCTGACTGCATGCCAGACCAGGTCTGACAATGTATAATGTCTGTAGCCTTTAAGCAATAGCTTAAAAACCACATCAGGAAGTGTAGCCTATCGCACACACAGAACTATAATTGTGGTCTAGTAGTCTAGGCAGGACAAGCTTAACTCAATGTACTCAAGTATTGTATTTACACATTGTTTTACTTTACTGGAGTATTTCCAATTTTCAATACTTTCACTTCTACCACTATATCTGATCTCAGAGACAAATGTACTTTTACTCCTCTACAATTATTAGTTATACATTTAGTTACTTTGTAGATTTTGATTATTATTACAAAACATAATATTAACCACTTTCAGTCCTATTTACTTAGGCTATTTTCAAAAGATTTTTATACATTTTGACAACTTGTGAAATGGGAAATTCTGTATAATGAGTACTTTAGTACATTTGTATGCCAATACTTTTGTACTTTTACTCAAGTACATTTTCGATACAGGACTTTTACTTGTAACAGAGTAGGCTATTTCATTGTGGTATCGATACTTTTACTTAAGTAAAATGTGAAAATAACTTTATTGAAACATTTAACTTTCCAATTTACGATTTTGGTCTAACTGCATAGACCCACAGCATAGGCTACTCTCAGTGGTGTAAAGTAACTAAGTACATTTACTCAAGTACTGTACTTAAGTACAATTTTGAGGTACTTTTACTTTACTGGAGTATTTCCAATTTTCTACTCCACTACATCAAATATTGTACTTTTTACTCCACTACAATTATTTGAAAACTTTAGTTACTAGTTACTTTGAAGCCCTAAATACATTTCGGCCATTTCAAAATAGCCAATCTACAAGCTCACAATGGGTCGCATCGTGACACATTGTGAGCTTGTAGAACTGTGATCTTGTAGATCTTCTGTTTTCAAAGGATTTGTATACATTTTATACATTTGAAAACTTGTGAAATGGGACATTCTGCATAACGAGTACTTTCTACTTTTGGTAATTTAAGTACATTTTGATAGCAATACTTTTGTGCTTTTACGCAAGTCAATTTTGATTACCGGACTTTTACTTGTAACAGAGTATTTCTAAATTGCAGTATTGATACTTTTACTTAAGTAAAACATGTGAGTACTTATTGCCATCACTGCTAATTGAATAATTGGTAATTGACAATTGCTGTCATCAAGTTTGGGCATTTTCTTTTGCTGTGAGTGAAAAAAATATGATACAAACAAAATTAAAAAGATAAAATTGAATTTGCGCTGCACTTTTGGTAAGCGGTGTGTATAATGGCAGAAACTTGCTGCAGTAAAACGACACAATGCTGTGATATTTTTATTTTTTCAAACATTGTAGCTTCATCTTAATGATGATCTGTTTTTCTCTTTGAAACTTCAATATACTGTATGGATCAAATGAAATACAGATGAGGAAAAATATACATATTGTTGGATTAATTTTATTCTGCCAGCTTCTTTTCATACAGGCATTGAATGCATGTTGAAAACAAAAGAATATGTTTAAACAATGTTATATTAACTAAAAAAGTAGCTATAATTTGTCATATTTACTCTGATACTCATAAACACTACTTTGGCAAAAGCGTCTGAATAAAAACAAAGACATGTTTTCCATCCCAGATTCTTTTTTTTACAATGTTTATAGAAGAGGTGTGGGTGCGCGTGGATGCGCGTGTGTGCTTGCGTGTGCGTGTGCGTGCATGTGTGAAGGGGGCAGCAGCAATTATCACAATAATGCAATTTTAAATAATCATAAAACGGCAGGAAATCATACTTTATGCTACAATGAAAATGAAATACCAATGAGCCACTGATACCACAAGATATGAACTGAAAAATACACATGAATGTGAAATGTACATGAGTGAAACAGAGAAGAAATGTTAAAGGAAATTACAGGGGTGTCAGTAGTGGGCTAACACATAGAAAATGAATAAGAAAGAGAATTTTTCATCAGAACCACTTCAGAATCACCTTCCTAAAAAGATCAAACTTGCAAAAAAACTCAAACAAATCATCCAAATTATGAAGAAAATGTAAACAAATAATTCACCTTAAAATGTAAAATGTTATGGTTGTTTTCAAACTGGTTGTTCATTACTAGTTTTTTCATTTAGCATTCTTGTGGTTAAGGCTGGTTTATGTGTTTTGGTCTTTGTTATCAACTTCCTGTTCATGTAAAGCATTTTGTATTGTGTTTTGAAAATACTATATAAATAAAGTCGTTTATTATTACTGTCAGAATTCTTTGATATATTAATGAACTAGTAAGTAAAGCCTTAAAGGAGCGAAAAGTACCTATATGCAAGAGAAACAAAGCTGTGATTTCAATGTGGTTGGATAAAGCTGTATTCCGGCATGTTCTGAATTTTCGGCATACACTCATCCATGGTGCTGTACATGTGGTATACATCAGACTAGAAAAAGACAGAGAGATACACTGTGATAGGAGCTATTTCAAATCAATGGAACAGAAAGCACTCAGAATGCCATGCCTCATGTTGTACTTACATCCTTGTTTTGAGACTCCTGTTGATCAACCCCCACAGCATCTGACAATCAAGAGAGATGCAACCATTAAGATTATGATATTAGTTCATTTCTTGGACAATGTGTACACATTAACTGATGAAAACACGGCAGGTGGGTATCAGGTTATGTAAATAATATAAAAAATGTATAAACACAGTTTGGCCCATTTTAAACCAGGTTTAAACTTATAATAATGCCTGATCTACCCATGATGATTTACTGTATGTACTACTGTATGAGTTATTCACCAGCACACATTTCTTGTGTCCAATGTTGGAAGTAAAGGTGAAAATGCACTTGTCTTTTAAAGACACTAGACCGGTGACCAACGGATCAAGTAACTTGAACAACAAACCAGTAAGAAGATCATTCCCAGGGGCAGAACTGATCACACTGTGGACTCCAGCATTCTCATTGGTCACCTTGAGATATAGAAGAGAGAGAAAGAGAAAGATGAGAAAGATCCAAGATGAGAAAAATAATTTTGAATGTTTCGGCATGTTTTTTGATAAAGGTTGAGTCACGTTCTGACATATTTATATATTAGTTACTTACCACACCCCAATATGGAATGCCATTCATATGTTCCAGCATTTATTTCTACCTGAATTATATGATAGTAGATGTAAACGTACCCGTCTTCCGCTGTTCCAATACAGAACTGAAATTAAAACACACAAAGCCACAGCTTTATATGCTGTGACTGTTGAAGAGAGGTTGGCGTATTTGAGTTGGTGTCAATTGTTTAGTGATGTTTGTGGTATGCTATTGGTATTACGTTGGTGTGTTATTGTTTGTGAATGTAGATGCAAACCAGAACTGTGATATATGCATTTAATGAAGAAAGTGTTTTTGTATACCATATTAATTGACAGATTTCAGCTTAATGCCCTAAAATCCATCATTAGCAGCTAGCAATACTCACTTTCACTGTTCCTCCTTTGGTTACAGACAGCAGCAAACCCCAGCAAGATCGCACCCACAAGTACTCCACAACCTAGCACAACTGCAGCTAACGTCAACCATTGCTTCCCTGTTCGCAGACAGAAAAAATTAATGAGTGAAGCAAATTGTATTTATAAATCACATTTCATACAAAGTATTATCAAAGAAAAAAGGTGTATGTATATATTCATATATATTCTTATATATTCACAGTAGCCATGCCTCATACCGGTTAGAAACCACGCTGCACTCTGTAAAAGACTATTAAAGTTTGCAACGATAGTGTGGCAAGCTGTAAGCAGCTAATATGTTTTAAATTTATTTTTTTAAACAATCATGAACACAAATCCATGAACAAAAATCCATAAACAAAAATCTATGAACAAAAATCCTGCACACTGCTCTTGCTCAGCAGCATCAATTTTATTTAAGCATTGACATGACGTTTCTGGCCCCCTTTTGTCCAGAGGTCCAGAGAGACCGAAACATCATGTCAATGCTTGAATAACATTTACCCCTGCACTGTCCCTGTAAATAAAAACATTTAGTTAATTAAAGTAAAGTAAAGTAAAGTAAAGTTGTTTATTGAATTGGGGGGTCTATATATAGTGTAATTTGTTTCCTTTGTAAAAAAATAACATTGGCCTATAAATACCTTTGAGTCTCTAATAGTGATTAAGGGCTATACAAATAAATAAAAATAAAAAGTCATTCAAAAACCAATACTAAAAGAAAATATTTGTCTACCATCTCATATCTGTCCTTCAGCTTCCCTAAAAATGTTCTGCTAGTATTGTTAGGATTTCTCATTTAAAACGAAACAGTAAAGCTAGTTGCGAAACTGCTCTGTGGCACAGCACCGGAAGGAAGTCCTGTGCTCTTATCTCTCAGAGGAAATGCATGTGTGTATGTTTGAAAATTTATATTTGAGTTAATAGATACCTGTAGTCAAAGGGGCAGGGGTAGATGTACCATCACTGAATGTACTCGTATATAAACCTGGTGAAAGAAGTACACAGAACAGAAGTTAAAAAAATAAAAAAGCACGTGTTCCAAACAATTTGTGAAATGTAAGTGTCAAGTTAATTACAATTACATTGGGTAACATGGCCAATAAAAGCCCATTAATACTGCCTGGTGGCACAGCCAGTTACTACACTGACTACAGTATATGCTCCTTGTGAGTCAGGAGGAGGACTCAAGTTTGAATCCAACTCCCATCATGTCTCCCCTCTCTCTCTGCCCTCAGTCTCCTGTCTTCTGTCCCTCTACAATCGCCTATCTAATTAAACCATGCAACAACAAGCATTGTTGCATGGTTATATATGTATATATATATATATATATATATATATATATATATATATATATATATATATATATATATATATATATATATATTATATATATATATATATATATATGGAGTGTTGGAAATGACAAAATTTAGTGCTGCATGTACTACTAGTGTAGGTGTGTGGATATTGAATACATAACATTGAAAAACTTTGGAAAAACTACATATCTAAACAAGTTAAGTGAATAGATACCTGTAGGTGCAGGGGTAGCTGTGCCATCGCTGAATGTACTCATATTTAAACCTGGTGAAAGAAGTACACAGAACAGAAGTTAAAATAATCAAAAAGCACATGTTGCAAAAAAGAATCTGAAATGTAAGTGTCAAGTTACTTGTCATCTCTGATGATGATGTAATGATGTCCTTTGTCAAAGGGGCAGAGGTAGGACTAGCTGCATCACTAGTTCTATCCAAATCAAAACCTGGTGACAAACATACAGACATTACAGTCAAAAATAATTTAAAAATAATACATATACAAATAATTTGTGATAAAGTAAGTGTTAAAGTGTTCAAGTAAGTGTTACAGCCAGTGTTAAAAGCCCTGTGCTCTGACCTCTCTGAGGAAATGCATGTGTGTATATTTGAAAATTGATATTTGAAAAGATTAATTACAATTACATTGTGTTACATGGCCAATAAAAATCCCTTAATACTGCCTGGTGGTGCAGCCAGTTACTACACTGACTACAGTATATGCTCCTTGTGAGTGGTGAGGACCCCTAATTAAAGCATGCAACAACCAAAAAATCTATCTTAAAAATATATATGAATACAGATAATATGGAGTGTTGGAAATTAAAGTGGCGCTAAACAAGGCAAAGAAAATGTAGCGCTGCACGTACTACTAGTGTAGGTATGTGGATATAAATACAAACAATACAAATAAAAACATTAAGTTAGCTGTACCATTACTGAATGTACTCATATTTAAACCTGGTGAAAGAAGTACACAGAACAGAAGTTAAAATAATAATAAAAACACGTGTTCCAAACAATTTGTGAAATGTAAGTGTCAAGTTACTTGTCATCTCTGATGATGATGTAATGATGTCCATTGTCAAAGGGGCAGAGGTAGGACTAGCTGCATCACTAGTTCTATTCAAATCAAAACCTGGTGACAAACATACAGACAAAACTTATTTCAAAATAACACTACAAATAATAATAAAGTAAGCATTAAAGTGTTCATAAAGTGCAAGTGTTAAAGCCATACATGAATAAATACATTGCAGTTACACTCGCGACTAAAAATTGTATTTAATAATGTTTAGAGAAGTTTGTCAAAAACACATTTATGTGATTATTATGGAAATATGCCAGTCAAAGATTATAAGAAAAGAAAAGCTTTGTTTAATTGAAAACGTTACACAGTATGGCTTTCACACCACACACTGCACTGACTTTTAATGCTGAACAAATCTATCCCATACTACCACTGTGACTACTGGTGTACAGTAGCTAACCCTGCTAATGTGTTTTAAGCTACCAGTTATTTTGTCATCTGAAGCTGAATGCACAGAAGTCACATCAACAGTGTGACCTGTTGAAATAATGCGAAGATAATGCAAAACAGTAAAAAAGAGCAGATAAAATAAGCATTCTAAACAAGTTTATAAATATAAAAAGCAAATAGTAAACATGTCGCCCCCCACAAGTGATATAGCCCCCTCTCATTTCGGCAAAACATTTCGACAACAATTCATTCATTATCAGGGTTAACAGACTCCTCTCTAAAGCATTATTGTGCATGCAGCCTCTCTCACACAGCTGATAACACATACAGTAACAGTGAAACAGTAAGATTTCTTGTCACAGCTTGCTTAAGTAGATGGAAAATGGCCTAAAAACCCGAATCGAGTGGCTTAAATGTATACAGGGCTGCACACAAAAATACTGGACCCCTAAAAGGTCCAGTGAATGGACCTGAGTGAAAGCCCAAATCTGTTTTACTCATATCAAGGCATGTGCATGCTCTCTCCTACATGAACCTACGTGAACACACATGTATACAGAGATAGGTGGTCTCTCTCTCTCTCACACACACACACACACACACACACACACACACACACACACACACACACACACACACACACACACACACACACACACACACACACACACACACACACACACAAACTCTTAGACACACTATACACCGTTCACATTCACACTCAATGGCAGTTGAAGCATTGGTCTGAAGCAGGGGTTCTCAAAGTGGGCTCCAGTGGGGCATTACAGTAGATGGAAGAACGCATTCACAGAGACGATTTCATAGTCGTCACCCCCCCTCCACTTTCATGATGGGTGACAAAAATATACTTGACTTTAAATGCATGGCCTACCTGTGGTCAGAGGTGATGTTGTAGAATGTAGTGCCCGAATTATAGCCAACTCTCCTTCCAGAATATCTAAAAGAATATTCATGGATTTATAACCCACACAGAAATGGCCAATGACAAACCAGTCATTGATGAAAGTGAACAATATTAGTCTATTTCCTCAGATACTACTCTGCAATGTCAAACATTCAGTGGTAGTGCTCAGTAAATATTGAATGGGAGACTTCACATCTCGTTCCATTTGTCAACTTTGCAATAAAAGTACCTTGCGTATCATGTGAAACCTGTGAATTGCCTGACTTACCAGTTAAGTTATATCCATCACTACGTTGTGGAGACAAAGCGCTTCCCAGCCTATAATCACAGCTACCCTCCTTAAACTGCACAGATTCTAGATATCTGACCAAGTCGTCGATAGAGACAGCAAAGTTGCACACCCTCCCTGTGGTTACAGAAGACTGTTGCTTCAAGATGTACGTCGATAGGATTTGCTGACTCCCAATGTACAGATGACATTTTATGTCTTCATTGTTAGATCCGGGAATCAAACAAGTAAAGTGAACATCATGACTCTGAGTACGCTCAACAGTCATTGATGGTTTCTGATCTGCAACAGATTCATGAAAAATCTTAATGTGCAATAGCCACCATCATAAAAAACAAAAACCTCTAAATATTCAAATTACAATTAAATAACCATTATTTCCATAAAAGTAGTCACAAATGTCTCAGTAAATCACAATTTTTCGTAATTTTGCTACATGAAGTTATTTCCAAATAACATAGGCTATCAACACAAAAAAATCATAACTACTACTACTACTACTAATAATAATAATAATAATAATATTAATAATAATAATAATTCCTCAGGCTACCAGTTATTTTGTCTGAAGCTGAATGCACAGAAGTCACAAGGTCAGAGCTGGAACGAGTTGTAGTACTGAGACCTGTTGAAATAATGCACAGTCAAAGATAATGAAAAACATTAAAAGAGCAGATTAAATAAGCATTCTAAACAGTTTTAAGTTTATCAGTATAACATGCAAATAGTAAAATAATAATGATAACCTAAATGGAAATAATCTCATTTAGCTACAGTACATGCAGTTACCCTTTCTCACCTCCTTGAAATGTAACTACAAATAAGAGCATACAGTATGAATGTAAAGGACTCACTTTGTACAGTGATAGAGACACTGTCACTGTATGACGATGGACGCTTTATCCCGCCTTGTAGCACAGTGTAATGACATTGCACTTTAACCTCTGCAGGGGAACTTTTATGTACCCACAATAGAAGCTGTGTCCCTGTCACGTTGTACTGACAAGAGGGCCTTACGGCAGGGCTTGAAGTCTCACTGATGAAAAAACACTCTGAAGCAGATGCTGGCCTCCGAGTCACACAGTTCAGTGTAACTGAGTCTGAGTCTGTGTCTGAAATCACTGACTCACTCACTTCCAGAAAAGGCTTACTAAGGCCTGAAAATGTAGAATTAAACATACACTATAATATTAGTTAAGTATATATTTGAATATCATTAGATGAAAGATACATGAAAGAAAACAGGGAAGAATGACTAATGCCACATATGCCATGTGTGTGTGTGTGTGTGTGTGTGTGTGTGTGTGTGTGTGTGTGTGTGTGTGTGTGTGTGTGTGTGTGTGTGTGTGTGTGTGTGTGTGTGTGGGTCCAATACAGTAATGCTGGCTCTTTGAATAACTTTAAATTAAGAGGAACTGACCTTGCACTTCGATCTCCTGAAAGGAATCTACATTTTGAGAAGCCACATGATGAGGGAAATAATTACGATGCATGAATTAGTAAACTATAGCTTCAATTATGCAAAAATAATTCAACCATCTGCAATCCTGTCCATGAAATAAACTGTATCAGGCTATTGTCAAACCACATTGCTGACAGACATCATCAACATGTTAGTTAAAAAGATGCCAAAAAGAGAAAAGATGCGCTACATAGCAGATAAAGATGTGACACAATAAAAAGGCATCACTTACAGAAGATGGTAACTAAAAACAGATGTCCAACCATGCATCTAAATGATACCATTGTGCGTATTCCCATGATATGGCGTCTGGTCTGACTGCATGCCAGACCAGCTTTGACAATGTATAATGTAGCCTATAAGCAATAGCTTAAAAACCACATCAGGAAGTGTAGCCTATCGCCCACACAGAACAAACCAATTTTCCATACTTTTACTTAAACTACTATATCTGATCTCAGAGACAAATGTACTTTTACTCCTCTACAATTATTAGTTATACATTTAGTTACTTTGTATATTTTGATTATTAACCACTTTCAGCCCTATTTACTTTGTCTATTTTCAAATTATTCTTATAAATTTTGACAACTTGTGAAATGGGAAATTCTGTATAATGAGTACTTTAGTATATTTTGATGCCAATACTTTTGTACTTTTACTTTTACTCAAGTACATTTTCAACACAGGACTTTTACTTGTAACAGAGTAGGCTATTTCTACATTGTGGTATCAATACTTTTACTTAAGTAAAATGTGATCACTGGTTAAGTTATTTTCCACAACTTTAAAATAACTTTATTGAAACGTTTAACTTTCCAATTTACGATTTGGGTACATTTACTCAAGTACTGTACCTAAGTAAAATTTTGAGGTACTTTTACTTTACTTGAGTATTTCCAATGTTCAATAGGCCTACTTTTACTTCTCCACAACATCTCAGAGGCAAATATTGTACTTTTTAGTCCACTACAATTTGAAAACATTACCCACTTCAGCCTATAATATTTCAAAAATAGCCAATCTACAAGCTCACAATGCCTTGTGATGATCTTTATACATTTAATACATTTGAAAACTTGTGAAATGGGACATTCTGCATAATGAGTACTTTCTGCTTTTGGTACTTTAATATGGAGATACATTTAAATAACAATACTTTTGTACTTTTACTCAAGTAAATTTTGATTACAGGACTTGTACTTGTAACAGAGTATTTCTACATTGCAGATACTTTTACTAAAGAAAACATGTGAGTACTTACTTCCACCACTGCTAATTGAATAATTGGTTGCACCTGAGGGAAGTAAAGTAGGACTGCCTTTACCAGACTGTCTGGTGCATAAAATGACAAATCAGGCTGTGGGCAGTTGGTAAGGGCAACTGATAATTGGTGGGCTACCCGTAGCGCGCTTTTAATCATTTTTAACTCAATTTTGTTATTTTGACAAAGTGACAATGCCTCGAAAAGTAGTCCTCGATGTCCCACCGTCCCCTGACTTCTCCGGCTCTGACAATGAGGAAGGTGAAGTGACAGCCGACAAAACAGGTGTTTAAGAGGGTTTTAACCACAATAACTATTCTAACTTATTGATAAGTTGAGAACTAAGCCCAATTGATTTCTCCCTCTCCAATAGAGTCGGCAGGTGCTGCTGCTGTCAGTGCTGCGTCGTCAGGTTTGTATGGGCTACAAGTCTTTTAATCCAAAGTCGGCCAGCTATTATCCTGACGGTCGTCTGTCACGATGAACTTACACTTGGTGTTTGCACTTTCTCCATTTACGGCCGGTACACCTACATAAATGTTCAGATTTCAAATATAAAGTGCTCACCACATGGCCACGGATGTTGCAATTCTGTCCGGGCCTACAGAAGTACCCGTATCCTCCATATTGTTCAATAATAAGCATTTTAATCCGATTGGTGGCCATTTTGCCAGAGTTATAATGTACCAGATTGCAATACACTTCCCAACCGATAGGGTCGTGTAGTTTAAAACATTTGGCGAAAATGGCCACCGATCGGATTAAAATGCTTTTTATTAAACAATACGGAAGCTACGGGTACTTCTGAGGGCCGTACATAATTATAACATCCGTGGCCATGAGGTAAGCACTTTATATTTGAAATCTGAACGTTTATGTAGATGTACGGGTTGTAAATGGAGACAGTGCAAACACTATGTTGAAGTTCATCCATGACTACATGTCATGTATCAGGACTAGCCAAACGTTGAAAACGCCAGAAGCAGTGTTGCCATGTCTGCTTATTATAAGTGACTTTGGCCTTGTTTTTCTGTAAAGTTGCCTGTAAAATATTGGTGGTGTTTTTTTGTTATTTGGGCTTGCTTCTAGCCCTGAAACATGACCGTAACAGACGAGGTCATGTGAACCATGGCTAGGCTTGCTTCCAAATTGATTAATTAAAACCAGTGGTTCTCAAACATTTTCATGTCAAGGACCCCCAAATTAATATGTATTTGTCCACGGATCCCCCCCCCCTGAAATTGTTTTGTGCCATGGACCCCCGCTGTACCAGATTTTAGTTCTTAAAATGTTTCCAAAAGCTCACGTCACGTTGTGAGCTTGTAGATCGGCTATTTTCAAATGGCTGTGTATATAGGTTTAAAGTGCTCATGTGGCTTAGTTGCTTCTTTTGGGCTTGTCTTTATAGACCTGGTTGCTTGTTTGTTTCTGGCCAGTGTTGAATCTGACAACACAGGCCAGAAGCATCAATTTGCATTGTTATTACATTGATTTCTCTCGGCAGGTGGCGCTGTTGTATCATCGCGCAAAGTTGCTACTCATCCGTCCACTGTGGTGATGATAAAGGAAGCGCTCAAAAGTCTTGACACGAGGCAAGGCGTCTCCTCCATTGCTATTACGAGTTTCATCAAACGGACCTATCCCTCTGTGGATCCGGTCAGGATGAAGTACTTTATCCGTAGAGCCCTGACTAAAGGACTCGAGAATGGGTTGTACGTGAGGCCTCCCAAATACACAAATGTCAATGGCGCACGTGGAAAATTCCGGGTAATGTCTAGCCTATATATTTTGCACATTTCCCACAATCTGAATGCTCCTAGAGGAGCACTTCATCCAATAGAGGAGCACTTCATCCAATATCAACCTTGTCTTCATAAAATGTGTCCTTGTTCACATTTCTGTCTCAGAGTTGGGTTGTGGACAGTTAAGAAACCGCTACCAGTGATGTCATCGGTAGGCAGGTTTGGTCATTTTGTTGCAAGGATAAAAAATTGATCCCATTTCAGTGTGGTTCTTTAAAGTAAGAGAAAGGCTGTAGTATGGCTTGGAATCCCCATCGATGTCATCGGTAGGCAGGTTTCTGAACCCACTTCTGAGCACCAAGCGAGTAGGCCTACGCAGACATGGTATCTGGTAATGAGCATTATTGAGGACCAATTATACGAAGATAAGGTTGAAAATGGGTGAAGTGATCCTTTAAAAGAATCACCTGTTTACATGGACTTCACTATCACTCCACAGCTTTCACAGAAAATTAGGAAAGAGCCGGAGACAAAAAAGGAGAATAGCGATCCCAATAGTGATCTGCCAAAGGCTGGGAAAAAAAAGCTTAAGGCGGTAGCTGATGAAACCGGTAACCTTTGGTCTATTTTGAAACATGGATCTGTGACAGTGTGGTATTGTTTCTCTTCCCTTTTTGGGTGTTTTCTAATCTAACCAATGTCTTTATCTTTATCAAGATAAAGGTGACAAGAAGAAAAAGACCAAGAAAAAGCTTGCTTCTTCAGAGGTGAAATTTGAGGTGTAAATGTTTATTTTGTGGGTTGATGGGGAAAGCAAAAACTAACGTAATTTTTGTCTTAGGACTCTGAAAAAGCTGGAGGTGCTGCTGCCTCAAAACTGGCCCCCAAAAGGCCCAAGGCTAAAAAGGCTGCCAAGACTGTGGAAGAAGATGGCGACGAAGACCAACCAAAACAGACTACCAAAGCTGCCCCAAAGCCCAGGGCAAAAAAGGCTGCCAAGACTGTGGTAGAAGATGGAGACTCTGACCACGACCAACCAAAAGAGACCACAAAAGCTGCTCCGAAATCTAAAGCTGCTCTGAAAGCTAAAGCTGCTCCGAAGGAAAAAGCTGCTCCGAAGGAAAAAGCTGCTCTGAAAGAAAAAGCTGCTCCAAAAGAAAAAGCTGCACCAAAAGAAAAAGCTGCAGCAAAGACTCAAAAGGCAACTGAAATTAAACCAGTCAAAGCATCAAAGAGACCCAAGGCTACCAAAGAAGAGGAAGAGGAAGAAGATGATGACGCTTCTGCCCCAAGGGCTACACGGAAACGAGGAAAGACGACTGAGTAATGGCATACTGTATTTTGTACCGCTGTGTATTTTGTAGCTACTGCACAATACTTTTGTATATTTCAAATAAAACTTGATCATTAACATTAACGTGCATGTCTTATCTATTCTCAACATTTTTCAAGGAGTGGGATTTAAAAAAATATCTGTCATGGCTTGTGTGCTCTCCCTCTTTCAAACAGAGTCTTGTAGGATGCCATTGCCAACGGTCTCTCATAGAAAAGTTAATGTCCTGATATAGTAGCGTATTCATTTTGGAATCATTGGTAACATCATATGGGGATAGATCGTCAACTTGTTCACTTGCATCAAATGGCTGCTTTGGTGGGCAAAACCGTACTTGATCACAACCAATTAATGAGTAGACTGTCTGGAACCAATTCGTACAATACACATCCTTATTGTCATCTGCCTATGCAACCCCTCTAATGCAAAATATTATTTAGGTGTAGCCACCTAGACTCAGCTGTTAACCAGATTTGTGTACTGTAGACCATTGGTTGGGGGGATGGGGAGTACATAAAAGCATCACAATAATTTTATGTTGACTATTTAAAGGGATAGATCAACCCTAATGTTTTTTCTAGCGATTCGTCACCCAATGGAGACTTGAATTTGTGTATGTTTTTGATGCATTCCCAAGCCAATGATTTGACGGGCAGCGGTTCTGGTAGGAGACACCTACCGGACCGCTGGTCATCAAATTATTGGCCCAGGATAAACAAATCCATGAATTCAAGTCTCCATGGGGTGACTAATCGATAGGAAAAAAGGTAATTTTTTGGGTGAACTATCCCTTTAACCCATTTAGACCCGAGGCCGATTCTAAAAACGCCTTCTAAATCCTGTTTTCTAAAAAATTACAACAAATGTATGTTGCCATATACTGTACATGGCAACAACTCCCAACAACCCCAAAAAGGGTTCCCGTCTTTAAAGGTATAGTTACAAATAGTTCCCGCCCAAGTAAAGAAATTGCAGATTTAAAGCTCACCACTTTGTGCCATGCTCCGAGCTTGTACATCTGCTATTTTTGAAATGTATGGGAAAATCTTAAAGGTTTGAATAATTTTGAATTTAACACATATCTTCTCTTCTGGGGAACCCTGGCACGTTTTCAGGTGGGGGTCCGGGGACAAATGTATATCTGTATATCAATTTGGGGTCCTTGACACGAATAGACTACGGAGCATAGTTTCTGTAATGCTGCACACTGCATTTAACACTATTGGTCTTCCAAAAATGCATTCCATAGCCTACATGAGGCCCACATATTAATCTTGAAAAGGGGGTCTCTTGGGTCACTCATTCTACCATCTATATGAAAACTCACAATGCTTTTATCAATGGTCAAGTTATGCCACTGTTCTAAGTAAAGTTCAAAAAACAGAAAGGGTTATTACAAAGACAAGTTACTTTCCATTTAATTTTTAAAACCATGTTTATTTGTCTTTAAAAAATAAAATAAAAATCAACTAAAAAGTATTACTTTATTTCATTGTCACTAATAGAAACAGTACGGAAGCACTGAGTCTTTGAGCATTTTTACTGCTCTTCAAGTATGTTCATTCAGTTCATTTCTGCAGTGGCGGGGCCAGCTGACCCAAAGGGCAGGGTGGTACCTTCAATTCATCTCCATTTCGGCATCCTGGTTGAAGCGGACTCACTCAAAGTAAAAAAATAATCACCTAAAACACATCACAGATTGATCCAGTGACTGATGCCACGTAGTGAGCGATGTCGTTTCATTCTCAACAATCTTCACACAGTGTAGTGAACAGGAGGATGGAAGATTTGATGAAAACATGCTGAAACTTAAAAGAGCATTCTGAAAAGGTACCAGAATGGCAATGCTATAGAAGGAAAGAATTTGACAAGGAAACCAGAATGGGGACAATTAAATTCAGCAAATAAAGGCTTTGTTCAGACTTTAGGCAAATTTGATTTGTTTCTCAAATCTGATCTTTGGGACTGACTGTCCACACCTATCTGCATTGTTTACTGTGTTAAAGACATAAGTGACATACTGTATCTGTGAGTAATGCTGTCGCACAACGGTGCCGCTCGGTGAAAATAGACGGTCTACAAATGTAAATCGTCTAGTTTCACCGAGCAACACCATCATAAGATGATGTATAGGCTTCAGTGTCCGAATGACCAGACTGAGACATCTTTTGAATTCAGATTTGAATCGCTTTTCAAACCTACTAGGAATATTATTGAAATCTGATTAATACAAATCTGTTTCCATAGATTCTGCTGTTCAGACTTGATAAAAAAAGAAAAAGACAACAACAATCTGATTCCAATCTGGATAGGTCCAACAATCTGATTTAGGCTGCTAGTGTGAACATAGCCAAAGTGAGCCCATCACCATTCAACCTCACTAAAAGGACAGAGAGAGCCATCAGTCAACTGCATTAAAAAAGCGGTAACATTGAAACAATACCACTTGAATCAACTAAAAGAATAAAACTCTTAATTACAATTTCTCCAGTGAGGAAAAAAAAATAAGTCTTCCACATGTAAACAAATTCACTCTGAAGAGAGAAATCAAGTGTGCAGTTCTCTCGGCTCCTCCTCCTTCAACTAAGTGCCACCCGTTTGTGCACGGGCCACAATTGCACCCAAGTTGATATGTGAATCCCAAAGGTCCAACCTTCAAACCCCCTGTCCTCCATTCGTTCTTCTCAAAATGCATCTCAGGAACAAACATCCGATTTACACGTCCTGTGCATTTTGAGAAGGCGATAGAACAGGAATACAGGCAGGACCCCTGAGATTCGACCCTGTGTGTGGGTTAATCCCCCTCCCTTCACTCCCCTGTCCCTTCATCATTTAGCAACGGCTCTTTAAGCAGGTCATCCAGAGACTAGAAAGCGATCCAGATACTGTGAAATGGTCTCCCAGTTCTTCCAGAGGAAGGCGAGGAGGACGACAATGAGCAGTGTCGAAAACGTGCGGCTGCGTGTTTTCATCAAGGGGACGACACAGTTGGCCACCGTGGAGACGAACACCAAAAGAACAGCCATGACACCCAGCAGAACATTGATCAGTTTGCCCACAAGATGCTGTGCTGTGGCGTTCTCCAGGCCCTCAAGCTGCACCACCTGCTGCTGCTGCTGCTGCAGCTCCATCTTGGAGATGCGTGTCTGACAGGCCTCCAGCGCCTCCTGCATATCAGGGAGAGAACTGTCACTTAAAAGGCTCTAATTTACCGACAGCACACTGTACAGAAATGTTGTGAGCTATAGGTGAATATTTTGATGGGCATACCTGTATGTCCCTGGCCCGTTCGTAAGACTGGTAAGCAATTTTTTCCTCCATGCTGGCGAGCTCCTGTTTCAAGTTCAGGATTTCATTCTGGTGCAGTTCTGTTAAATCATTGAGTTGCTCTTCTAAACGTTCACACCTGTCAAATGCAGACATTAGACAATGATAAGTCACACGTGGGACAGATATGTTTTTCTACAACTAGTTATAACTATAGCACGTAGGGGTGTGCCGATATATCGTCCCGCGTTATATCGCGATACGTTTTCGTGACGATATGTTGTTGTTTTTTTACACAATAATAATAATCAGGCATGCAAACAGCCCCAAGGTGAAAAGGGTGACAACATGTTTTTTTTTCGGGTCAGGTGTCACACTATTGCCCTATTTGGATTCAAAACGGCTATTGTAGCTGAAAAGCTACAAGTTTGCATGTCTGAATAATGCAAAACAGAAATATTTGTTTGCATTTGCTCCCCCCCCCCATATATTTTCATAATAAAAAAGTGCCATATATCGCATCGTATCGATGTCGTGAGCCCAATATCGTATCGTATCGTTTCATGAAATTAGTGTATCGGCACACCCCTAATATTAGCACGTAAGCCTAAGCTACCTGTATCTCTCCTCTTGCAGGGCCTCCAAGATCATAGTGTAGTCCCTCTCATAGTGGGACTTTAGGTGGTCAAAGGATTCCTCCAGTCGACCCTGGCTGTCCCGTAACTCCTGGATCTCGTGGAGCAGAGCGTCGAAGCCTGAGCTCTGTCCATGCTCAAGTGTATTCCCCTTAGAGCTTGGTGGGCCTCCAGGGGCTCCCGTGGTACTGTTTATCCCTACAGAACCAGACGAAGCACTAGAGCAGTCATCCTCACTGCCATACTTGGGACTAGACGGCTGTAGCTGTGCTCCAAGGATCCTCGCTGCTCCTGGGCCCACGCTCTCATCTCCCTGGACCTCTTCCAGAGAGCCTTTGAAGGATGCGATGTTATCAGCACTGCCAAACTTGTTCCGGATAAGGGAGGCAATCTCTCTGGGCTTGGACGCCACAGCGCCGGCTGCAGAATGAGTGGCGTGACCAAAGCTAGAGAGGCCACCTGTCACCTGTAAAGGGCAGAGTTAAAAGTGGTCAACACTTAAGACTGGGTCGCTATGGAGACGAGATATAAAATCAGCATGTTCATGACCTGAAAACAGAAGATGGCTAATGCTCATATAGATGTCCTTAAAAGCTTTGTTACAAAATTAAGTGGCAAAATATTGAGTAAAACATTAAAGAGGAAAGTTTGGGGGTTAACAATAAAATAAAAAACAGCAGCATGGAAAATCAAGACAAAGGCAAACTATATATATGATATGGATCTCCCCTGGGTCTGAAGTAAAGATTGAATTGAATATAACAAATGGGATAACAAGTACATAGCAAGCTTTAGTGTCCCAAAACATAGTAGGCACAAACAGAAAAGCTAGGAGACCATCACAGCGCATACCTAGGCCAGTCACAATGAATAAATAATCGCCTTTATCATAATTATTTGAGATAATCGCAATTATTTTGCATAATCGTCATAATCTTTGCCATGTTAAAATGTTCATACATTTTAAAACATTTTGGAATTAGCAGATCTACAAGCTCAACGCGTCGCACATTGTAAGCTTGTAGATCGGCTATTTCCACTATTTTCTTTAACACATTTTGAGTATACAATAATCAAATATTGCCTATTTTGGCCATAGTACATTGTTTATTTTCACAATTGGTATTTCTTTGCATATGCTTTTCTATTCTACCCCAGATTTGAACTCAGGTCTCCTGTGCAAGTGCTGACATTTTTACCACTGAGCCTGCCTGCTTGCTCTGGGTAGAAGTTTTATTTTGACCAGAAACAGGATCGTGTCAAAGGTCACTGGATCTAAATGTCTCAATAGAAGAGCAGGGAGATCAAATACAACCATATCTGCCGTGTGCAATTTTAGTTTACAAAGCCCAAAAGACAAACCAAAATAAAAAATGGATTGATTGAAATTTTATTTGAATTAATATGTTCCAATGTTCAATGCTAAAAACACAATAACGTCTGTAATCGCAATTAATTGTAAGACAATTAATCGTCACGTCTAATTTCAAGATCGTGACAGCCCTATGCATACATACCTTGGCTCCAACATCTTTGAGGCCCTGGTGCATGTCTCGAAACACGTCTTTGGGCTGCCGTGGAATGCCGTTGTGTTCCACCTCGCGAAGCTTGCGATGGTAGTGCTCTAGCTTCCTCTGCAACTGCTGGATGGTCTGGGCTGACTTTTGGTTCTTCTTTTCAAAAACTTGCTTGATGCGAGTGCTCTGCTGTTTGTCAGCATTATTAGCTAGTTTAAGGTATTCTGCCACGTTGTCGTCGCGTGCAGTCTGTTCTATTTTGATTTGTTCCGTGAGCTTGAGGATCTTCTGTTGTAGTTGCGCAATGGCCTGCTTAGTTCGCTGGGGGTCCGGGGTACTGTCGACTACATCAACTCCATATCCGTCCGCACCGTAGGAGAGGGCATTGGGTGATACAGCAGGGCCCGAACCATCAAACCGCTCCGGCTGATCAAACATGTAAGCAGAGAGAAACAAAGGGAAGTTTTATTTTTGTTTTAGTGATGTTTTATTTCATGTGGATATTATTATTGTTATTATTATCATACGGATAACTGTTTTCTACTGTTTTTACACTGTTTTTAATCTCCTTCAATAAAAAAAGATTAAAACAAAAAACTGAACAGTTGAAATCTTTGAATACAGTATAACCATTTTATTCACAAATGTAAAATGTGAAAATGACTGCACACTGCACAGTCAAATGAAAAACATGATTTGCTTGTTTAATGTAATTAGTCAACTGCATTATGAGGTAAGACAACAGCTACTATATAGTCAGGGCGCACTGTCTTATGTCTAAACATCCTTGAGAATGTCATTAACCCATTTAGACCTGAGGCCGATTCTAAAAACGCCTTTTCTGAAAAACGTCAAATATTTATTCAAAAATGTATACTGTAAGGCAACAACTACCCCAAAAAAGGTTCCCGGATTGAAAGGTATAGTTACGTATAGGGGTTCCCGGTCTAAATGGGTTCTGTAGTGTAACACCAAGAATACGCTTTCATAAAAGTATTTGGTAATTTTACCACTTTTGTGTAGCACTCCAGCAGTGCATAAGAAAGGGGACAGTCCACTGTTACTAGATCTTTTTGAACATAATGAATAAGAAAAACAGTCAAAGTTCAGGCTTGTTTGGCTCTGTAAGACTTGACCTGAAGTACACTTAGAGACACAGAGAGCTAAATTTAGCAAGGCTTAGAGCACATAGCGGCCAAGCACTCACAGTCAATCTCTGACCTTCCAGTAGACAGCTCATTTGTCATTCACCCGTTCATCCAGGCACATCCAAACTATTAAGGAGGAAACTGTCATTTCCTCTATTAAATTAGTCTTGACATTTATGCATATACTCTTTGCACGAGCCTTAAAAAAGAAAAGACATGGAAAACATGACACTATTCCAGGAAAAGCCATTTGGGTTTGAGTAGGTTGATGCCAACCTTTTTTTAAAGCTTGACTATGTAACCTTTTTTTATGAATAAAATGTAATTTTGTCCAATCTGTATAGTAGAGCCCTGCTCTTCTATTGAGACATTTAGATCGTGTCAAAGGTCATGTCTCAGCTAGACATAGGATCTGACACAAATTTTGACCTGATGGTCAAGATTCAATTTATCCCCTGAGCAAGCAGGCCGGCTGTATTAGCTCAAAGTAAAATTTCCAGCACTTAAAGAAATAGTTCCCCCAAAAAATTACTTATTTTCTATCAGTTACACACCCCATGAAGCCTTGAATTCATGGAGATTTTTAGTTTTTGTCGCATTCCTAAGCCAATAATTTGATACCAGATACATTAGTCGGTAGGAGACGGTAATCAAATTATTGGCTTACGAATGCGACAAAAACAAAAACATGTCCATGAATTCAAGGCTTCATGGGGTGTGTAATTGATAGAAAATAAGTAATTTTTTGGGTGAACTACTCCTTTATGCAGGAAACCAGGTTCAAATCCGGGGTAGAAGAGTAAAGTTACATAGTGCTGCTTTAACTGTTGAGGATTTAATTTATTAGAATCTAAAAAGAAATTCATTCGGGAAAACATTCATATAAGTCTCAAAAATGTCCCAATTATGTTGTTATTATTAATATTATCAATACTACCATTATTTATTATTTTTTTCCCACAGCTAACATTACAGGTTTGCTTCTCTCACTGGCAACGCTTACAGGCCTTTCAGGACACTCACCTTGTCCGATTCCTCAGTGGAGTGATAACCAGATGTCAACAGCATGTCTGCTAGTGCTGGGCTGGTGGGTGTGTCAGTGGTGGAGGAGGAGCGTGGGCGTCCCGCCTGCAGCAGAGCTTCGTGGGTGCTGCGCCGGTGGATCTGAGGGCTACCTTTCTGGGGGGGATCGGCACTCCCCCCCGCCTTGCTGCTGCTGCGGCGGCTCTGCAGGCTGGTGCCTCGCTTCATCATTGGGGGGGCACCTCGGATCTGCTGCAGAACGCGGCTCAGAGCTGCGGGGGGGGCGGAAGCGGCAGGGTTGTCAGAATCTGTGGGGAGGGCCGAGGGGGCCGAGGGGGCATCCGCTGCCTCTGGCCCTGCATCAGGGAGCTCAGGGACAGGGGCATGGACGCCAATGGATGTCGAGTCGTGCGGCGAAATGGAGGAGCGGCGGCGCTGCGGTTGGAATAACTGTTTGAGGCCATGGCCCAACGCTCCCATGTTCTCCAGGGCATTATGGGTGATTTTGGACAGGCCATGCTCTGAATCTGAAGCCCTCCTTCCGACCTCCAGCTCCGCTCTGCCCCCCGTGTCCGGCTCCTCTGGACTCTGCTCACTACTACCCTGATCCATCAGGGGCCTCCAGTCTCACAGTGAGGGTCTACTCGGGGGTGCAGGGAACTAGCTATTTGCCACTGCCACCCCCCCCCCCCCCCCCACCCTCACTGAGAGGCTGGTTCAAAGCCAGGAAGCAGAGGGGATGGCGCTCAGTTGAGCCTTTTGAGCGTGCATGCATCTGTGGTTTGGCTCAGTGTCATGCTTGTCTACCACAGAAGGAAAATAAAATGAATTATGACATGCAGCAATGAGTGATGAACATAATAAGTATAATAAGCAGCAGCAGAAGATAAAATAATACCAAGCAGGATAAAAAAGGGTTGGCACCAAGACGCAGAGCATTTTTAGTGCCTCATTTTAATTATGAGACAGATGTTTCTTGCCCATTTTAACCTTTTTATTTGTGATTGTAAAACAAAGATTTCATTTCTGCCAAATGTCTTCTGGTATGTCTGACAGCACCAACCCAACACTAAGAATACAAGCACTCTACAAGAACAATTTCTGAAATGCATTTTAAAAAGTACCATAGAACTTAAGCCCTTGTAATAGTTGGCTAAGTATCCCACATTTCAGAAAGTATTCAAATAATTGGATTAATATGTAACATAAACAGTGTTTGGATGAGGGTAACAAGTGCAAAAAAGAGAAAGGCAATGCAAGTCTACTGTAAATAATACTAGATAATGAATGATCAAATTCACATCTGATTGAGGAGTCCAAAGATCCAGTGCGGTCCCTTCTTGTATAGCTCTGGCCTCTTAGTAACGCTAGACGTACAGTGCACACAACTACTCCAATTCTTCTGATCTCAGATGACAGGTTATATAAAGACTGTTACTTTAGCAGTGTAGGAGAGAGAGGGCGTGTGACAGTGAGACACAGAGAAACAAAGACAAAATGAAAGAGAAAAGGAGATAGAGGAGATCTTACCATCAGCCCAGCCTCTCCTCTTCTGACTCACAACTCAGGGTTGGCTAAATGAGGAGGTTAAACATGAGAAGTTCTGATTAGAGGCAACTGCACACCTAGTAGGTCACAGGAAATGAAGCTACAACCTACTCCGGCTCAGTAATAGGCCTAATCTATTATTAAATATAGTTTACACAGGTTTACACAACAAACATCAACCCAGTTGGCCATGCCATGAATACATAAAGTAAAGTATTGTCCTGTCTGAGTAGTACTGCATGTAATGATAGTAATGAAAGTAGTATCATTACCAGTATCTGAATTGCTGACTACAAGAAACTATCAGTGTAATGGTCTTTGTTAAAACGGCAGCAGTGGATCAGTGTCTAATGAACCAATACTCAGACCAAACATACACCTCTGATGTAATCTAATAATACCAGGGCATACCTAAAAACTAGTGGGAAATGTAGTGGTCATTCCCTTATATGTTATATCATTGATTCTCATCTATGAAAAGACAGCTATGTAACAACAAGCTACATGACAAATACTTACCCGTCACTATGTCTAGCCAGTGTAGTCCTACATAAGAAGAAATCAATACAATCAATGCTCAGACTCGTTTTAAGTAGTACACTACTACTTAAATGAGTTTTAGCAGTGGAATGACTGAGTGAGATACAACAACTACTACTGCTGGTAGTTACTGTATCATACAACAGTATCACAAATACAAGTGGCACAAATGTTGTCTGTGAAAGATTTGCTCTAATCTATGGCAAATGTGCATTTAAACCTCAAGTAAAAATAAAGTCTAATGACTAATAGAAATTATCCCTCAATGTCTTCTGATATATACACTGGATTGCAAGAGGAGAGCTGGTTTACAGGTCTGATGCATGTTTCAACCTTAAAGAAAATAAGCAGAGCTAAAGTGATGAGCCTGACTGTGTCACGCATGCATTATTTAGCAGACAAATAGAAAAGTGACTCCAGGAGTCAGCACAGCTATTGTGTATCACTTAACACAACACGGCAACAGCTAAATGTACTACCAAAAACTACATTACTACTGTCACTATGCTAATAATTAAGTCATACTCATAATATATGGCTTATAAAGGGGGGGGTTTCTGATTGTAGACAGTTCACGTGTAGAAAGACCAAGATGGAGGAAAAAATCAGTTGTGTGATTTTTTGGGGGGGTAAATCATGCGCTAGAGTAAGCTGTATTTTTCACTGTATTGACCCCAGTTAGACAGTTGTAGTTAGAAAGAATAAACGCAACTGCTATAGCCTGTTGGGTGCAGGACTGCAGGTGATTACAGACCTCAATTGCAAAACATGCAGCCGACTTTGGGCTATGGGCAATTAATCAGCACACACCTCTGCAGTCTTGCAGGTCCATCCACTTAAGACAACCAATTACAATAATCAAAACATGCCTTTGACACACAAATGGACCGATGTGCAAGTCCTATCAAAACATCTTCCTCTGGCCTGGGGAAAAGCATTTTCTGTCTGAACTGGGTCAGCCAAGATTCGCCTATTACTCTCCCTGCCAGCTTTGCACATACTGCGTTCCCGTTCCAAGGTCACACTATCCAGAGTGGGTATCTGTCTAGGCGTATCCGATAGCATTTAGGCTTCTGCTTATGCTGAGGAGACGTTGCTCCAAAATGCAGCTTCTTTCTATGTACTGTACAAAGTCTACATTTTTGATGAGAAGGTCACATACTTGACATGCAACCTCCTTGCGTTCATGGGGTCTACACCTGGCAGTTTCTCAGCATTCTCAAGCTCATATCAATTATTATCATCCCTGAAGAATATAATTTCCAGAGAGTGAATTGATGCACCATTGTCTAACTGTATATATGCATACCTTCAGTTGATGTCATCAGCAGATGTTCTGTGATGTCTTTGAGGACAGGAAATGATTTGTTATTCCACGGGAATTTCCACCGCCCCTTCCTCTGGATAATTTTCCTGCACAAAATTCCATGCACATTTAGAAAAATCACATGCTGCAAAGAACAGAAAAACAATGTGAGGAAAAGACAGTGTTTGCTATGATGGGAGAGCTAAACTGACTATGATCAGAATAGCAGTCTCTAGTCTGAACCCAATCTCAGAAATGCACTCTTTCTACATATTATTTTAGCTGATCAAGTGCTACAATATTACATGTGCTACAACAATATGACATGGCCTTATTTCTGTAACCCTGCAATGTGTTCAAGAAACATAAATAGACCTGGGTCGCACAAACAACTTTATCCTTGCTGTTAGCTATGTTGTGCGATATATTTAGTTAATCTGCAACTTATTTTGTAATCAACTGTGCAACAGCTTAATAAAAGCATAAAGTAAGCATTGCTCTCATTCATTCAAAGTCAGACTATTAGATCTCACAACCTTCCTCATCAATCGTTGTAATTGTTTTATTGACCACCATATAACCCATAGGCCTACATCTCATCATGCACGATGAAGATCAACTTAAAGGTAGGGTAAGTGATTTGCATTGGTTAACATAATTGTTAAATAGCTCTATATTCTGATAGTACTCATTGCTATAGAGTGTTTGTTCAGTAAAAGGAGTCTCCTTGTCTCTCCACCTCTTTATTAAACAGAAAATGCATTTTCGTTTCAGTTTCAGTTTAATTTCCAATTTTATCCAATCAGGATAGAGAACTCAATCAGGATACAGATTAAACAAGTGAAATTGGAAGTGATGACACTAAGAAATGAGCAGACACAATTGGAACTGGAACACTATACAAATTAAGCTTAAAAATGGGTACTTTCTCCTGATTGGCTGAGATTTTGACACCTACCGAAAAATGTATTTTCTGTTTATTAAAGAGCTGGAG
This sequence comes from Gymnoscopelus braueri, assembly GCF_963280865.1. Classification (NCBI taxonomy): domain Eukaryota; kingdom Metazoa; phylum Chordata; class Actinopteri; order Myctophiformes; family Myctophidae; genus Gymnoscopelus; species Gymnoscopelus braueri. Next base: position 11,944,793 of record NC_137612.1, on the reverse strand, counting down.
AGACGGGGAGACTCCTGTTACTGAACAAACACTCTATAGCAATGATTACTATCAGAATATAGTATTTTAACCTTTTAACAAAATACTTTTTGTTTTAACCAAAAAATATCACTTACCCGACCTTTAACTAGTATTTTCCCTTGTGGATAATAAAGACATCTAATCTAATCTAACTAGAGAACTGTTAATCCACAGGATTAATTGCTCACTTATTAGCTGGGTAAACCACCCCTCCATAATATAGGACAACATGACATGATTATGATTTTAGAAATTACATGGATGACACAACTTATCTAACTTCATGCGGAGTCCCATCTTACGACTTATTGGAGACACAATCCCATGCAAAGTTAACCAATGTATTGCTAAATAACAAGGACACTGTGATTGAATAAATGCCTCCCTTAGGCAGGAATATGTTGAATTGACAGCTGGGTGTGGGCGGATAGTGTATAACCACCACCGCCATGTAACATCCTGTCTGGATTGACGTTACGTAGCCTACTGTACAAACAGTACAGTACAGTACGTTACAACCGACTGTCACCTGGAACCAAAACTTTTCCTGAAACACACCTGCTAGCGTGCTATTATGTATCATTTGATGAATGAATAGATAAGTGTATACCGTGTCGTATAGAACAACACATAATAGAACAGTTAAAAGTCATGCATACATTATTTTATAATATCTAAGACTTTGGGTCAAATGGAAAATATTACAAAAACACGTGCATGTAGTATGAATAATCCGTGTCCAGTAGATAGCCCTGTCCGAAAGGTTTAGGCAGGGATAAGAGCTATGGATAAGAGGGGATGAAATTAGCTCCTTATTGCTAGCTAAGGGTTAGCAGGCCTGACCTTTAACGCGTTCAATTGGAAAACCTATCAGAGAAAACAAGAATATGGTTCAACGTTTTGTTTAAGGGCACTGCTGGTTGTTGTACGAGATAAGGCTGACCACACTGGCCCTTCCCTGACGGTTTATATGTTCCCTACTAGTGGAGCAGCTAGCTACACGTTACAGGCTAACACCGGGGAGAGGTGTTCGTTTTACTTTACTGCGTGGGCCGGAGGATCCTACTCCTGTCAGGTAGCCCTACTTTGTACTGACTGAGTAATCTAATTTAGATAAACAAAACCTTATGTTGCAAAATCATATCATATTATAGAAGTCTATAACATAATAATAACTTTGTTTCTTAAAGTGGGGTCCGAGGACCTCCCCAGGGGTCCTTGGTGGGGTTCCAGGGGGTCCCCAGCAATAGTAGTTAACAATAGCATCACAATCTTTTTAACCACTTAATCCATTTGCTATTCAAAAATAGCAGATCTACAAGCTCACAGCTTGTAGATCTGCTATTTCTGATAGTATCTGGAAAAATATCGAAATTGATGAATAATGTGGATTTCTTTTCCTTTTTTTCTGTTATCAATTTGGGGGTCCATGACATGAACAATTTTGAAAACCACCGGTCTATAATACCCCTTCCTAAAAAAGAAAAGGCAGGTGGCCAAGCAATTTGTGTGACACTGTCATCCAGACAGTGTGTTGTGGTTTCCATGCACTTTGTCAGACAAGTTTATTTACCCATGCCAGTGTTCCACTACAGAAAACAGATCTGTCATTTGCCAGGCTTCTACATCACACCGTTCCAAACCAGGTTTGTGTTGCTTTTATGTTCCGAATAATGCCAACAGAAATTGTGTGGTTTCTTCTTAAAGGACTAATAGATCTAGCCCTATAGATCAAGTTCTGTTGAGGGGAAGCTGAAGCTACAAAGATGGTAACAGAGATAAAAACAAATAGTGTTTCACCCTGTGTGCCCTAAACATTTTGGAGTTGCCCTTTATCAGCTTTACAAAAACGCCCATTGATCACAACATACAGAAGGGGCTGATAATGTCCTAATATCATTGAAGTGTATATTAAACTAACTGAATAATAGTAAATTCGATTCTAGATTGCAAGAAATAGATTCTTGCAAGATTTTGATTTCAGACATTTTATGAAATCCCAGACATTCTACAAGATGTGGGACATGCATTGCATGGCCAGCAAAGTTATAAATTGCACCATCTTGAAAAGAAATAAAATGAAACTCTGTTTTTTGAATGCATAACAGCTCAACATAAGATGTCAACTTATATGTGTGCATTATAGGCCAAATCAACTGTCAGTTCCATTCATTCCAAACATCCTGTCTCATAGCCACAGGGAGTATTAATGAATCTCTTGCACACTAATACTAATAAATCACACAGACAGCTCTTCTTCAGTCGAAGCACTGTCATTAATCAGCTGTTGAAAACAGCCACATGACATGAATCTGGGTGTTGTCTCCACACTCAACTGAGCAACAATGTCACCATTAACATTGGAACATTTCGCCTGTCAACCAAGAATATTTACAATATCATAACTTTACTTAACGCCGCCCATTGGGACTGCCCGGGGCGCCTAAACACGCGTCTCCTTCACGTCTCTGTCTACAGTCCAGTCTGTCAGTCGGCTGACAGGAGCATGCTAAGTGGCTAAGCTAGCCGCTCCAGGCAGTCATATCGAGCTACTGTTTAAACCGAAGACATCGCCGGCAGCAACGACAATCGGATTAACAAAGTTCATCAGCAATACAAGGAGGGATATATCTATGTCACAGCGGTTGGTAAAAAACTAAAAAGGTGCTGTTCATAGGCTTCAACTTACATGGGCGCTGAGAGAGGATCGTGTTGATGACCGTTAATTTCTCCTGATGGAACAGACACTCCCCAAGATGATGACGTCAACTCTATGCGTACGCTACGTCGGAGCCACGCGCATCAACACACACCAACCACACAGCATCATCCACACCACCCACCCACCCACCCACCCATCCATCCATCCATCCATCCATCCATCCAGGTGAGTCAGGAGGACTGGATGCTGTGATGATCATGGAGTGGGGTTAGGGCTGTCACTCTCACGATTACAAATTTAAGTTGACGATTATATGTCACACGAATAATTGCGATGAATGATTTAATTGTGTTTGTGTGTGGCATTGAGCATTGGAACCTAATGAATACAGTTTTTAGGCTTAGACAGGTTTTTAGGCTTCATAATCACAAATTGCACAGGGCAGAATGATATGACAAATAACTTAAATATACAAAAAACTTACTGACATATTTTTTATGTAAAAATTGCGTAAATAGCTGATCAACAAGCTTACAACACGTCACACAAAGTGACGTGTTGTAAGCTTGTAGATCTGCTATTTCTGCTATTTTTAGAAAATGTTGGAACATGGAAATGATTATGACGATTAAGCAAAATAATTGCGATTATCTCAAATAATTGCTATTAGGCGAATATGTCATAGTTGTGACAGGCCTAGTGGACATTGGAGGTGATGGTGGCTTGTATCAAATACCACACATTCTTAAAATGACGCTCCACGTAATGGCTCTTAAGGCCTCAAGAAAACAAGTGAGGAAATTCAAAAGTGTGTGCATTTCATTTCTTTTGACAAAAAAAAAACTAACATACTGTATGCAGTCAGTCGAGTGAGTGAAAATGGTCAAATACTTGCCATGGAAAAACCAAACAAACAAACAGGGGAAACATCAGGGCAATATCTATGTGCAGGTGATGTCATACAGAGTAAAGGTACATTCCAGTCACTGGAATGTAATTATCTTACATATGAGGTAAAAATGACTGTGGTTGACTTTATTGTCAGTAGAAGCATGTGTGGTTATCAAACCCTCCATTGTGCAGGAAAGAAGTTTTGGGTACATGTGTTTTAGGTGCCACTGGTATTGTAGAAAAATAAGGAGTGAGAAGTCTTGAAATTGAGGCACATGAGGGAACTGGGCTAGGAACAATAATTACATTTTAGTTGACGATTAATTGTCATAAAAATAATTGTGATTAATTGTTTGGCATTGAATATTGCAACATAACATTTCTATTTACCTTTTAGGCTTTGTTTAAAAAATTGCACAGGGCAGATATGATAGTGACCGGTACCAATACGTTTTTATTCAAATTAGCTGGAGCAATATGTGTTGGTTGAGGAATGGTATTGCAGAAATACTGGGAAAGTGGGGTAAAATAATACAGTCTGTAGGCATCCTTCACATGCAGTTCAACCTCTAGCCACAAGATGGCATACCATACCTTTACCTGTATTATGCACGATCCCTTGTAAGGGGCTGTGTCAATCCTAATAACATAAATGTCTTGTCACTGACAAGCCACAACACAAAGACAATGAACAATAGCCAACTTTTAATAATACATTTTATTGTCATTGATACTGATGAAAGGTTTGGTTAAAGAAATTATGGTATATAATAATAATAATAATAATAATAATAAGGGTAATAATAATAATAATAATAATAATAATAATAATAATAATAATAACAACAATGGTATAAATGTGTTCTTTCATTTTCATGAAAACAAAGAAGCATATAAAAAGGGGGATTCATTCCATGACCTTTTCAAAATCACAATTTTTGTGTGTTGCTTAATAAGTTAAATTATCTTGAGTAGGTTGCAAAGGTAATCATTTAATTTCCATGTTTAACATTGTATCCCTCAAGAGAACTCAAAAGGTCTCTCTTGTGAAATATAAAAACATTTACAGTGCTCTGGCTGGTAAATGAGCAGTGTTGTCTGTAGTGTTAGCTTAAAGATCTGTAAGATCATCGTCAGACCAGTCTTGCTGATGCATAGTTGCTGAGATCTCTGACTTGTTTGTGTTTTTTCCTTCTTCCTGATGTTTAGTGTTTGGGTTTCGGTGGGGAGTCTGATCAGCAGTAGCCCTGGGTGACTGCATTGACTCCTCACCTTGAAAATTATCTGCAGAGGTCCAAGAGGGAGGTGGCAGTGCAAACAGACTTCCCACTGCAAGGTGACCGTGATGAAAGGCATTGTCAATGGTGCGCCTTAGGTTGATGGGAGATGGGGCATGCATGTCAACCTCTATGAGGGAAAGAATACATTCACGTGGTCCACCTACCTGGTCATCATAAGAGTGCATTGTGTTGTTGCTCAGACACAGTTTATACCTCGCCCAGTTATTTGGCATTAGATTTTCCCAGTTTTCCTCTGATTTCCTGAATGGTCCTTTTCTAATGTTTGTCAAGAGTGTACCCCAACAACTTTTATGCTTTGTGCCCTCTGATAACTCTTGTCTGGCCTGCCCATGACCACTTCTTGAACGGCTTCTGTGGGGTGTCCAGGAGATCCAGGATCCCAAAACAAGCAAAGAGAATGACCAAGCTAATTCAAGAATTCTGGCCCAGAATTGGCTAAGCCACCAACCCCAACCAAAACGTCTCCAGTTTCCCAGTAGCCCATAAAGCCAAAGTACACTGTACATGTGAAGGCCACAGCAGAGAACCCCTATGACAGAGCACACTGCTGTTAGCCGCCTCACACGGGTCTCAATCATTTGTGGAGCCCCCCACTGAGGTACGGAGGTCCTTAGGAAGGAATGTGACACAGAGTGAATGAAGACCCCAATACAGAATGATAGTCCCCAGCAAACTGAGAGGGTCTGTAGCAACAGAGGGAGGGCAGAAGACAAATATGGGGAGAGTAGGTCAGCTAATAACAGCACAGTGCAATGATACACAACAAGACCTCCAACCATCCTGGGTTGCTGCAGTTTCAAGGGTAAAAGAACAAGCTTCATGCCTCGTAATGCAACCAGAGTCAGGGCAACCTGTACCCAAAGGAGAAGCTGTGGGGCCATGTTATGGAGTGCTGCGAGAACAGGACGAGACAGGATCTGACATGTACCGTAAGGATCAAGCAGAAGAAGGACAGCACGAAGAATACCAGTCAATAGCAAGAGTCCATTAGCCAGGTTTAAGGAATCACAGAGGGGGTGAAGAAGAGTGGACGCACTTGCCATTCTCAAAACAGCAATGCCGGCCAGTAATATAAAAAGACTGGCAGACCCAAAGACATGAAGTTCCCACACAAAAGTCAGTGTTCGGCTCATATCATCCCAGAGCAGATTAGTGCCATCAGGATTTGTTAGAACAGCACAGGGACTGAGGCCATGTGCACAGGGACCTCCAGGATGTGACACTTTGTGGTTTATTATGGCTTTAAACACACCATGCTGTATGGGAGGTTCAGGATCATGTTTGCCTAAAAGAGAGGAAGAAAATATTTTAGTTACAAAATTAATAGAAAGCAATCTATTTTATTTCTCACAATTGCATGCTTGTGAAACTTGACAATTCACATCTGTTTGAACCTTGCCCTTGCCTCCTCACCATTACACAAGGGTCAATCAGGGTTAATAACCAGAACATTGTACAACCCATCTCTCCATCCATCAGGCTCATAGTGGCAAAATAAAATCACAGACACAATTTGTCCAAAGATATGGCACAGACGGCATTAAAGGTTCAGTAATATATGATATTTTGGGTTTTTTGTTAAAGGTTATATTCTCATAGTGATCATTGCTATAGAGTGTTTGTTCAATAACAGGCGTCTTCCCGTTTTTCCGTTTGCCCTTTAGTTAACAGAAAAAAAGAATTCAGGTGGGTTGCCAATTTCATCCAATCAGGAAAGAGAACCCATTTATCAGCTTCAATTTGGTAGTGTTCCAGTTCCAATTTTGTTTTTGTTTTGTTTCATCACTTCCAATTTCACTTGTTTATTTTGTATCCTGTATGAGTTCTCTCTCCTGATTCTCTCATTCATTCATTCTTATCATGTAATAACATGATACGTATCACATTATAACATGATACGTATCAAGTTCATGACATGATCCGTATCAAAAACTGCAAAAACAAATTGGCACGTAAAACAAGTAATAATTATCACGTTACAAAAACCGAAAAGGAAAACAAAACATCACGTAATAACGTGTAATGCGATTGTCATTTCCTGACAAGGCAGCAATACCTTCCGTACAGAATATGGAGATATTTAACACACATTTAAACAAAAAATAAAATTATAACAATAATAATAATCACTTACATCATGATTAGTAATTGTGATAACGTTATTAAAGTAAGATCATCATTTTAGCCATAGACTTGAAGCCCTACTGTGGACTATTGTAAAGGTGCATTTTTCTCCACAAATAAGCAATGAAGTTTATTTTTAAATAAGTGAAAAAAGGAATGTGTCTTACCTGCTTCATGATCACCAGTTCTCTCCTCCATAGTCAGATGTGGTGATTTTGATAAACCCGTCATACCAGGAATTGTTGTATGCATTTGCTCATCACCTCCAGTCGATGTGTAAATCTTAATAGATGGGTTTGACTTTTGTGGGCCCTCAACCCCATGTCCACTACTGTCCACAGGATCTTCACTGCTCTGTGAGGTTAAAGCTCTGATACGTCCTTTTGAGGACTGAACCAATGCAAGAACAATGAATACCAATGTTAGATAGGCCATTGTTTGACACAGTATGCAGGTTGAAATCCCAAGACCTGGATAGAAACAAATAAACAAAAGAGAGGGAGAGTTACAATGTGTTGTTGTGGGTGACAATGTAGAGAAAACGTAACTCTTTTGAAACAGTCCAGTGAAACTAGAATATTCAATATCTACTTGAAACATCTTGATCTGTACACATCTACGAAGTTCAGGTTGGAATTTTAATTTTAACTCAAATTTGAATCTCTATTATTCAAATTCTCTCTATAATCTCTATATTTTAATTGTCCTTAATGGTTTGACTTGGTGAAAAAAGGCAAACAATATATTCATTTACTCAATATCAAATTGATTCACAGTTAATGTGAATGGAATCAAAATGAATGTGGCCGGTAGTGACTAAATGGCCATACAATACAATATTAAATTAAATCAAATATTTAATTGCTTAAATATAAATGTAAGCAAAGTACCGTATTATGATCTTTACAATATTATTTTTTTGTTCACTGAGTTACTAAAAATAAACTTTCATAATGGACCTAGCTGGTGAATAATTGTCAGCAGTACTTACTCCATGAATTAAATATGTACTGCATATAAACATGTTGAATTTACCATTGATTTCACCAGTACCATTGGATAATAACAGTCTACTTCAAAAACAGCAACACAGCTATTATAAAGGTCCGAATCATTTTCATTGCAGCCTTGTTTTGCAGTACATAAAATATGAGCATGTTTTTAGCATTTTGCAGAAATTGTAACAATTATTTTGTCCACCTTTTTACGCTTTTGCCAAACTTATCCTGCACATTTGCAGGCTATGTTCACTAATACAAGAATACTCACATGTGTCACGTCTCACGTGCAATTCCTTGTCTCCTCTCTTTAGTATGCTATAGCATGCATTCTACTGATGCAACGTGAAAGTGTATATACCTTAGAATGTAGCCGCATTAGGAGTATCACCATGAGGGTAGAACTCACTGGATTACTAGTGAGTGAGATGATGCTGTGAGTCATTATACCTCAAGCTGACGTCTTAGGTCCAATTACTGCATAGGCTGGTTGGTTGACAGCCTCCCATCTTATCACCTGCAATAAGAAACAGGATCTTAACACTTAATCATTACTTTTTTTAAACTTTTGCATATAGCCCATAGATGTGTGTTTTGATTAACTTTTGTTTATTATTATTATTATTATTTAACTAATTAAGAAGAGTCAATGAGACTTGCCTACCTTTCTCTATACTGATTGTGTTTAATCTCCTTAGTCTGAACTCTAAAGGATTACATTAAGATTCTTAGAGTAGCACTAGCACAGTCACATCAAGAGACAGCAGAAATGCACCTGCACATATGCAGCACTGCAGAGACTTAATTGCATGCATTATTCTACCAAGTCATTAGATTATAGTGGTAGGCTATATGAGCAAGAGTATTGTGTAAAAAAGACCTTGCATGTAGGTTAATAGATGTCTAATTGAAGAGGAAATGTGCTCATCCTAAAAAGACTATATATATAATTAGACAGTGTAAGAAATTACTTGTCAAATGTGACACACTGGCTTTAGTGTCTATTAAATATTATATATATATATTATTATTTTTTATAAAGGTGTGTGTAAAGACAATAATCTATAGTCATTTTCACAAGTCAGCGATATTAGAATCACAGAAATTCGGGGGGGGGGGGGGGGGGGTTAGGGAATTAACTCTTTCTCGCGTCTCGAAGAATCGTCTGCAACCTATACAAAGGATGCATCTCTCCGGTCCACCTTAAGAGAAGCAAGAAGCCGCTAGTTGTGGGGAGAAGAGGGGGGGGCCCTCGGTGGCACATGCCTGGCTCTTTAAGGCAGACTGGGGAAGTTAGATTTCTGTTAAAGGTACATGCATTCAAAAGGCTACGAGGTGTCAAACCGGGGCTAAATGACTTCAAGTAGTCCATATGTAGGCCAGTCATTTGAAGTCAATATAATGGTGAATAGCAAGATCATTTATCTCAGACTTGAGTTCTCAAGTGTTCTCTAGTCTAGTGATAAAAGCCAATGAACCTGTGTTGTGCGCTGTTTGGTCCTGATTCTGATTGTGTAAAGTACTATAACTATAAAAGGCTATCACCATAGATTTTATGACCTCTCCATCTATTAATAGATGGAGAGTAATTACTATTCTGTCTTACTCGTGCAAATTTGCAATATAGCCTATAACTTAAAAAAAAAAATATATATATATATATATATATATATATATATATATATATATATATATATATATATATATATATATATATATATATTCATTCAATTCATTCTTTATTTCAGACCCAAGGGAGATCCATATCGCAATAAAACAATACAATAGAAATAGAAAAGAGCACATATATATATATATATATATATATATATATATATATATATATATATATATAATCTATTTATTTTTATATATATATTAATAGATATATTTTTTTATAGATATATATAACATGAACAAAATGTATGTATATATATATATTAATATTAATATTAATATTAATATTTATATATTTACATTTATAAATATAAGGGATGTAATGACAGAATATATGTGTTTTGCTCTTATGTACAATTCATGTTCATATCGGTGAGGTGTGAGGCCACTGCTGGAGCGGTGCGAGGATTTGCGTTGTTTGGCAGCAGGGCCTACTTCCGTCATTTTATCATTTTCCTGGTACCAAATCCACTGAATGGTATTGCATGTTGTGTTTTGGGGCTTTATGGTGGTAGTGGTGACATTTCTCGACACTCCGCTGGATACCTACACCCGTTTCTTTGCTCGACCTGGTAAACTTGCACATTAATGTATTTTTTTTAGTCGAAGCTTGGTTAGGAGGGACCAACATTAAAATAAGCACACGTAGAGAGACAGACCTCGCCAGCTTGCTGCAAAACTGTATTGCAGTCTAATTACTGCATCGTTTGCACCATAGATTAGATTGTGTCTTCATCAACATTTTGCCGAAGCTAAATGTCATGCCGGTGGTCGTAGCTGTTTGGTGATTAGCTGTTTTTCGGCTTTTTTATTTTTAAACGCCGTGCCTTGGCGGAAAGGAGAGGATTTGGTTTTATTTAAGGTAGCATGAAAGGATCCATGGGACCCGTCAGGCTAGCTTTAGCTAACACGGCTAACCTCAGTTTACACTTGGTGGAACGCATTGGTCGTTGTTATTTATGCTTATTAGCGAATTAAAGGGGTTTCTTGGTTGAATAAAGTCGTCTTTCGATGACGTAAATCACCGTTAACGTTAGATGGCAAGCTAACTAGTAATCCAGAGCTTGTGGCAAAAGAAATACCTTGCTAACATTGCTAATATGCTAACTTGCTAGATAGGTAATCGAAAAACTCGCCCCAAAGCACGCTCGCCCCCATATCTTTTCGCGGACCAGCGGTTCTTGTGTTCTTGTATTTGTTTTACCGAGGATAAGGTTAGAAATAAGTTCAGGGTTAGGCATAGTTTGACTGAGGTTAAGTTTAGGAATAAGATTAGGGTTATGCATAGTTTATTCAGAGGTAACATTTAGGAATACCGGGTGAATACCGTCGCATTTGCCCTGGGGCGACTGTGTTTTGGGGCGAGCGTTTTGGTATTCACTAGATACTATTGTTTGACAGTCAGCATGTCCTGCTGTTGTTGGTACCCTGTCGTTTTTAACCACAAGAAAATGAGACTTTATAATTTGGCCCACTGCTAATTATAACGGATTCTAATTGATATTTGTGAATATGTACTATAATAAAATTGGCAAATGCACTACAACTTTGGAACTTGACATATTCACTTTGCCCCTTGGGATCATCGTGATAACCTCACTGCACGCTGCAATGAATTGAATTAGGTCATTCATTCACAGTTATATCCTAATATCAGTGTTTGATTACCAGGCTGATTAGACTATGCTTCATTACATACAGTGTGGGTGTACCCCCACCACTGCATTGTAAGCTATCTATAGGCTTGTTAAGGTTGTAATATAACTTGAAGTCTTGACTTGAACAACCCCTCATCTTTTCCAGGCTAAACTGACTTCCAATGAATAACCAAGAGAGTGGTGTGGTCTCGTTTGATGAGTATGTGCGACAAAAGGCCCGCACTGTCCCTCAACACCGGATGAAGGAGTTCTTGGAGTCCCTGGCGAAGGGAACAGGGGTGCTCCAGGAGTTCAGCCAGCAGGGTGGTGATGCAGGGACCACCACCACCACCATGGTGTACCACCAGGGCACCAACTGTGTCTACACTGACAGCACAGAGGTTGCTGGGTCTCTCTTGGAACTGGCTTGTCCGGTAAGAGCATGGCCTCCTCTTTTTCCATTGTTGGTGGATTTTTGTCATTCTCAAAAGAGTTGCTATTGTACATAACTCACCTCATTCTGTTTCTTTCTGATAGGTCCAGGTGACATCTACAGATATTTCATCTCAGCTGCATCATGAGTCTGAGCAGCAAATTGTGCAGGTTAGTTTGCTGTTATTTAGCTCCAATCGGAACCTCTCCCTCCACTATATAGCTCCGAGATGAGGTTCCACTGCGCCGGGTGCCGGCAGGTGACGACACCGGCGAAAATTGGCCACTATGCATGATTCTTACCTTTTTCCACACTCGTATCCAAAAAGTAAAGTTCAGCCCCCCTGCTCTTAGCGGCCAAGAAACGTTTACAGACGGAACAAGCATTTAAATCGCTTTTTTAGTCAGCCTGTGGCCAGTCAACCCCCGTCCGCATGTGCTGTACTGCTCCCGTAAGATTGCATTGGGAAAACATGCTACAAGCTGACAAAAAAGCGATTTAAACGCTTGTTTGAACCCGTCGGTAAAATGTTCTTGCCCGCAAACATTTTCATCATCTGAGAGCAGGGGGGCTGACCTTTACTTTTTGGATACGATGTGCGGAAAAAGGTAAGAATCATGCATTGTGGCCAATTTTCGCCGGTGTCATCACCCAACGGCACCCGGCGCTGTGGGACCACATCTGGGAGCTGTACAGCGGAGGGAGAGGTTCCAAATGGGGCTAGCTGTTATTAAGAGATACCAGTTCTGAGCTTTGAATTATAACTACTTAAACCCTATATACTTCGGGGTTGGCTCTGTAATTGGTCTGCTCTTTTACCCTATACACCACACCAATTCTCTTAAACATGCTCACGTGTCAAAATGCGACACGTTGGGGCATCCGCTGGCCTAGCGGTCCAGGCGCATACCACATAAACTGGTAATCCAGCATGACAGTGTGTCGCGGGTTCGACTCCCGTTGCTGTATGTCTCCCCCCATTTCCTGTCAGCCTACTGTCCTGTCCAAATAAAGGCATAAAAAGACCCCAAAAATATATTTTAAAAAAATAACAATGCGACACGTTGTGAGCTTGTAGATCTGTTATTTTTGGCAAATATTCCCCCCAGAATAGGGACGCGAGGGTACAAGGCGGGGTTAAATATGATAGCTGGCATTTTAAATATTGTTACTAGTTTTAGTTATTAGTTATTAGTTTGTCTGAATCAGATGACAGTTAAGTACGGTCAACTAAAAACTGGAAACATACAAATCTATTCTTATATGTTGAGCTGATCAAAATGAATGCCTTTTCTGAGGTAGCCATTATTTTGTTTTTTGGTGGGTGGGAACACTGCAAATAAACTGTGTGTACAAGCTGATGTACAGTGTGGTGTGAGAATCTTTCTCTGGAAGGTTATTTATGAAGTTACATTAGAGTTGTTGAACTTTGATCTATAGTTTACAGTATGTTACTTTTTTCGTATGAGCTGAGATGGTGGCAAGATAAATTTTTTACCAAGTCTACATAATTTCACTCTAAATTTGTACTTTGATATAACAATATACTCTCGGGTAATAGTCAAATCAAATGTGCAAATTATAGTTTGCTGATGATATAGTATACCTGTTAAGACAATTATTAACGAACCATACCGTAATTAGTAATGCATATGAATGCTGTGTGTTGCGTTTTGTTCAGATTCAGGGACAGCAGGGACAGGTGCTGCATTTGGCCTCTCCCTCTCAGCAGGAGCTGCAGGCCCTCTCAGCAGGAACACAGCTTATACAGCAGGGGGAGCTTACAGAGGAGCAGCACCAACAGGTACTCTTGTTTATTAAAACCTCATCATTACCCATGTCAAGTACAACCATATGATGCACAAGTCTTGGGGTTGTCAAAGATCCTGAAAATGGCATTATTGTTATTTCACAGATACAGGCTCAACTGGTAGCAGCTGTAGCTAGCGGACAGCAGATACACTTGTCGAGTGGCCAACACATACAGCTACCGGACGGTCAACAGATTCAATTGCAAGGTGGCCAACACATTCAACTGCAAGGTGGCCAACAGATTCACCTCCAAGGTGGCCAACACATCCAACTGCAAGGGGGGCAACATATCCAGCTCCCAGGTGGCCAGCAGATCCAGATCCAGACCATAGAGGCGATGTCTCCTTCCCAGCAGCAGGGCTCTCCTAGGGAGACGGATAGGAGATCACTTGTCCCCACTGTTCTCCAGCCCGCCAAGAAACGCAAAGTGGACATGCCTGTGTCAGTGTCCTATGCCGTTCAACAGGGCCAGCAGATGGCCACAGTCCTGGCTATCCCTCAAGGAGGACAGCAGCAGAGCTACGTGTCCATACGGCCAGATCTGCTCACCGTCGACAGCTCTCAGGTTTACAGCACTACAGGCACAATCACGGGTCCCACTGGGGAGACCTGGACCATACCTGTGTACTCCACTCCGCAGCAGCAGGGAGTTGCACACATTGCCATCCCCCAGGAGGCGTACAGTACAGTTCACGTTGCCACCCAAAACAAGGACAAGATGGCATCCAACTCCTCATCGAGGTCTGCCACGGTCCAGTCGCTCACTGCTGGACAACAGGAGGAGATCGTACAGACCCTGTTCCCTGCACACGCACAGTTTATGAACGGGAACATTCACATCCCTGTGGCTGTGCAGACAGTCGGAGGGGCATATAACACGCAGTCAGTACAAATCTGGGACCCAAATCAACAGAACAGCCAAGAAGAAGAAGGACAGCAGCTCCACCTGCAGGTGAGAACAGAAACGTCATCTTTTGCTTAACAACATTCTAGTCCTTAAATTTGTGGTCACTCAGCCGTGTTTAAAAAATACAATCTTTATCATAAAGTCTCCATTGTGAGTGTATGCCTAATTCAATATTGAAATGCAGACAACCATGTACAAGACACATACCTGGACAATAGTTTTCTTAAAGGCACTCATATATATGGATAACCCCACTACCAAAAATAATAAGTATCAGTGGAAACATTTTTATTCTCGTGATTGACTTTTGATTGGACTACCACTAAAAAAACTACAGATAAATCATTTCCCGTAGCTTTATGTTGGTAATGTTTAGATGTTTGTTTTGAGTTTTTGTTTCTCTTAAACACTAGAAAACAATTCTTGTCTCCTACAGGGACAAGCAGAAACTGAGTCACAAGCTGAGCCTCCCGCAGAGCTTCTAGTTCCTATCTGTCTGAAGCCAGAAGAGGGCTTGGATGTCTGGCGCCTTTGGGTGCAGCGAAAAAATGCAGAGCTGGAAAAGAAGGAGCAGAAAAAGCTAGCTCCTATCGGCCGTGAGTTTACACACCGATTTGTCCCAGCAGTTAATTTACATCAAAATTCATAGATTTCCTTGATGCCTTTGACTTGAATTTCCCTTTTTCTAACCATTTTCCTTGTTGTGCGTGTCCAGGTCGGCAGCCCTTACGCTTTCAAGAGGACTTGGTGTCCAGTGCAGTCGCTGAGTTAAATGCTGGTCTAGCCATGATGACCCAGGAGGCACGAGGACTGGAGGAAGAGTGCTTTGAACCTGATGTCCTATATTACGTCTTCTTGTGTATACAAAAGGTTTGCAGTCCTTCATACAAACATTGATTGACTCCTGTGTATTGAACCTCCATAACACAGTAGGTTTTAAAATGTGCATTTCTCTTATAGTATCTCTCTGAAAATGGACGTGTGGATGATGTTTTCTCCGATCCATACTACACACGTTTCGGTCTGTGTTTACACAAAATCTTAGAAGGTTGGAGACCCAATGTTCATCTAGGTAAGAGATCATTAGCATCTGTTTTCTACACAAAAAAACTAAAAACGTTTATTTGTTAGCTTGAATTTACTCACCCGAGTGCCCTTTTTTCAGGGTACTATATTCCAAGTCATGTGACAGAGGAGATGCTGTGGGAGTGCAAACAACTTGGAGCACATTCCCCATCCACACTACTTACAACTCTAATGTTTTTCAACACTAAGTGAGTCACCAAGTCCTCTGAACTGCATGACCTGAAAACGGGTCTCGTCGATCATGCTGATGCCACAAATACATAGCTGCCCTGACAACATGTTCTTCCTTTCAGGTATTTCCATTTGACAACAGTTGAGCAGCATATGAAGGTGGCCTTCTCTAAGGTGCTACGACACACCAAAAAGAACCCCTCCAATCCCAAGGACAAAACTACCAGTATCCGCTTCCTAAAAGGCCAAGGTCCACATCACGTTGGCCAAAAAGGTGCTCAATACATTTGACTTCATTGTTTTAAGTCTTCCCATTGCTGACTGATGTTGACCTTTTGTGTGGCCTGTCTTTCAGTGACGGACGATATGTATGAAGAGCAGATCGAGGACCCTGAGAACCCTCTTCGTTGTCCCATTAAACTGTATGACTTTTACCTCTTCAAATGGTAAGTGGCCAAGTGGGGTTCATTATTTACAGTGCAATGAGGAGATTGTGTGCACATCTTAAACCTGTATTTAGGACAGGTGTTGGATAAGAATGCAGAAATCACAGAGTTCAAATGTTATAGCTCCCGGAAAAAAAAGCTTTATTTCAAGCACAATGTTTCGACCATATAGGTCTTCATCAGGTAATTTTGCCTGATGGAAGACATGTGGACGAAACGTTGCCCAAGGTTTATTTTGGGAGCTATAACTCAGTGTGCAGATATTTTACCTCTCTTTGGGTTCATTGTTTAACCATATAACCCTGACATCCCTATTTTGGGCATTTATTCAAATATATTCACTTTTATTTTAGAAATTTGCAAATCTAACGGATCTAGAAGCTTTTTTTTTCTCTATTTAGGGCTCAAGTGGTCAATATCAATCTTGCAGTCCTGTAGACCTGTAGATCTTTTCCCATTGTGACTACAAAACTAAAATCCCTCATTTTATCTCAGTCCTCAGAGTGCGAAGGGACGCAACGATGCGTACTACCTGACGCCGGAGCCAGTTGTTGCACCCAATAGTCCGATATGGTACTCGACCCAGCCCATCACTGATCAACAAGTGGAGAATATGCTCGCACGCATCATTGTGGTCCGAGAGATTCAGGATGCCATCAACACTGCGCAAGCGAACATGCACTGAGGATGGACTGAAGTGGACCCTCATTGGAAATGTAACGTCCTGCACTGACTGTTGACTCTATGCAGTATCCCCTTCTCACTCCGTTACTTAATTTATAATCTATCACAGGACGGTGTCGCTTGTCAAAAATCTTTTCTTTTGGGTAAGTGACACTGTTTTACTACAGATTATAAATTAGGTTTTAGCCTAAACGGTCTTCAAGGAAACAAGTGAACCCATATTTCTTCAATTTTTCACCTAAGGGATTTGTCTTTGGCTCTTTAAAATAGATCTATTCATCTACAGTACAGATGCCTCATTTTCATGACCAGTGGTGATGGACTGGAATCTTCTTTATGTTGGCCACATTAGGTTTCTAAATTGTCACCTCAATGACCTTTGTCACCTTGATAACCTTTGAAAAAGCTTTTCATCTGACCTGTGTCGGGTCACTATTGAACTCTTCAGGCTGCTGCTCTGTAACTTGGCTAGAAATGGTTAATGTTGTAATGAAATCAGTCTTGTCAATATTATAAAATTAGGACACTGACTTTTTTCATGTTAAGCTCACACTTCACGTCACGTTGTCTTAACTTCTCTCAGGTCCCAGAACACTTTCATAGACAATTATGGGGCCTCTGCTTCACAACTTAATTTTTTTTATCCTGCATTTTTGATCCCCTGTATTATAATATGTTGAAAGCTGAAGAATGTGCCTGTTTTTTTTTCTCTCCACCAAATTGAAATTGTGTAATCATTTTGAATCTGTACATATGTGAAAAATGAAGCTGAAGTTCAAATAGTTTTCAACCAGGAGGTGATGAAATATTGTTCTCGGGTGAACTCCATCCAGTGACCCCCATACACTTATCAAGAGTTTTGTTTTAATTACACTAAATGTTAAATGGTGCATATAGCGCTTTTATCCAAAGCGCAAACACTGGACATTGATCCAATACACCAATGACAACATTTGGTTATTCAGCACATCAGAGTTGGGTCATCTACAGCTCCATATGTATGGGCAATTATTGTCATCTACAGAGCTTTCTGTAACATCACTGGAATTGCAAGCGAGTTTGTTTCTAGCATTTTAGACTCACAAAAAACAATAGGCAAGTCATTTATTTTATATACAGTTTACAGTATTTACCAGATTGACATTCGAAGTGTAAACCGACTAGTCAACGGCATTATGGGATGTTATTTACCCATTAAAAGGAAGCTTTCCAAGTTATGTACAGCAGTCTGAGATGCTTCAAGGAAGCAACCCTCTCATTGTATCCTTAATGGGAATTGAAATAATTGTAAATGATCACTCTTTAGAAAGATTTAACCGCAGTTGACGCAGTGATTTGGTGAAGAATCTGGGCAGAGGACAGGTCACAGAGACGTCGGGTTGACCTTCGTTTCCCAGCAGTATCGTCTGGCGGGCGTGTAAATGAAGAGGAAGGTAACGGACCTTGCTCTGTTCCAGTTCCAACCTTCCCAACACACCTTCCGGTAGTTTCTGAGGATGAAATTGTTACTCAGTCATTTTCACAAGCCAAACACTGTTTATGACACATGAGAATATTAAACGAGAACAAATTCGGTGGGTAAAAAGAATATTAAACGAGAACAAATGTGGCGGGCAGACATCTTCAGTCATACCTATGTTTTGCCTACCATTTTGATCTGAATAGATACATGTCTAGTCTGCTTATGCAAGCGATATGGTTATACAGTATACTGAATGTCTCTAATTTATTTTGGAAGTGGATCATTTTTTGTCAGCCATACCTGGGGTGCCAGTTTGGTCCAATGGGAGTATTTGTGGTCCCCAAGGGTGGGGCATGCCAGAGCCAATGCCATGTGAACCCTCATCTGGTGTTTTACTCCTACGAACATAGTAGATGCAGTAGATTAATAAGATTGAGGGTACTTCTCTGACATCTGTCAGTCATCTGATGAAGTGCGTTTAGCTGCTAAACCACTTAACTTTAGCACTCAATAATATGCCCCAATAACAATCTTACCAGTTAGTGGCTGGAGTTCTACAAGGCTGCAACCACCGTCACTTTCCAGGACACGGTATTGGGTCACAGCACCCTGAGCTTGCCGATGAGACCTAACTCTGGTTACTCCCTCTCCCGTGTCACTCACCCTGTACACTGGACTTAGTCCCATCTGAAGAAAAAGAGTGAATTGAATAAGGATATCTGTGTATAAATGGTTTCTCACCATACTACCCAAACTACAAAAAGCATCCGTGTCATTTTAGATTTTAGCGTTGGCTATTCAAATATAGCAGATATACAAGCTCACAGCGCGTCACTTCGTGCCGCGCTGCGAGCTTGTACATCTGCTATTTTTGAACATTTTTGAAGAATCTTAATTGAAAGAACTACTGGTTTAGATTGTAGATTCGGCCTCAGGTTTTAATGGTTTAAGATTAATAACCTTAAAATGGGGCCGAGAGCCAGCGACCTGTCTCTCTATAACAGGAATGTCGATCACCCCTTCAGCCGGTACCGGCACACCGACAGTGATGATCCTGTGGAGGTAAACAATGACTGTCTCTCACTGGTTGTAATGTACAACATCTGGACAGATTATGATCTCATGTGGGCAAGAACAACAGACTGCTGACTCAACAACAACAGCAATCTATATTCAATGTCTTACCAATATTTCCTCTGCACTTGGCTATTTTTGCTCAGGGCTAGTATGTGGTCCACCATCTCCTCACTTTTAGCCAGTATGAGAGTTCCTGTGGCCTCCTTTTCCAGGCCGAGACATGTGTATAGCATTGATGTGCTTTTCATCCCAAATAACATTTTGCTGAGGACTGGCAGCACAGAGGAAATGGATGTGCCCCCCGAGTTATCTGTGAGTAATAAATGGGAAAAATACAGAGTTTTGATAAACAAGTGTGATTCTCACAAGTGGGGTCCAGGTTCCTTGAGGGGATTCTAAATGGATCCTTACAGGATGGAACCAAATGGACCCGTAAGGGTTGATTGATTGATTGAATACTTTATTATTAACAGTTTGCAGATTGTACAGAGGTACGGTTTACAATGATTGTATTCATGATGATTGTATTCAATTCATAAAGAATGGGTCCCCCATTTGGGGGTCATTGAATAGAAATGAAAGGTTTGAGAACCACTAGTATAAAACATTCACTCAGATAACACAGTGACTGCATATGAATGAATTACCTTGGACGGGAACCCCATATGGTTTGTTGATGACCACCAGGTCGTCGTTCTGGAACAGCAAAGTATTATGCAGATGCTTGGCTAAAACGTTAGGGTGAACATTCTGCAACTGTTGAGTGAACTGTTTCATTTCTGCGACCCCCTTCTCCCCCCGTGTGGTGGACTGCGCTGTCTTCTTCTGGTCTTGCTCCGTTTGGTTCTCCTGCTGGATCTTCCGTGCCAGATCGATGGCTCTCAGCCGAGGTCTGTCGCCCTGATCAGGGGTGCTGGGAGCTCCTTCTTCAGCCACAGTGGCACGGCTCCTGGGGGCTCCTTTAGACACAGTGGCATGACTCCTGGGGGCTCCTTCTTCAGCCACAGTGGAACGGCTCCTGGGGGCTCCTTCTTCAGACACGGTGGCACGGCTCCTGGGGGCTCCTTTAGCCACAGTGGCATGACTCCGTGAGAGACAATGTGACACCTTGAATGAATGACTGAATGGTTTATTTTCGGTCTTTGTTTACAACAAATCAAAACACTTGTGTGGACAGTGGTCAGTGGACTTACAACACAAAAAAAGATCATCATCACGAATGTACATATCCAACCAACTCACACACAGAATCCAAATTCAATGACTGAAATGTACCTTGGTAAACGACGTGCAGCAATTTGTTTTGGGATGAGAAATTATCACGTTCCACATTCTTCTACACGAGTTGTTCATAGTAGCGCTTGAAGGGTAAACTAAATTCTCACACACATGCTGTCATGGATCGATGTGTGAACTAACCGGTGTTGCCAGATTTTGCGAGAGTAACAAGCAACCAGGTCAATGAAAACGATGCGACGCGTTGTGAGCTTGTAGATCTTCTATTTAAAAAAAAAAACATTTTCAGGTGGGGGTTGACAAATACATTAATCTATTTGGGGGTCCATGATATGAAAATATTTTAGAACCACTGTTTCAAATAATTTCAGAGAAAAACTTCACAGACAAATAAGCCCAAAGTCGCTTATAATAAGCAGATCTGGCAACACTGAAACTAACTGCTGCTGCGTGTTGTTTTTCTTCCTGCAATCTTTCGTCACTTCCTTTTTTTTGGGTCAGCTGGCGCGCTTGTTTTTTACTCCAAGACCAGCTGTACTGGCGGGACAATCTGGCGGGATAATAATAGTAGTGTGTTGTGATTGTTGCGGGGGTTAGAAAACTCCGCCCGTTTACTATCGGTGGTGTCTAAAATGGAACATTCACCTAGCGATGCCATGTCCGCTTATTATAAGCGACTTTGGGCTTGTTTGTCTGTTCAAGTTGCTTGTAAATGTATTGGTAGTTGTGCCGTTTGCGCTCTTCTTTGGGTTTGTTTCTAAAGTGTTGCTTATTTGGGATTGTTTCTAAAGTGTAGTTGTTTATTTGGGCTTGTTCCCTAATGTTGTTTAAACCAGTGGTTCTTAAACATTTTCATGTCAAGTCAAGGACCCACAAATTAATATGTATTTGTAGACCCAACCTTCTGAAAATAGTTTGTGCCAGAAACAAACCCCCATAAAAGATTTTGAAAATATTCCTACATTTTCACTTTTTTTCCTAGATTCTTCTTTGAAATAAGCAGATCTATAAACTCACAACGCGTCGCGAGCTTGTAGATTGGCTATTTTCAAATAACCAACGTTTAAGTGCTCATGTGGTCTTTTGGGCTTGTCTTTATAGACCTGGTTGCTTATTTCTCTCGCACAATCTGGCAACGCTGTCTGGAAGCTGTTGAACAATGTTGTGAAAAGAAATTCTGCAGCCGTTCGTTTTAATCGAAATACATTGATAATAAGAATTTAATAGCGTAAAAAAGGAATGCATCGTGTGACCGATCAGACAGAGAATACATGCACGTCTGTCTGTAAGAAGATCAGATCTGCCTCCAGCTATTGATTGATAGTGCCTTGCGTTTCAATCTAATGTCCAGTGGTGGGAAGTAACTAGTGTACTTAAAGGGGAAATCCACCCATTTTCAATATTTAACTATGTCATTAATATAGCATAAAGGAGTTGTGTGGAAATAAGAAAAAATTAAAAAAGAAATTAACATTGCAAAAAAAATTAACATTGCAAAAAAATTAACATTGCAAATTACACTGTGATGACTCATCATGGTGTAATTTGCAATGTTAATTTTTTTGCAATGTTACATTTTTTTGCAATGTTAATTTTTTTTTTTTTTTTTTCTTATTTCCACACAACTCCTTTATGCTATATTAATGACATAGTTAAATATTGAAAATGGGTGGATTTCCCCTTTAAGTACTGTACTTAAGTAAAATTTTGAGGTATTTCTTTACTTTACTGGAGTATTTCCCATTTTCAATACTTTTACTTCTACTCACTACATCTCAGAGGAAAATATTGTACTATTTACCCCACTACAATTATCTGTTAACCTTAGTTACTATAGTTACTTTGTAGATTTTTATTTTTATTTAAAAAAAAATACATACATTAACCACTTCAGACCTGTATATACTTTAGTGATTTGAAAATAGCCGATATACAAGCTTTGCTTTAAATGACATTAATTTGCAGAGATGAAGATCACAGACAGTGTTTTTAATGACATTAATTTGCAGAGATGAAGATCACAGACAGTGTTTTTTAATGTCATTAATTTGCAGAGATGAAGATCACAGACAGTGTTTTTAATGACATTAATTTGCAGAGATGAAGATCACAGACAGTGTTTTTTAATGTCATTAATTTGCAGCGATGAAGATCACAGACAGTGTTTTTTAATGTCATTCATTTGCAGAGATGAAGATCACAGACAGTGTTTTTTATTGTCATTAATTTGCAGAGATGAAGATCACAGACAGTGTGTTTAAATGTCATTCATTTGCAGAGATGAAGATCACAGACAGTGTGTTACGAAGCTTCAGGGTCGCCAGGACATACAGGGACCATTCCATGAAGTTCAACTGTGTGGACTACAGTGATAATGGTGAAAATGCAGTGGCGAGCAGTGACGACGACTCCATTGTATTGTATGACATCCGTGAGGGAAAGTAAGTTGAAATAATAACTTGAGATTTTAAACTTAAGTTCCCTTTTTCTTTTCTTTTTGTTGTTAAAACAAAGTTAGTAATCATTGCTTGATTGATTGATTGATTTGAATACTTTATTAACAGCTTGCAAATAGTACAGTACAATTATACAACGATGCTAAAAGGATAACACAAAAAGCCCTAAGAAGGGCTTGTTTCTATTGTGGCCCTGTGTATTAAATTCATCAGTGGACTAGACTAGAAGTGTTCGGTAACTAACAAGGGTCTCCCCAGTTCTTTAGTAAACAGGAAGAAAAAATTAACATTTTGTGGTGGGTATCAAATTTCATCCTATCAGGAGAGAGACCCCATTTATCAACTTGAAATTTAAAGTGTTCCAGTTCCAATTTCGTCTGCGCATTTATTTGTTTAATCACTTCACATGTTTATTGTATCTTTTAGGATTTATCTCCTGATTGGATGACATTTACCTCACCTGTACATGTATTTTATGTTTGGGTTAGGGTTATGTTTATAGCAGATCTACAAGCTCACAACGCGCCGCATTGTGAGCTTGTAGAGTGGCTATTTTCATATAGCCAACGTATACTGTATGAAATATACAGTATTTACTGGCTGAAGTGGTTAGTGCATGTTTTCTAATAATTAAAAATAAATCTATAAAGTAACTAGTAACTCACGATGTCAAATAATTGTAGTGGAATAAAAAGTGCAATACTTGCCTCTGAGATGTAGTGGAGTAGAAGTAAAAGTATTGAAAATTGGAAATACTCAAGTAAAGAAAAAAATACCTCAATTGTATTCACTGCCTTTTGCTATTATTTTAATGTTGTTTTATGCTTTTGCTTTTCTTTTTTGCATTATTGGCAAATTAGTTGTAACTGTAATTGTATTCTTGCTCTGTAAAGCACTTTGAGCTGCATTTCATGTCATGAAAGGTGCTATACAAATAACGTTTATTATTATTATTATTATTATTATTATTACTTAAGTACAATACCTAGTTACTTTCCACCACTGGCCATTTGACATGTGACCATACCTAATAGAACAATGTATTTTTGTTTTCTGTTGTTCAGGCCTAAACACACCCTATACAGCAAGAAGTATGGAGTGGACCTTATCCGCTACACACATGGAGACGCCGGCACAGTGGTCTACAGTTCCAACAAACTAGACGGTAGTACAACTTTTGTACAAGCTTTTGCTTAGTCTTCTTTTCCCCTAGGGCTCTATCTATGCCTTATTTATTTTATCTACTTTTTACCCCAAGAAGGGTCTTATGTTGTTGACAAATGTTTTTAGTTTTTGTCTTGCCTTTGTTATTTGTATGCCATTGTTTTTAAGCCCTGTAGCACTTTGCGATTTGCAAAAATGTAAAGTGTGTTATAAATAAATAATTATTAACTGTTCGTAGAAATTACCCAACCCACCCCTCAGGCAAAAACCGACACAGTTATCTATTCCTAAACTGTCATTGTATTTCACAGACACCATTCGATACCTGTCACTCACTGACAACAAGTTCATTCGTTATTTCCCTGGTCACACTGCAAGGTGAGTATTATGCAAGCAGATGGAATCCAAAGACGGGCACAAGATTTAGTGTCATGCAAGAGCGAAAAGCAATTCAATACTTATTCTGTAGAGTGAAGATATTTCATTGCTGGATGATATGATAGGATTTCCACTCTAGTAGAAACTACAAAATCAGTTAAATCTAGTCACTCAAATGATATAACATCAAACAGCAAATTCACTGTTTTCTAAAGTATAAATACATAAAATGTAGACTACACACTTGAATACTTTATTAGACAAAAATGTAAACAGCACGGTAGTACAGTAAGACATTTAGGCTAAAGGGATAACACAAAATAGTCCTGGGGACTTGTTTCCATTGTGGGCCTATGTATTCAATTCATCAACATAGCATCAAATATTACACATTAATTATACATGTTATTATGTGTGCCTTATTACCCCAGTAAGGCATGGTTAGTTACAGGTTTACATTTCTATATGTATACAAATGCACACTGATGTAATGTTTGTGCTGTGTTGATTTGTCAGGGTTGTTGCACTTTCCATGTCACCAGTGGGCGATCACTTTATCTCAGGCTCATTGGATAAGACCATTAGAATCTGGGATCTGCGCTCTCAAAACTGTCAAGTAAGTAGTCTGTTCAAAATGTCTAAACATATACTATCTGACAACATTTAATTGTACAGATGACTGCTTTAGATCAAGGGTTTTCATGTTATTGTTTTGTTAAATTATCCATGAACAGATCCCAATTTAAAGGGAATATAGAATACCACTCATTTTCAACATTGAACCATGTCATAATATACCTTAGAGCTGTTGTGTGGAAATAAGAAAAAAAGTCCCCCCTTCTATGTTGCCTAGAACTGGAGAATCGATTGTTGGGGTCATGTGATCAGTGACATATACAGAAGGTGTACTCTTTTGCCCGCCCTCTACGCTGCCTCATTCACTAGAATGGGGAATCTCACTTCCAGCTGAAACAGTGCGACTTGTAGTAGTTATAGTGGCATATGGTTATATATCACATTTCACAAGACATTGTATTTGTATATAATAGAAATCAATTGGCTGAAAATGCTTTAACAAGTCTTAACTTTATATTCAAATCACAGTTCTAGGCGACATAGAAGGGGGGAACAATTTTCTTATTTCCACACAACAGCTCTAAGGCATATAATGACATGGTTCAATGTTGAAAATGAGTGGTATTCCCCTTTAATAGGATTGGCCCGGCGCCCAAAGTGTGCCAGCCTACTCAGGGCCATGCAAGGCGGGAATACCCGCCCCAGCCTTTGTGAAATACTCATATTGTCAGCTCCACACGCATCACATGCGCCGCCACTTCGTTCACTTATTTCATAATGACCACAGCTCTCGTACTTTCTGTTCTATTGCCACTTATGTTGGCAACCTGGCACAAACAAAGCAAAACCTGGCCAATTAGTTCAGCCTTCTGGTCGAGTTGGCCAGTCAGGGGCTTATATTGGCTAAGTGGCACAAACGTGATGCAAAGCTCTGCCAATCTGTGAAGCCGATGGGTCGGGTTGACCAGTCAGGGATGCCAACGCACACACTCCCCTCAGACACACAGAGATTTGGTGCGTCCTCCGTATTATCGGTGCGTTCTCCGAACCGAATTGGCACTCAGCATTGCACACCCCCAGGTCATATGGGGCACATGCTGACTTTGAGGCCGTTCAGTCGGACGGCGCCCAAGTTATGGCCGGGATACACAGACAATACGGTACACACACACACACACACACACACACACACACACACACACACACACACACACACATGTTTCGTGAATTAATATAGAAGATTTTTGTGATATGTTTTGATTTTGTACAAAATGATATGACGGGTCACCTTTTAATAAAGATTTGCCAAAAGCATTAATTACAAACACAACACCAGCATGGGTCATGGTTGGAATGTGTATAATCATGATAATTGAATGGGTATTTGCATGTGAAAGAACATTTATTAAGAAGCCAGATGGAGCTTTAATTCCTCTTTGTCTCTCCTCTTTCCTTTCCACCACTGTACTGCACCCCCCTTTTTGTGAATCAGGGTGTAACTAATCCAATGGAGAATCCAGTTTGTTCCTTTGATCCAGAGGGTGTGATATTTGCTGCAGGAGTTGAATCAAAGAAAATTAACCTATACGACCTTCGCTCTTTTGACAAGGTAACACATTAAAACATCTCTGTGTGTGTGTGTGTGTGTGTGTGTGTGTGTGTGTGTGTGTGTGTGTGTGTGTGTGTGTGTGTGTGTGTGTGTGTGTGTGTGTGTGTGTGTGTGTAACCAATCCATGTACCTGACAAAGACCTCTTGAGGTCGAAACGTTTTACGATTAAATCTACACTTTCTCTTTTGAACATTAAAAACAGTGTGCAGATTTCCATAGTAATTATTTTATTCCATCACCTGTTGAAATTATTTGTCCTTGGACTGCATGTGTGCATAACCTAATAATTTCTCATATTCCTACTTACTTAGCCACAGATGTGATTCCCTTTTCATGTCTGACTTTATTCTAGACGTAATTCAGTGACTGAGCAAAATATATTTTTCCCACCTGTTTTCTCAGATATGTAGAATAGGTTGACCATATTTTCCTTTCCTATGAACAGGGTCCATTTGCCATCTTTGACACGAGGTTCACCCGTGCCAGTGAGTGGACTGGACTCAAGTTCAGTAAGGATGGGAAACAGATACTCATCTCTACCAACGGTGGTGCGATACACATTCTAAATGCCTTCAATGGAGCCGTGCTGCATACCTTTTCTGTAAGACGCCTACAGTAATTAACACAGTTAACATTACACTTTCAAGAGCTTAATCCATTAAAACCGGGAACGCATCTGTGTAACCATTTTAACCATTATTTTATACTTTGGCTATTCAAAAATAGCAGATATACAAGCTCATAGCACGGCACCCACCGAGTGCCGTGCTACGAGCTTGTAGATTTTTTTTTATTTTTTATCGTGAACATTTGTGAAAATCTTTGAATATATATATATTTTTAAAGCGACTCAAATCTATGCTTTGCGGGGGTCCCTGGAACAAAATATTATGAGATGGGGGTCTGCGGCCAAATACATATAATTTTGGGGGTCCTTGACATGAAAAGGTTTGAGAACCACTGATTATAGCAACATTGTTTAATAGTTAAAAAATTTTTACGGATTTAGAAGACATTTGTAGAATACCCAGAAGCAAAGATTTGAGTTACAAATGTTCGCTTTAAAAAAAGGTATATTCAAAGATTTTCACACATTTTCATAATCTTTCAAAAATAGCAGATCTACAAGCTCATAGCGCACTCGGCACTCGCTTGTATATCTTCTATTTTTGAATAGCCAAAGTATAAGATAATGGTTAAAGTGGTTAAAATCGAATCCCGGTCTTAATGGGTTAATGAATGGCACATCCGTACATGGTGATCTAATGCTGATCTTATTTACTCCTTCCAGGGCTACAATAATAGTAAAGGCATTCCCCTAGAGGCCTGCTTTACTCCTGACTCGCAGTTCGTAATGATTGGTAAGGTTATTATGTCAGTATATTAGTTCTGCTAATGTCCAGTGGTGGAAAGTAACTAAGTACATTTACTCAAGTACTGTACTTAAGTAGACTACTCCAGTAAAGTAAAAGTACTTTTCCGATTTTCAATACTTTTACTTCTACTCCACTACATCTCTCAGAGGCAAATATTGTACTTTTACTCAACCACAATTATTTGACAACTTAAGTCACTAGTTACTTTGTAGATTTTGATTATTATTACAAAACATACATTACCCACTTCACATGTCAGCCATTTGAAAGTAGCCGATCTACAAGCTCACATTTTGATACCAATACTTTTGTACTTTTACTCAAGTCAGTTTTGAATTCCGGACTTTTACTTGTAACGGAGTATTTCTACATTGAATGTGTCATCTTGTGTCATGATCTAATAGGCTCGGAAGATGGGAGAATCCATGTGTGGAGCACTATAAGTGGGATGAAGGTAGCTGTGCTGGATGGCAAGCACTCTGGTCCTATCAACACACTGCAGTTCAATCCCAGATACATGACATTTGCCAGTGCCTGTTCTAACATGGTGAGAAGCTCTAAAAACATCACATAACACTCTTGTATAATTTCTACCACTTGCCCTAGCCTTGAAGACCTTGCAGGCTTATGCAAAGGCTAAAATGTCATTTAGATAGCATGTTATGTAGACAGATGCCAGGTTCATTTGTAGACCTGGCATCCTATGGTGTGTATAATTTCAATGTAGAATTATACAGTTTAGACTGATAGGTTCTTGGTTTACCTTACTGTACCTATGATCCTAGATTACTATTTCTATGCATTTGATGTATTACCTCGTGTTTATCTTGATTACTGTAGATTGCTCTGGATTAAGTCTGCTAAATGTACCACAGAATCTGTTGTTTATAGTGCTAAACTGTCACAAGTTGTAAATGGAGTTCTTACTTATACTTGTTTTATCTCAACAGACATTTTGGCTCCCATGTGATGACTAGTGGGATGTCATCCATGTAAGAGCACATCAACACCACCGCCTTATTTTATTTGTTATGCTGTACCTGCCTATAGTAACGGTGTCCGAGAACAGGGTGATCAGAAACAATCTTTTCTTGGATGATTGAATGCCCTACAAACAATTTTATTTTTATAAAGTCATTTTTTTCTACTCTTATTTAGACTGGACAGTAGTGTAGTAAAGGGCAGAGAGGTGAGGAGTCTGACTCTGGACATTACGATTGTGTGGACGGCACACTTTTGTGCGGCAGCATTTTAGGTTCATTTGTGTAATGTCTTATTCTATATCTTGTTAACTCATGTATAATTTACTCAGTGTTGATCTTTTTTTACTGTATGACATTTCTTTTGTTTAGTTTTACTGTATGACATTTTAAGTACTAATAATTGTGTTTTACATGGAAGTAAGAGGTACTGCTGTGCTTGTAAGGATACTTGACTTATTCTATTAAAAGGACCACATTTTATACAATGGATATGAATGTAAAGATTGATTTTATGTTTGTTATAGGCTATGGCATTGTCATCGGAGGTGAATTACTAGACTAATATGGTGATTATTACCAAGACGTTATAGATTATTCTTTGTTAAGCAATTATGAGATTATGGGACTAATGTCTCTTAACGTAACCACAATCATGTTTCACTGGATGGAATCGATGCAAACGGAAGTTGAGTCACCAGTGGGACTGTATAAATTAATACACCTACATGTGTGTATGTGAATGAGGCGGTGAGGGAAAGGCTAGTCTTGATTTTATGTAATTGTGAATGAGTGGGTTTTTTCTTTCTTTGTTTTTTCGCATCGGTGCAGATAAAGTGTGTCCGTTTGTAGTGGAGGGGGCAACTGTTGAATAATGTATAGGAGCTTGGGTTGTGTACTCACCACTGAATGAATAATGGATGAACCCATCGAAGGTAACCTCACAGGTACACACTTATCTTTCTCTCACCCGCCTATCTGTGTGTGTGCATGTTATGTGTGACTGTGTGCACTGCCAGGTTGATGGAGGGTGTGGGTGTCTAATGGGAAAGAGGTAGGAATAAGTTGTGATCGTGCGAGCATTTGTCACTCTTTTACTGGCAACCTCCCTGACCCCCTTCAGCTTTCCTCCTCTCGCTCTCTCCCTCCAATACTCCCACATGTCTGCATAGTATAACTACTATATCATTAGTTTTGTATGTATGTATGTATGTTCTGGTCACGGTGTATTTGCACAAACCATTTAACTGAATTTGCACCCTTTATCTTAATGTTCCCGGTATTACATGACACACAAATGCCTCCTACCGACATGACAATTATCTTCTTTTGTCATTTTCTGACCTGGACGCCCTCGCCATCAGTAAAAAGCATGCTCATATTGAACATTTCTTGGATTAAATACATTAAATTATCCCATTCTCACCCATGGAGTGATGATGAAATGTACCAGTTAGATTCTTGTTGGGTGTCACATTTCTATGACCATGGTGGCTGGAATTTGAGATCATGTCTGCGTGAACTGATAGGGCGCACTATATGAAAGAGCGATAACATTTCATTGTAAGCACTTTAGCAGCATTTGAGAGAGCAGTGCGCTCATCGATTATGTCATGAGTAACGTAGTTCTCTAGACTAGAGTCCATCCAGTTCCTTGGTACCTTTTTGAAGTGCTTGGAAGAGACCCCCGCTGAGAACCTCAGGCTTCTGGTCACCGATACGCAACGAATTTTAGATCAGTGGTTAGGGTGGCATATCCACTGACAGACACGTTATTACTCATCAGCCACAGTTCCGCAGATCGCCTTTCAAGTGTTAGGAATCTCCCAAGCCGCCCTCAAGGCGTTTATGTCACTGGCGCGTGGGTCCATCTGTCTGCTGTCAGTGGAGAGGTAACCTACCTGCTGAGCAATAAGAGCAAGGACACAGAGTACTGGACAGGTTCCTTCTTCTTGCAGGAAAGGATTTTGAAGCGGTGACTCTGACTGCCAAAAGATGTCCCACCAAACTGGAATTAATGGTAATGTAATTTTAGGGACTGTGTGACATCTTTATATTGTCTTATAGCAGTTGTCTCCAAAATACATTGCTTTATTTGCAGTGTTTTCTTTGTTGATTTATGCAGATATATTGTGTAGATACCTCTTGATTAGATGATTGCTTAACATTTACTGATGTTTCACTCTCTACTCCAGAATTTAAGTAATGCGGTAACTCTCACCTGCTTTTGATACTTTGGCTCAACTATTGTCCGAAATGTCAGAGTTGACATATTAGCTGTGAGATCTAATCTAATTCTTTGTTCAACATGCTGTGAAGACAACCTGACTTTTGCATAGAACGTTGGAACTCCATTTGTTGATTAATGGGACTTAATGTATGTCTTTAGTGTGTGTCTTCAGAATTTGACGACAAGTTCAAATCAATATCCCTGTGTAATGGCATTCGCTCAATTGGAGGATAGGGGGAAGGGAGGCGGAAGCATACCTCTCTCACCTTTCTCACCTGATCTTAAATCATTTATGAGACCACTGTGTTAGGTAACCATGGTGAGAGAGAAGGAACACGTACAATACGTAACTGGATTTTGTTGAGGATTCTGCATGTCAAATTTTCAATGCCCGTCTAGAATTCAATGCAAGACAGAAGGACCAGTATGCGGTGCCCCTCTTACATGGAGGATCTAGTCTATAGGGCCTATGTCACTTGTCTGTGTCACAAGGCGATACCGTGACTACCTGGCAGTAGATCAAATGTTCTCCCTGGAGTTAAGTCTCAAGTTCTTACAAACCCAACCAACTCTGTCTCTCTCGTTCTCTCCCACTGTCCTGAGTTTTGACTTGTCTGCCTTATATCTGGTTACTCTAGCAACATCTGAACTGATGGAGTTTTTGGCCAAGGCAAGGGGAGGTGCCATCAGAATAATAAAGATTGAAATCAGAAATGGTGAGCATGTGTTCCCCTCTTGTTACAAACCCAAAGAATGCCAGCATGCACGCCCAATAACATAACTTGAAACGTACTAAAAATGGGTTAAATGACACAAGTGGTTTTGATCTACAGAGGAGTTGGTGCTAGGCTCATACAGGGAGCCAGAACAGAGCTGGGACAAGGATTATGACCCCTTCCTGCTTCCTCTGCTCGTTGCCGCGGAGCCATGCTACATCCTGTACCGCCTCGATTCCCGGAACGCACAGGGCTATGAGTGGATCTTTCTCGCTTGGTCACCTGACCAATCACCTGTATGTGGAATAGCAATTTCATGGGAGAACTGAACTTGCATGTTGTCATTCCTGTCAACCAGGGGTCATCGCCATGCTGGCTTGTGATGGACATTCTTGTCAAAATCTTTGCGATGGGCATAGAAATTTGTGGAAAATCATAGGGTCCATTTGGTTCCATTTGTGCAGTCTCTGAGTTATGGGGGTCCTTGAAAATAAAAAGTGAACTCCTAATGTGTCATACATAGTGTCATAGTAAATAAGTGACATGCATATTCTGAGGAAAACCTGGAGACTGAGACATTCAGTAATTGAGTCAATATTGAGTAATACGATCAAAATAATGTAAAAAACTAAAATTGTCATATTTGCCACAGACAAGGCCAAGTCTAGCCACAGACACGTGTACGGACATATTGATGACCCCTGCTGTCAACTGCACTTTTACCGTCAGTCAATCATTCACATATACCAACTGGTTTTTAACTCCCATTTGCTCTGCCCATGCCAGGTGAGGCAGAAGATGGTATACGCAGCCACCCGTGCCACTCTTAAGAAAGAGTTTGGAGGGGGACATATCAAAGATGAAATGTTTGGGACAGTCGAGGTTTGTGGAAGGCTTTGAGTAGTGAAGTGTTCAGTGTTTATGTGTGCATCTTTAAAGCTGCCACAGCTAAAAGTGTATCAAAATCTTGGCCTGCTTGCTGAGTGTCGTTCTGCGTTGCAGGATGACCTGTGCTTCCAGGGATACCTGCGACATATGGCCTCCTGTATCTCCCCTGCACCACTCACAGTAGCAGAGCAGGAATTGCAACGAATTAAGCTCACAGAGGTAGGCTAGGCAATGAGAGGCATGTCATAATTATGCTGTCACTTGTCAGAATGTAATGCAAGCATCATTTGAAATATATGTGTATTTATGTTCGCTCTCTCTTTCTCCCATGCTATGCAGGATAAGGTTGTATGGGTACGTTCATTCTCTTAAAGAGTTGAGAGAGTGTGTGTGCATGCATGTGCGTTTGCATGTGTGTTCGTGACGTGTGTGTTCCTTCCATAGGCCACATTTTGGGACGCATTTAGTTTTTGTACATCATTCTAGTTTATTGGGGACAAAAGTGAAGTCCTCAATTACATTTTTACTGCAGTTTCGTAAGGGTTATGATCAATTAGTTATGGTTAGGGTAAGTGAATATGGATTGAATATAAGTCAAGGCAGTGTCTCCAAATGTTTGCAAAAATTGTGTGTGTGTGTGTGTGTGTGTGTGTGTGTGTGT
Source organism: Gymnoscopelus braueri (assembly GCF_963280865.1). Lineage (NCBI taxonomy): Eukaryota > Metazoa > Chordata > Actinopteri > Myctophiformes > Myctophidae > Gymnoscopelus > Gymnoscopelus braueri. The sequence goes on along the minus strand of NC_137612.1, from coordinate 11,911,133 downwards.
GTGTGTGTGTGTGTGTGTGTGTGTGTGTGTGTGTGTGTGTGTGTGTGTGTGTGTGTGTGTGTGTGTGTGTGTGTGTGTGTGTGTGTGTGTGTGTGTGTGTGTGTGTGTGTGTGTGTGTGTGTGTGTGTGTGTGTGTGAGAGAGAGTTTGAGAAAGATTAAAATAGATTTCTCCATTATATTTTCAGGATGAACGTAGACGACTCAGTACTCCGACAGCACGAGCGAAGGTTGGTCTGTTTTCTGTTCAAGCCTACAGTGTATGTAGTACACAGACATATTCATCTCGTCCATTTCATTTTAGTTTGCTTGATGGCGTGTGCAATAACAGACAGTTAAGAAACGTGTATTATGTTTTTGCCTCCCTCTGCAGGTGGTGGAATTTGGCTTGGACAGAAGGCCACAGGCTCTTCAGGGTCTTGCATTCCCTCTACAAGAGGAGGCCAAACGAGCTCTGCAACAGCTCAAGCAAAAGCGTATCAACTACATACAATTGGTGAGCTCCATGAGATTAACATATATTTTAACATATATCCTGCTCTAGGCTCTTATTGGGTGTCCCTGTCTGACAAGATCCAAACTTTTGTGTTGGGTATATAATGCACTTGTTGTTTCCCCCCCTTTTTTTTATGTTTTTTATTACCTCCCTAATACCTAATACCTTCCTGTGTGTTTGTGTCTATGTGTTGTAGAGGCTGGACGTAGATAAAGAGACAATCGAGCTTGTTCACACCCAGCCTACAGAGAACCATGAGCTTGCGTACAGGATTCCCACTGATGCTCCCAGATACCACTTATTCGTCTTCAAACATTCCCACCAGGGCCAGCAGGAGAATGCACTGGGTCAGTATAATGATCGGCGTCACGTGTAGACACATAAATGAGGCATTACCCTCACTACCCATCCTGCTTTCCTCTCTATCCTCCAAGATAGGTTTCTGAAGAGACCAAATCAGAATGTTTGTAAACAAGTAGGGCAGTATGTTTCTGGGTGGATGTGTCTATTGATACATTATAAATATAAGATAAGTTGACCAATACATTAGCTGTTTAGTTTGTCAACCTGTTTAGAAGAGAGAAATATACTTCTATCAATACTCAATAACAATATCCTAAGTGTTCTGTTCTTCGAAAGAATAGTACTGCCCCAGTGTGATGCTGTCGGTGATATCCACCCTGAAATAAAATGTGGTTTGTGGTGATGTCATGATGATTGGGACTATAGGCTCTCATCCTAGCATGAGGGTTAGTTGCATTAGATCCTGAGTATTGCTAAATGTCTGGTCATCACACAAAATTGAACTACAAATGTAGGCCCTACTATATAAAGTGGCATACACGATCATCTGCTAAATCTATGCTAGCGATTCATAAAAATGAAATTAAAGCTTTGTACAAACTTGCAAATGGCACTTAATATTATACTTGATATAAGCACAACGGAAGCTCATATTTGTCTCCTTTCATATGTTTTAAGACCAATTTGTCTCTTTTCCAGTGTTCATTTATTCCATGCCCGGGTATAGCTGTAGCATCAAGGAGCGGATGTTGTATTCCAGTTGCAAGAACAGGCTACTGGATGAAGTGGAGAGAGATTACCAACTTGAGGTCATCAAAAAGGTGCAGATCAACAAACCCACCCACACGCAGAACAGTAAATCACAGTTGAAATGCAGTGATAATAATCTGGAAGCAAACTTCGAGTCTACACCCTTCGTTCCTCAGTCATAATATTAGCATAAGAAACTAGTCATCTATCATTAATTCAACTATTTTGTCTATATTTTCAGTCAACATGACTTGTTTTGTGAGTGTGAGTGTGAGTGTGCGTGTGAGTGTGTGTGTGTGTGTGTGTGTGTGTGTGTGTGTGTGTGTGTGTGTGTGTGTGTGTGTGTGTGTGTGTGTGTGTGTGTGTGCATGTGTGCGTGTGTGTGTGTGTGTGTGTGTGCGTGCACGCATGCTTGTGATCGCCCGCCCGTGTGTGCATTTGGATCAATGCATGTTCATCATGTGTGTGCTGTAGATGGAGATTGATGGTGGAGACGGCCTGACGGAGGACTTTCTATACGAGGAGGTCCACCCGATGGAACACACTCTCAAGCAAGCCTTTGCCAAGCCCCGAGGACCAGGAGGCAAGAGGGGCAACAAAAGGATGATCAAGGGTGCAGGGGAGAATGGAGAAGAAAGTTAGACGTCGTGTATACTCAATTACACATACAAGCACATGTACACCAGCAGACAAACACCATATCTATGAATTGACTTGATCTTTGACTGCTTAGCATCTAGCCATTTCTTCATTTTTACTTGTCGACATACAAGGACATATTCTTTCATGTAAAACTTTTTTTTAATCCACCCGAAAACAGAATTCCTATTTCCTGTGATCAATGGTTTTGTCAAAATGTATAACTAACAAATCTCTGTGCTAATATGAGAACGTTAACCACCAATTAGCCGCTAACCTCTAATTTGTGATGACATCAAGACACGGTTTCAATTCGAGTTTATGTTGACCATGCTTTCAACCCGGTGTCCCTATGTTGGGCATGTCATTATAGGCACATTTTCTAAAATAGCAGATCTACAAAATGTTTTCAATTATAAAATAGGGCTTAGTTAAAACAGACCACTGTTTGAGAAACAAATAAATGCTTATTCACAGCTCTTTTATGCCAACTCATCCAGTAATGGACAGCACAGCAGTATAACTGTCACGCCACACACACACACACACACACACACACACACACACACACACACACACACACACACACACACACACACACACACACACACACACACACACACACACACACACACACACACACACACACACACACACACACACACACACACACACACACACACACACACACACACACACCAATGAGTCACAGCACACAAATCAAGTCAATAATAGAACAGGCACAAAGCTGCAACACCTCCTGTGTTAAAGTGTAACAATAAAGTGGGCGTGCAGTGCTTTAGTGAGAGAGCATTAGTCCAATTATTTGTTGTTGGCCATACAAATGGCCTGGGGGAAGAAGCTGTCCTTAACACACTTAAAGGGTAAGACCACTTTAGTAGAGGTTTGGGTTGTGTAGTTTCCTTGCCATGATGTAACTCCAAAGGTGGGCAAGAAATCAAAAATAATTGCTCCATTGATTAGAAATTGATAATTCTCTGCTCTCAAAGTCACTCTTTTAGCACATAAATGAACCCAAACATAGCTGATTCAGACAATATAGAGCATCACCAAACCCAGTACTGTTTGTTTTTTTTTATAAAAAATGTCAACTTCCTGTTGATTTTACTATTTGAAGATCTGGATCCGGATCCACCGATCCAGTCCGGGTTTTCTACTTATTAAAAATGGCAAAATCAACAGGAAGTTAACATTTTTATTGGAAAAAAAAACAGTACTGGGTTTGGTGATGTTCTATATTGTCTGAATCAACTTTGTTTGCGTTCGTTTTTGTGCTAAAAGAGTGACTTTGAGAGCAGTTTTACCGTACAATTTAAGTCAATGAGGAGCATATTTTGAATTATCAATTTCTAATCAATGGAGCAATTATTTTTTATTTCTTGCCCACCTTTGGAGTTACATCATGGCAAGGTAACTACACAACCCAAACCTCTACCAAAGTGGTCTTGCCCTTTAAGTTGTTGTTCATATGCTACCTGGTGGCAACAGAGAGAACCGTGCGGGAGCCTGGGAGGAGTAATGATTTGTAATCCAACGCTGTAGATTGGTCATACCAAACTGCAGTGCAACCTGTAGAGATGCTTTCAACAGTGAAGGTGGGAGGGAATGGTTTTGTGCAGCAGTCAGAGCAGGAGGTAGTGTTGTGCTTTTGTGAAGATAATGTCAACTTGTCAAGTGGTGGTTGCTGTGGCACCAGGTCAGATCATCTGCAGGAACCACTCCGTTGAATTAATGAGCTGCCCTGACGCTACGTGTAAATATTCTTGAATTTTGTGGTTCAGAACTGTTGAATAGAGACAATCAAAGCAAGCATTCTTTCTCAGGCAATATCTTTGTGAATATTTTTTATAATATCTTTGAGCAATATATATCAGCATTATGATGTTACATACTTCATTTGCATATTCCTGTCTAACTCAAGGGCAACATTGCCTCTAAATGTTGCTATGTGTCATGTGCCTCAGATTACAGCTTCTTGTTCAGTGTCACTAAACCTAGAATGTATATCTTAATGACACCACGGATTAGAATCTTAGCTTTGGGAACAATTTGTTCCAGTTTATAAATATTGATTGAACTATATAAGATATAGATATTGATTGAACTATATAATATCATGTGGAACAAGAAAAACCCATGCAAATTTGTTTTAGGGTGGATTACCCTTCAAATAGCCTACTTATAGGCCCGTACAGTGCCCAATCTGCCCATGGTTCATTCTTTAGCACATCCAGACCCAGTTGTATAAGTGCCTTAGCCTACGTGGTCACCCTAGCCAGGGTTGACTATATTTAGCTAAAGGCTATTGTTTTACATGATCCTAGAAATAAATAAAAACAATCTGTATTTTACTTATTACATCTGTGTGTATGTTCACCATTCTTGCACATTGCAGAGTAGTTTTTTTTTTGTTTGCATGCAAGATTTGATTAAGAGTGTCTATCAACGGGCAGTTGTGGAAAGGAACTAAGTACATGTACAAGTACTGTACTTTTTTTACTTTACTGGAGTATTTTCAATTTTCAATTTTCAATACATCTCAGAGGCAAATATTGTACTTTTACTCCACTACAATTATTTGAAAACTTAAGTTACTAGTTACTTTGCAGATATAAATTACTATATTATACAAACATACATTAACCACTTTAGCCCTATTTTATACATAGGCTATTTGAAAATAGCCGATCTCCAAGCTCACAACGCATCGCATTACGACACGTTGTGAGCTTGTAGATCTGCTATTTTCAAACATTATATTACTTTTACTTTTGGTACTTTAAGTATATGTCGATGCCAATACTTATGTACTTTTACTCTTGTTACATTTTGAACACAGGCCTTTTACTTGTAAGTCTTTTTATATTGTGGTATTGCTACTAAGTAAAATATCTGAGTCCTTCTTTCACCACCACTGTCAATGGGTACTGTCAATGTATATAGCATAATAGTAGGCTAAAATGATAATTTACCACAGAAAATGTGTTTGCAGGCCTATAGGCTCAAACAACAGATTGCATGTAGGCTACATGCAATCTGTTGTTTGCAAATTGCTCCACCCTACATGATGTGTAGAGGGAGGAGCAGCAAGGGATCAAGGCTCAACAGTGGAGGTCAATGTAAGTGTGTGTGTGTGTGTGTGTGTGTGTGTGTGTGTGTGTGTGGGTGAGCCAGCCTTCCTGGAAAGCTGTGTACTGGGAAGCCATCAGCTGCGCTGTGCTGACGGATAAAGCCAATTGAGCCTGGCTCTACGACTGCGCGGGTGAACAGGCGATTCCACGAAACCTGCTGGACAATCCAGCCCCTGTCTGTCTCTCTCTCTCTCTCTCTCTGCGGGCGTTGAAATACAAAACCTTTCTTGGAAATAAATTCCCGGAACTTAAGTTCTGTCAACCAGCAACTGAACATACAGTAGAGAAATGCGTTTATTCTGTCCTTGTCCTCTAAGTTGATCGTTTATTATAGCCTACATGTCTCTGGGTCGCAACTCTCAATTTGGATAGCCTTGGCCGATATTATTTGAGATGGGTGTATATGATGTTTCTTTTCCTTCCTTGGACATGCTGCCATATTAATTTGTTCTAAAAATGTTTTGCATTCTTCTCCCAGTGCATTTTTATTATTTTAATTATTGGCAAGACGGTTTGGATTAAATCTTCTCGAATCCGGTGGAAATCCTTTCCATGATATTGTGTGGTCAAAGGTAAGATATTATGTGTCGACCAACTGGAATGTTATACAGACCGTAGTGTGCTATTAAAGCGTTTAATTTCATTTTGTGGCCTTTAGGCTACTCTTCCCAAACTTTCGGTGTTCATTCTCAGAATCACATAAAGCTGTCAGACGTTTATGTTGCTGATGAATTCGCAGTGGTGGAAAAAGTAGCCTACTCAAATTATTTACTTAAGTAAAAGTATCAATACTGCAATGTAGAAATAGCCTACTCTTGTTACAAGTAAACGTCCGGTATTACATTTTTAATTGGGTAAAAGTACTCAAACTAACAAAAGTAAAAGTTCTCATTACGCACAAGTGTTCAAAAGTTATTAAAAAAACTTAAAATAGCAGATCTACATGCTCACAACACACTGCAAAGCAACACATTGTGAGCTTGTAGATCGGCCGTTTTCGAATAGCCGAAGTATAAAGTGGTTAATGCATGTTTTGTAATATTAATACAAATCTACAAAGTAACTAGTATGTTTTAAAAAGTACAAATTTGCCTCTGCGAGTGGAGTAGAAGTAAAAGTACTGAAAATTTAAATAATCCAGTAAAGTAAAAATTCCTCAAATGTGTACTTAAGTAAAGGACTTGAGTAGGCTATAGTGTACTGCATAGTAGTGTATATCTGTCTGTTTTCTTAAATGTCATCATGATTTGAGTGCGTGGGGATCTTATTTTAAATAAGCCATTGTGCTTTGATGAACAATCCAGTTTAGAGGATGATTGATGATTGTGAATTGTAATTCCATGTACTGTTTCCATGTCTTTCTAAATAAAGTGCTTCAATGACAATCAAAGTACATGTAGGCTACTCAGTTACTTTCCACCACTGTGAATTCGACAGTATTTTCCCCCTCCATATCACATTAGCTGCAACTTGCCTTGCTGGGAAATAGAGGGCCTGTAATAAAATGTGTAAAGTTACTAGCAACTATCAAGTTAACACATTGTTCTGTGCACTTAAATTGTAAGTCTAAGAAGAATATTTCATTGTTTTGTTATAGTTCATTCTAAAATGTTGGCTAGCCTACTATAAACTTTTGCAGTAGGCCTACCAGAAGATTTTCTCTCTGTTAACCGTTTCCCTCATGCATATCCTTTAGGGTTACAGTGGCTATAGCCTGTTTTAATAACTAACACATCTGGGGGAAAATGGTCACTTGTTCCATATTGTCAAACTCATTAATCTCTTACGATTGTGCAATTAAGCTATAGCTTAAATGTGCCATTATAACATAGCCATACTATTTATAATATAGCCTATTAATCCATGAAAGACACCTCTAATGATCCTTATCGATTTATAATTGATTGATTGATTGAATAATTTATTAAGTTTGCAGAGAGAAAAAGCACATGGAAGTACAGTTCAAAATACAAGGTCAACTAAAAAGGGTGTAAAAACCCAAAGAAGCCTTTCGGCTTGATTCAATAGGGGTCCTCACATACTCAATTCATCAGACAATAAATGATAGACAGATATACACTACTATGCAGGACATCATATAAACAGTTTAAAGGTAAGAAAAACTAAAAATGTGTACAGTAAACAGTTCGAGGGGTGGGGCTAGGTTATGACTTTTACCGGGGCCATTTTTGAATTAGGCTACTGCTGTTTTGTGGACATATTACAGATAGCCTAATAGAAATGTAACTCAGGTGGTACTGTAACCACCATAATCCCTTTTTGCTATTGATTTCCATTATGACTTTAATGTATCTTTTTGCAACACCAGAAATCTGCAGGGCTACCAGATACCATCAGATATGGTTGTCTTGGTTGCCATGTCTTATCAGGAGAAGAGAGAAGGTTCACGCTGCCCACACCCTGTCCCCCCGCTATGGGATGCCACCAAAGACCTCTGCTGCATCACTACAACTTTACAGTATCTTCATACCTCAGGTACCTCGGGACATTTATTTGTCTTCATTTGGTACAAATGACATACCGTATATACGGTACAGTATATCCTGGTACACTTACTTCATCATTATGCATTGTTCAACTAATATTAGTGGTGGAAAAAGTACTCACCTTTTTTTGCTTAAAGGAGGAGTTCACCCAAAAAATTACTTATTTTCTATCAATTGCACACCCCATAAAGCCTTGAATTCGTGGATTTGTTTTTGTTTTTGTGGCATTCCTAAGCCAATAATTTGATGACCGGGTGTGTATCCGGTAGGAGACACAAATAATCTACTTTGTGTCTCCTACCGGATACATTAGCCGGTAGGAGACGGGAATCAAATTATTGGCTTAGGAATGCCACAAAAACAAAAATAAATCCATGGATTCAAGGCTTCATGGGGTGTGCAATTGATAGAAAATAAGTCATTTCTTGGGTGAACTACTTCTTTAAGTAGAAGTATCAATACTGCAATAGAAATACTCTGTTAGAAGTAAAAGTCCAGAATTCAAGTAAAAGTACAAAAGTATTGGTATCAAAATGTACTTAAAGTACCAAAAGTAGAAAGTGCTCATGCAGAATTGTCCCATTTCACAAGTTGTATAAATGTATAAAATGTATAAAAATCATTTGAAAATAGCAGATCTACAAGCTCACTTGATCGGCTATTTTCAAATGGTCAAAATGTATATAGGGCGGAAGTGGTTAATGTATGTTTTGTAATAATAATAATCTAAATCTACAAAGGAACTAGTAACACAAGTTTTCAAATAATAGTGGCGTAAAAGTACAATATTTGCCTCTGAGATGTAGTAAGTAAAAGTACAAACAATTGGAACTACTCCAGTAAAGTAAAAAGTACAGTACTTGAGTAAATGTACTTAGTTACTTTACACCACTGACTAATATAACCAGCCAGAGGACTAATACTCAGACAAAGGCTATGGCCTAAAACACTCGTCTGATAATACAATGTTCACTTGCATTTGGAGCCAGGGGGTGCTGTTTCTCCCCTTTTTGTGATAACCGTAACTTATACCATTTGTTGGCTTTACATTTAGCCAAAGTACAAACATACAATATTTATTTAAGAATGGATCATGGGCACATAGTATCTTAGACACATCTGGGTTGCCTGTGTAACAGCCCAGAATTTATAGCAGCAATTCCTAACTTAATTTGGAGGCACAGCAATATCTTTCTTTAACTGCAGGTTGGTACTGGGGGTCCATTTCAGCAAGTGAAGCACGGGATGCACTCCTACAAGAATCTGAAGGGACATTCCTGGTGCGCGACAGCAGCCACCCACAGTATATGCTGACTCTGTCAGTGAAGACGCGCTGTGGACCCACTAACGTACGCATAGAATATGGCAGGGGTTTTTTTTGGCTGGATTCCAGCTCTCCAGACTTGCCTCTCTTGCAGTCCTTTCCCGATGTCCTCAGCCTGGTGCAGCACTACATCGGTTCTGGCCAGACTCCACAGGGCCAGAGAGCAGATGAGGACAATAATCATCAGCCCAGAGCTAAACCTGACTCAGCCCCTTGCACTGCTAAGGACGGTGGGGTGCATTTGAAGCTCATGCACCCCTTGCACCGGCCACAAGCCTTCCCATCATTGCAGCACCTCACACGGCTCGCCATCAACAGTCACACCAACAGTCCTGACCAGCTGCCACTCCCAAGGCCTCTGCAGCAGTATCTACAGGATTATCCCTTCCAGGTGTAGCCTCATTTACTACTCCCTTGCACAACGTCGCTCACGGAGAATAAAAAGAATACATTAAAAACATGATGAGATGCTTCTTGTTTATCAGTTGAAAATAATATATTTTCAGCAAGCATGGGTGTCCTGGCACACTCTGCCTCTGAGATAGGCCGAAAATCAGCAAGAATGTAACAATGGTGAGATTTTTGACCACACACAGTATACTGTATACTGTGAAAGTGGGATGGTTACCTCCAGACATCAGACATCAGACAATGGCACAGAGGTTAAATGTTATGATGGTGCACATTGTGCTCAAGAATGAGCTTATACATACTACAGTCCTACTGTCACTGTTAAACCTCACTACTGATATATCATTTGGGTTTTTTTATATTTATTTTTACATTTTTACATGTGTGGTTCGGAAGTTAAGTTGTGAATAAAAATCTTTTCTTAGCAAAATCCAGATGTATGCTCTTCAGTTTGCAGATTCTTACCACCATTTTATGACACCATTCCTTTACAAAGTAGGAAGACAGTAGTTTGTACGCAGTATGTGTTGTGACCATTAGCTCACACAACACATACTGTTGTGACCGATGCTTTTCCTTCCATGCATTCTCTGGCGCCTCTATTTTGGGCATATATTAATAGATAGTTAGTTAGATATTCTAAAATTGTTTATAAATAGATAAGAAATAGCAGATACTGTATACAAGCAGATATACAGCTATCTGTGGGCAGATGTACATGCGTTGTGAGCTTGTAGATCGGCTATGTTCACTATTTGCCATATTACAGTAAGTATATAGGGGTTAAGTGGTTAATATATTCCCTTTCGACAGTAGTAAAAATTATGAGGCATTTTTTTTGTGAATGTGAATACTTTTTGTGGAAAACAAAAAAACATAGGCCAAGTACATAGAGACGGACCCCTCCAGCAGAGACAGTGGCACGCCCATAGTGAAGGTCAAGCAGGGATTCGAATCTCCAACAGGTTGGTTCCTGGGCTGGAACCAAGACTACTGGAGCAGCGACCCCCTGCAGAGAGCCATGGAAAGCCTCCGAGTCTGAACGAACACGCACACGCACACGCACGCACACGCACACGCACACGCGCGCGCGCGCACACACACACACACACACACACACACACACACACACACACACACACACACACACACACACACACACACACACACACACACACACACACACACACACACACACACACACACACACACACACACACACACACACACACACACACACACACACACACACACATCTGGAATAAAGATGGATATTATTATTATTAAAAAAAAAATTAAGTACCTTATTATTTAACAGTGGTCCCCTACGCGGTGTAGGGGACCACTGTGAAATAATAAGGTGCTCTTTTTTTCATTAACTCAATGAACTTTCAATTATATTTGATTAAACAGTGAATACATCTTACTACCTCTGGATGCATAAGTCCTACTTTTGTTAAAGGTAATGGTTGTATTACATTTTCCTATCATCTGAGGGTTTATATGGAGTGTTTATGTATGAGCAATCTGATATGACATACATTATTGCTGTTAGTTCAACAGGAAGTTCATGGTGACCGGGAGGGCAACAGAGTTTAAATTCCCAGATGGTGTCTGTCTATAACTCCTGTGTGTGTGTGTGTGTGTGTGTGTGTGTGTGTGTGTGTGTGTGTGTGTGTGTGTGTGTGTGTGTGTGTGTGTGTGTGTGTGTGTGTGTGTGTGTGTGTGTGTGTGTGTGTGTGTGTGTGTGTGTGTGTGTGCGTGCGTGTGTGTGTGCGCACGCTCAAGCTCTGTGTGTGTGTGTGTGTGTGTGTGTGTGTGTGTGTGTGTGTGTGTGTGTGTGTGTGTATGTGGTGAGGGGTATGAAAATACAATATTTTGTATTTCGGGGGGAAAAAATGGAGGTTGAGAAAACTAACACATATTAGCGTAATGCTTTACGTATTGCTTTACATAAACATATTTTTGTAGATGGTTGTATTGGGTTGTCCCTTTCAAATTTAACCCCGACTTTGTCAATCATACAGATGGACTTTTTTTTCTTCTTCTTTTTTTTCTAATTTATATGAAAACATGCAACAAGTTAGTTTCCATGAAGTGGATTTGAGCAGTGCTGAGAAGCCTCTTATCAGGATTAGAGTTAGAATCATGGTTATTAATACACCAACACAGGACAGTGTGTTCTCTCTCTCTGCTCTCATTTAAATGCTTCTTTGAAATTCATGATAATTAGTCAAATCAAATATTAAACATTAACCAAATAATAAGCAAACGGAAGCAGTAGGCTAAATCATCTATTTAATGTACGACTATGAAATCAGATATCTAACCTCCATAGGCTAAACCCTAGACCATATTTTAATAGCTAATCCCACTGGACTATTTTACTGCTCATGCCACTTTAATGAACATTAACATTATTCATTGTACATCATTCATCACCACATTATTTTAACCTCTCAACTCATTCCCTGCCTAGAACGACTAAAACGACTTTTGTCCTTTAAGCCCCCTCTGCCAAGAACGACTAAAACGACTTTTATTTTTTTCAAAAAAAAAAAAAAACTTTTTTTTTTTTTTCTTATTTATTTATTTATTTTTTAACCCAAAGACCAAGGAGATATGATTTGTTGAAGATCTAGACTCCCATCCACTTCCTTGTTAACTTAAAACTTAAACATTTTGTATCTCGGCTCCTGAGTACTTTTTTTTTTAATTAAAAATCTCTGGCAGTGGGCAAACGCAAATAAATAAAGTTCTGGCAGTTATGTTTTTAATCTTAAGTCTCCAATGTATTTCTATTTTGTTATTTATTTACAGTATTTTAGCATTTTTGCACTTGACTCAACTCATCAGTCCAGTATTTGGAATGAGCCGCAATTGACACTAATTAATACAATGGTTGCTGTTGTGAATGTTCAATTTTGTGTTTAAATTGAACATTTCCTCAGTGAGAGAATTAAGAGTTGATACTAATATGCAATTTAGAAGATTAATTAATTTAATACAAAAGATGACAATAATTATGACAATAATTATATAATGTAATAATGAGAAATAAGAGTAAAGAATAGAAAGGAAAAAGAAAAAGTGATGGAAGAAGGAAAGGTGGACAGGGTCCGGCTGCCTCGGAAGGCAACAGGAGTCTGACACCGATCTGGATGTTGCGGTAGCCTTGATACAAGACTGGTCATATATCATTATGACCGATGACCATCTTGTGATCCAAGGCTAGATGTTGGGGCACAAGGATACATCGGTACACATTGTTATAATACTTCTGAAATTCCTCTGTCTGAACAAAGGATGTGTAAACAGCCCTTGAGTATGGAAGGTCTCTTCTGCCTGACTATGAGATGTGCTGCTCCTCTGATCAACTATGAACACGTGTTCCATTCTCATCGACTGAGAATGGAAGGCCTACTGCTATACGCCGAGGCCATAGTCACTGCCTTAGCCAGAATACTGACGCCTGATATGAGAAACATTCTCCTTGCTTTCATAAAACCATACAACTTGTCGTCTTGCTGTCTGGGTCTGCCGCTTGCCTACAGAGGAATAGCTACTTGACCTTGCTGTATGAGCCTGCTACTTGCTTACAGAGGGATAGCTACACAGAAGGTCTACTAAACTCACAAGGCATATTATCAGGCTCATTTACTTCCCTTGCTAGGACATTACATTCAGACACGTCAGCATAGTCATATATGAATATAACTGAAGTAAGATGAATACTAACTGAATAATGAATCAATAATCAATAAAACAATAACCTAAAAGGAATATAAATTGTATTTCCGTTACAGTTACAATAACATCAGAGGACAGTGAATGGCACATATGTTACATACATACATACATAGGCCTACAGTACATACATGTATGGTCCTAGAAAATCCCTCAAAGCTTAGCACCAGCAATGCCTCCCCCACCCCCCAATGTTTACTGTACAGTTTATTGCTACTAGTGTTGTTGTTTATGTCTAGTTTATTATTGCAAATTATTTTATGTCTTAAGTCTTAATGAATTGAATATACTTTTTGTGTTAACCTTATTAACAATAATAACTGTTAATAAAGTATTCAATACTACATACACACACACACACACACACACACACACACACACACACACACACACACACACACACACACACACACACACACACTATACAGTACATATTACATACATACACATAAAACATACAATACATATTACATACACACACACATACATATTACACACACACACTATACAGCACATATTACATACATACATACATACATACATATACAGTGATAGTCATTGTTGACACACATACAAACACACAAGCCCCTCCTCAGTCTACCCCCCCCCCCCCCCCCCCACACTCTCTCTCACACACACACACAAGTTACAACCCATTAGCAGCAGCTAGTAGTGGGCAACGAAGAGGCCAGGAGAAAAGCATCATTTTTGGTCATTTGGGAAGCTTTGATTTATCTTTCCAGGTAAGGATATCGGTCATACAAAGTGTAATAGCGTATCTACTGGTGGTCTGCGCAATAACGTTACACATTGTAGCTTAGTTTACCCGTAGTTAGTGTGCTAATGCTCGCTAGGTAATAATGCTAGCTGACCAGTACATTGTCATTCGCTTCCGTCTAGCTGTGGCTATCTGTTAGCTGCTTTGTGGTCAGGCTCAGTGTGGAATAATAATAACATGGGTTTGTGTTTACTAGTAATCGGAGTTTCTTTGCTATCGGCTAACCAATTACATTATCATGCGCTCACGGTAGTTTATTTGCACGTTGTAGTTATGTATTTCCACTTTTGCGGTGTGTAAGTTGATGTGAGAACGATGTTTAACAACTACCCGCTAGAACAAACATACTAAGGATGCGTCATTGACGTCACAACCAAGCGTCGTGTAGCGGAAGTGCGACAAGGGCCCTTTAACGCCTTATAACCATAGAGTTAGCTTATAACCAACTCTATGCTCATAAAACAGGTAGTTTATGCTTTTAATCTTGCACGAGCCCTTTCGCTCGACAGTGCAAATGAAACCCACAAACGCAATTTTTGCAGTGGTGGTAAAAGTACTCACATTATAAGGACAAGTATCAATACTGCAATGTAGAAGTACTCTGTTACAAGTAAAAGTCCGGAATTCCTTTTGTACTTGAGTAAAAGTACAAAAGTATCGATATAAAAATGTACTTTAAGTGCCAAAAGTAGAAAGTACTCATTATGCAGAATGTCCCATTTCACAAGTTTTCAAACTTATAAAATGTCTATAAATCTTTTGAAAATAGCAGATCTACAACCTATGCGATGCGACACATTGTGAGCTTTTCAAATGGCCGAAATGGGCTGAAATGGTTACTTAATGTTTTCTAGTAATAATAATCTAAATCTACAAAGTAACTAAAGTTTTCAAATAATAGTGGAGTAAAAGTACAATATTTGTCTCTGAGGTGTAGTGGAGTAGAAGTAAAAGTGCAGAAAATTGTACTTAAGTACAGTACTTGAGTAACTGTTACTTTACACCACTGGATTTTTTCCACAATTGGATTCCGGTTGTTTGTTGTGACGTCACCGGCCTATCCTTTTATCCTAGGCTACTTCACTGTTGTTAGCTCAATAATGTAACTAAACTAGCCAACTTAATTCTTACTAGGCTAACTAACGTACCCCTGCGAACTTGATTGTCATTGATTTGTGCTGGTGGGTGGATGTTATTTATATTTTTGTCTTCCCGGTAATGCAGATTAAACGTAAATTCACGATGTTGTAAGAAAGGTGTTAGCCAACAATGCTAACAGGGGTGGATCAGAAAGAAGGCGACGGACATATTTGACTTGCAAGACAAAGTCCAGTGTTTTACGTTTATTACACTAATTTAACACGATATTCCTCATCGCCATGAGCCTCTGTAGCAGATTAACCAGCAATAACGTGAAGTAATTCTCTTTCTCTCACTAGGCTATCGCTATAGGCCCAAATATATGTGGCATTAACAACACAGTAACTAGTCTGTGATAGACCATTTCATATGGGCATGTTTTGCACCAGGTAGCCTTACCTGATTGATGCAGTGTTGGTGGTTTTGCTTCAACACTTGGCAGCATTACTTGACTGCAGGTTTTTGTTAGGGTTGCCAATCGTCCCTTGAAATACAGAACCGTCACTTATTTGGAAACTAAAATACGTGCCCCTTATTTGAACCGATAAAGGGAGACACTTTTGCTCCTTATTTTGGGGAATCAATCAATCAATGTGTCATTGACACACATCTTACAAGTTCAAACAGCTCATCTTAATACAGGTTGTTAATAGTTTACAGAAACATCTTGTGATTCACAACCCTGGACACATTATTATCAGTGTTTTTTCTAGTCATTGGCCTGTGTCCAACGGATACAGGATAGGTGGGCACTAGGGACATCTGGGCACCTAGATGTGAAATGGGCTATTTTGTCCAAAATGGTAAAAAATATATATATATATTTGAAAAATGGTCCTAACTAATGTATAGGATACATGATGTGAACATCGTTATCAGACTTAATTTTATCCTTCAACTTCTTGTTTATGCCCCAAAATGACTGGATATACAGGTTTTGTAGCAATTGTAGAAATATTCGATCTTAATTGTCGAATGTTTAAGCATGTTCTAATCATGTAAACTTCCAAATATTTACATTTTGGACAAAATAGGCAATTTTACATCGAGGTGTCCAGATGTCCCTAGTGCCCACCTATCCTGTTACCTTTCCAAGTGGCATTCTACTGCCCCCACTTCAACCAGAGCCACATGGATGCTTTTTCTGCTGCCCCCATGTTGTAGCTAATATAAAACATGTACATACAGCATATACAGTGAGATGTTATCTTTTTATGGGCGTCCCTTATTTTTCTTAGAATTTCAGGTAGTTTGCAATCCTACTCGCTGCATATAATTATCACCTCCAGGACAACCCTTTAGAGCAGATACCACAAGCCAAACCAGTAGAACGATTATGTTGGTCTCACAATAACCATTTCTGGATCACAAGGTCTACAAATTCCCAGTTACCCGCCCACCCAGTTATTTGTTTTTGCAACAGTGCTGCTCCACTTTGTTGTTCTTCTATCCTAACCTGAGTCATTTCATGTGATGTTTCTATCAAGCTATGGCAGCAATTAGGAAAAAGCTGGTCATAGTGGGAGATGGAGCCTGCGGGAAGACCTGTCTACTCATTGTGTTCAGCAAGGACCAGTTCCCAGAGGTCTACGTGCCTACGGTTTTTGAGAACTATGTCGCTGACATTGAAGTGGATAGCAAACAGGTACAGACAATTTTCAACAGAATATTGTGAATTTGACCATCAAACAAAGCCAATTTGGACACAGAGAAATCAACATATTGTGTAGCATGAATACCTAATGATAAAGTAATACTGTGTTAACCTCTCTAACACCATTAACACATCGACCGCCAGAGGTTAATCTCATAATGTACTCACCAGTGCCAAGGTGTTTTTGTTGTTTTTTTGTTTTTTTCATGTCGCCATAGATCTTGTTAAAATCCTTAAGATTGAGCTCTACACGGTCTGTTTACATCCGCGAGATCTCCCTGTATCTCCCAGTGAAGATCGCGTGTCAAACGGGGTATCCATGTTGTAGTTAGAGCGGATTACGTTAAACAGTGAAATGCGAGGAGAAAAAACTACAGGAAGAGAATTGAGTTTCAGTTTCGTCTGTAGAATGGGAGCGGGCGTGATCGTCAAAACCGGATCCCAAATAATTCTATTTCCGGTCATCAAACCGGAAACGGAAGTGGATCAAAAAAAATCCGAAAGTGCACCCGGACCGCGCATGCGCGAAAAGACCGCAGCCCGTAGGGCTACGGTCTCGGCGCTTAACAGTTGGATTTAACGGACCGTAGGACTACGTTCTTGGCGGTTAATGTGTTAAACATTCCATTCAGCTCCCCTGAAATTCGTGCCAAATTTATGTTGGTGCCAGACATGTATTTATTTATGTATCAAAAAATCCAAATCAAAGGACCCTGCAGCTTAACTTTTTCAGTGTTCCTTCTGTGTAGTCAAACACTGCAATGGCAACAGAGCATTGCTATAACAGACTACTGAAATGAATGTTACACAGTATGACTTTAATGTGTTAATGCACTCTGGTGAGTCTGGTGTTAAACACTGTTAATATCATGGTGACATTTTGAGTGTTGTTAACTGATTGGTATTATTTTGTTAGGTTGAGCTAGCGCTTTGGGATACAGCCGGTCAAGAGGACTACGACAGACTGCGTCCTCTTTCTTACCCAGATACTGACGTCATTCTTATGTGCTTCTCCATTGATAGCCCGGACAGTCTTGGTAAGCAAAATTCAAGATCATCAACTGAAAATGTATCTATAAATGCACGGAATCACTATGTGTCTGTCTGTCAGTCTTCAAAGTAAACTTGGCACGTGTTGCCGAGGACCGAGGGTGTGTTGTGCCGAGTGGGAATTCAGTTGGAGTGGCGGTTGTCCAGAAGTGAAAATCCCCAAGTCTCTGTCTCTGTTTATCTGAATGTTTATATGTCTGTGTCATTTAAAGCCTATATATGGAGATCTCTGTATCTGTCTGTGTACCTTTAATGCCTATGTATGGAGATCCCTAATACTATGATAAACGGTAAAGCACTGACAACGGGTACTCAGACAACGTGTTTGCAAAACCGGAGGGACATGTGTTCCCAACAGTCATCGGCTTAGTATCATTTTACTTTATAAGTTTAGAGTGCCTTTTCATGCATCTTTGCCTTATAAAAAAGATATTGAATCCTGGAAAGTTAACAGAATTGGCATATCCTTCAGATTCAGCTAACTGTTTTATAAAGTAAGAAGTACCCAAATGAATAAACCTTTAAACTGAAAATGTCACAATATTGTTATTAGCTGTATGAAACCAGAATTGGTTTTCATGCACACACTCAAAATATTCATTAACCCTCTCTCTCACACTTACAGTAGTTAGCGACACCAAAACCCTTTAACATGTAACCCCACCCCAAAACTATTTCCTCTGCTCTCACTGATGTTTGCCTTTCCTCCCCTTGTTTAGAGAACATCCCAGAGAAGTGGACCCCAGAAGTCAAACACTTCTGCCCCAATGTTCCCATTATCTTGGTGGGAAATAAAAAAGACCTGCGCAATGATGAGCACACCCGTAGGGAGCTGGCCAAAATGAAGCAGGTAAACTGACGTTAGAACACAATCACACACAGTTGTCTTTGTGGTTAATGTGCATAGATATATAGATCGACCGATAGAAATTCGGTAAAAATTATGCAGCTTTAACATGAATGTCATCAAGAAATTGCAATGGTGAATAAAATGGCAGTCCCAGTGGGATTTCCTGACAGCGTTGGAGGGAGTAGGCTAAGAACAGGGCGGATACTGCTGGCCCTCGTCTTTGTCTTCTGATCAGTTTTTCTATATACAGTATATAAGAGTGTGTGTGTGTATAAACAATGTATATATATATACAAATTCATGTACACAACATATTTAATCATTTGTTTGAATATAGGAACCTGTGAAACCAGAGGAGGGCCGTGACATGGCAAACAGAATCAGTGCCTTTGGATACATGGAGTGCTCTGCAAAATCAAAGGATGGCGTGAGGGAAGTCTTTGAGATGGCCACCAGGGCGGCACTACAGGCTCGGAGGGGAAAGAAGAACAATAAATGTCTTCTACTGTAAATGGAGGCATGAGGACTGCTTCCTGCATGGGTCAAGGGTCAAAGGGAGGTGAACCTCCCCCTCCCTCAACACACCCACAAAAGACTGTGCTCACAAGTTTTTACTAAAGGTGTAATGCTTTTACTTTTTTTCTTTTCTTTTTTTCGTCTTAAGCAAAAGTAGTCAGGTTTTTTGTCAGTATTCAATTTTGAGGTTATAGAAAATGCTTTTTTATACTTTAACATGAGTAAATCTGCCATATTGAAACCTTACTTGTCAACACATATTGTAATCTGAGAGGTCAGCGATGGGCCTATTGTCAAAGTCATACAGTACTTGCCAACTACAGTGCTGAAGTCCTGCCTGCTGATCTAAAGAATGTTTCCACAGCCAATTGTTGTGAGGTACCTATACACTGTGACCCATATTCCTTTAATTATTTGAAGAAACACTTGTTCACATCAAGCCCAACATTTCTTATGTGCTTCAGATATAAACCCTATGTGCATTATGAACCCATGCACAAATGCAATCTGAAAAGACTGGAAACTCATTTTGTTAAAACACAATGGAAACTCTTGGTGTTTTTGTGTAATAAATAACTTTGTAAGAATCAGAATATACTTTCTATCACTTGCTTGATAAGGAATTAAATGTTTTTGGATTTGTTTACAAATGAGACCAAATGAGAAGTGTTTAAAAAAAAGAAGAAGTATTTTAACCAATTTTCAACATACAGTACAGTGCATACACACAATTGTATCGATAGTTTTCTTTGGTGTTTGCTCTTAAAAACTCAACCATACTGTCATTTTCCAAGTCTAGTATTGTATACATTTTTCTTGGGGCAGAAACTTTGAAGCTGCTTGACTTCGAAGTCGTCAATATAATTTGACGTATGCAGAATTTAGTAACACTTAGTTTTAAGTGTTAGCCCTGCTATGCATTACAATTACAAAGCTGGAGCTTGATGTAATATATATATGCAATGACTATCAAGTACAGTTATCTTTAGGTAAATTTAGCTGATATTTAACAGGATGTGTAAATCTGACGTAACACTTCTCAATGCATTCTATGCTGCAAAATATATTTTATATAAGCAAGCGGTGATTTCTCAGCGCTGAGCATGATCTCAACAAACAGAATGCATTGGGAAGTTTTCTGTCAGATTTTCAAGTCATCCTCACAACAGAATGACAATATTCATATAAAGTCGGCCATCCCACCCATGACCAAAGATTATACAACATTATAAAACAAAATGCCATACGCCAGAGGATTAAAATATCGGCAGATTTCCCCTCAAATTGTGTATTACTCTTGAACAATAAGCACACTAGCTTTACTCTTACAACATGGCTTTGTGAAACTGGATGAGATTATCATGCAATAGAGGCGGCGGAACTACTACCAGCTTTACCAAGTCAATAGCAAACATTCAAGTAGATTATTCAGACTCAATTATGACTACATTTGACACATAGCGTACATGTACAGTATATGAGCAATATGCAAACACATTGATAAACAAAACCCACTGAATAACCCAAATATATACTACTGTATATGTGCCAATGAATGTAGCCTCTTAAAAACAAATAGATTCTGGACCAAGCATATTACTATACTATAAACCATATAACTATTGAACAAAGGCGTTAAGTTCTGACATGTTCAAAAGCGTGTGGAAAAACAGGATTGTGCACCGTAACAGAAAAGGATGGAGCATTTGGTAAGGTAGCAACACACAAAAATGTGTTGTTCTGACAAACTGGATTCCATGAGCTGCTGGCATCCTAATGATAAAGAGGTAAGGGTTCCCACACATTTTTACCACAGAATTTTCTGAACTTTTCCAAAAGTATTTTACTCCAGTGTGCTGTGCCCCAAGACAGACTCGAGCAAAGGCGCCACGTGACAATTGACCAAAAAAATCTGAACTACAAGCTAACATCATATCACTGTGCAACTGCTTGTAGATCTATTATTTTTGTCACGTGACGTCCTGTATACGTTTACGTAATGTTAGACATGTTTTGGGAAATGTATTTTTATGAACAATATCCAAACATTTTCCAAAACATTTGATGAATTCCAAACCTTTTCCAGGCCTGGATAACAGTATTTTCAGGAATTTCATGACCGTGGGAACCCTGTAAGATGTCACTGGTGCTTCTTGGCTGGTACACGAGTGCGCCCAATAAGCAGTGGAAGTAGAGCAAGCCCTATTAGTCCCATTGCCACTAAGGGCCTGTAAAAGAGCCAACCAACTGCAATGGTGAGAAGTGAAAGAGAGCAGGACACACACAGGGCAAAGAGTTTCAGCCCCAAGGAAACAAGCTCTCTCAAAATGGGGATCCAATCCACTGCAGAAAGATAAGGAAAATAAGTAAAGTAAATACATCATATCCAAGGATTCAATCAATTGTATAACATATGCCTATATCATATGACGGTTATTAGTAGTTACCCAGTGTGTAGATGATGCGCATGGTCAAACTGATACCAAGGAACATTAGTGCCCAGCCTGCAAACCTGAGTCCCCATGTTTTCATGTCATTGTGCTGGTTCTCCTTTTCAAATACCTCCTGCCCACGGAAATATATAGCCATGCCAGAATCAGAATTAACACTATCATGGCATTTTCCTTGCATTATGATATGATTCTCTATTGATGCAATGTATTTTTTTTTGCATAAAAGCAATACGAAATAAAACTAAATAAAAGTGCACACCAACCTGGGCTGTGAGTTCCTCCATGTACAACAACTCCAGGGTGTATCCTGACTTGGTCCTAAATGGAGCCAGATTCTCCCCCCTCTGCATGGCCACCACACTGACCTGGAGTATGACAAGGATTCAGGAGTTATAGATTCAGTATCTACTATCAAAAATAATGAATAGACCAACATTTACAGTAATAACTACTCACGTTGTTTTATACATCCTTTTTTATGTATACTGAAATCACATTACTTAGATTTCTTTTTAAAGTCATAACTCCTGGATAACCAATAATTAATATAAATGCACTGAATGTGCAAATATTGCATTCAATGCGTCAAAAGACGACCATGTCATTTAAAAGACTTACTGTTAGGGCTGGGCCAGGCCAAGACCCCTCTCCACTGAGTCCAGCGTAGGAGAAGCTTACACGCACATCTCCCACCTTTACACAAAATAATAATTATTGTACACAGTACACCAAAAACCAGAGAATACACACTATACAGCTATTGCTGGTAACACAAAGAATATGCAGTATGTTCAAGAATCTGATGGTGTTTATTTGTGGTCTCTAAATAGCAATTCTCACCTCTGGACTGTGTGGGTATGGGGTGTGATAGAAATATTCACCATCAATAGTGAGAAAGGAATCAGCGTCAGGTCGAGGGAGATCCCCCAAGTACAATGTCCGGAAGTCGCTAATTTGCTCCACCAGCCCTATTGTAAATTCATATCAATCAGTGGGTGAAATGTAATAAAATTCATAAATATAAACAGTATATTCTAAAGAAACAAACATGTTTCAATCGCACACTCTTATTTAGACTGATACCTTTAGACAGAATGAAAGGCCCAGCTTGGACTTCAGGAGCCACTACTGTCACACTCTCAACCGCCATGGCACTACATTAATTAACAAACAAACAAAAAAGAGAACATACTGGAGAATTGAAGATATTTTAAGAACAAACATAGATCAAATTGTTTAAAAAACTGAAAAAGTACTGTCTGACAGAATCAGATGTACTGTATACCTTGGGTTGGTGTGTCCAATCTCCCTGTCAAAGTTCCTACTGTTGACCACGTCCGATTCCCATTCTGTGTCTGAAGACAGGAAATTACGCTCATTCACACATCAATCCACTTGATATAGAAATAGATAATGATATATATACATTATAAAATGTTCTAATGTGGTGGTATTTTGGAGATGACTATTGGTACTTTCAGAAGCTATTTGTAGTTTTGTACGCAATAACATTTTGAGAAACAATTATTATTAAGGTGGATACCGTATATGATAGCCAAACCAGCAATCATAAGTAGATACTACTTACTACTACTATTAAAATTCCTGACGATATCTAGTCATCATATCACAATATTGATATCATATTAATCATCCATCAGCCCGCTCTAGGAAAAGTTCATAAACAACTCACTGTATGTGTACGTCGTCTCAGTTTTGGTTTCACCATCCTCTTGGTAGTCCCTGCAATGAACCATGCAACAGCCATAAAGCTTTAATTCTTTCAGACAAAAAGCAAAAGTCTGAGTTATACATGGATGTGCGCCGGTGTCATGCAAACAATGTGATTCACACTCCCAAAGCGTTGTAGATTGACGCTTGACACCAACGCACAACTGTAAGTCTTCGCACACAGAATCTGATGCTATTTTTTATTAGATTTTGGGTTGATTTGATTTATTTGAAAGTATTAACCATACAAAAACAAGCCTACAGGTTAAAACCAATGAGGCTAAAACACAACAAAGTCCAGGACTTGTTTCCATTGTGGTCCTCACAAAAAATACATGACTAATACAACAAGGTACATTAAATAAACACAATCCATAACAAAAAACATCACATATCAAAACACAAAAAAACATAAAAACAAACCAAACCTGACTAAAACTTCTAAACTCATTACTTCAAACTGGAACCTTTTCCACCAGCCATGCCTTTGTTAACTACTTAAAAGTTCTCAAGTTAGTAGTCAGTTTGGTTGCAGAGTCCGGACCTTTACTGGGTGGCACCAATGTATTTCTCAATTCATTTTTTAACACATCAGGAAAATTGCAAGAATTTTACTTTAATTTTAGGTTCAATAGTTAAATGTCTCCATCAATTCCTGTCTTATTAAAAGAATGACGGCCCGTCGCAGCCATTGGTCGGACGGCAATTTTGGAGTAGGTGTGCGAGAGATCATGTTTCGTGATCGTGTTTTACATTTTTTGTCGTCTTTTTCCATGTGAAAAAAATCTAAAGAAATGTCTGTCAGCTCTAAAGGGCAATCACCCTTTAGAGCTGACCCCACCCTGTTAACGCAGGGGTCGGTCAACCCGGACTTACTTGCTCTCCTGGTGCTCCACCCACTGATACATCTCCACCTGTCTCTTCAGCTTCACAGCTTGCACCACCACTCTGTAGTTAGGGTCATGTAAGGGCTGGGCAGATATAAAGGTAAAGTATAAAAGACAAAAAAAGGTCAGGAAGACATGACTGATTACAAAGGTGTGGTGAAAACAGGAATGAAAGGAATGGCTTTACACAAAAAAAGTGTTGAAACTGCCACAAAGGGATGAGGCCACAACCAGCCACCCATAGCCTACCTGTGAGGTACGCAGCGGCGCAGACAGGTGAATCAAGTGGTTGTTGTTCTGGTAGTCTATGCCGTATGATGATGATGGGTACAGGGACACAACCTGAGACAGACCTTCATCCAAAGCAGCTGCTGTCTGCAGTGCCCTACCCTGCACAGAAAATCCAGTGTGTTCATTTAACTCTTGTTGAACCCTTGCAGATCCATTGTTACACTTTCAGAGTAAACACTCCACATTTTACTGTGCGAGTACATTAAAATGAGCATGAACTAGGCAGGCCACATTTGAGGTAACACATACTAGAATATGACACAATGAGTCTACATTATTGAATGTATAATTCACACAGTTTTAATGTACACTGTACTTAATTTCCCACCTCATTGGTGAAGAGAACATAAAGCGATAAGAAGAACAATCCAACGCCAACGACCGTTCCCCCAGCAGTTTCACTCAAACGTTCAAGGAACCCAGGATTGGATTTACTCGTTGTGCGCGTATGTCTATCACGCTCCTCATGCTCCGCATCTGAGCGCTGAGAGAAACATGGGGGGAAAAAGTGTTTGTACATTCATTCTGACCAAAGTGTTGACAACAATAACAACAAATACAACGTATGATGGATGAAAGCAAGTGAAAAGTAATTGCCCTATAAATTACAATAAAATTACAATTTAGGCATTTAGCAGACGCCCTTATCCAGAGCCACTTAACATAATACCCTTTTATGGGTACACCTTGTTTAAAGAACTGTAGGATATAAATTGACCATAAAAAGTTGTATCTCACAAAATTGTTTTAGTAGGCCTACAGGTGCAGTGAATCACATATACCATTTCCCTTTACTTTTCATGAACAGTATCTTTTACTGTTCATGCTTGTATACGAGCCAATATGTAATTGTTTGTATTAAAATACTTTGTTTTATCAACCCAGAAACCCTTTGAGATCAATCCCAATAAGTGACCACACTGACCAGGCATATTGCAACACTCACTGGAAATGGTAATGATAATAATTATTATGGGAATGATGCTCCTGCCTCCTGCATAATTTTCAACCCAAAGGAACTTATAACATGGGACCTATGATATTGCCCACAAGGCCCTTGTACATAGACAACCATTTTAAGATATCTGGGCTGATTCATATTTTCCAAACATTTAATAACATTTTCAAACATATCAATCACAAATATGCTCTATTATTGTAAATAACACCATATACGTACCAAATGCTCTAAACTAGTTTGTCATTTCCTGCACTGTCTTTGTCAAATTTCTCTCTAACTAGGCTAGGTCTCTAGGGCAGGGGTCTTCAATAGGGGGTCCATGCAGAGTTACTGCAGGGAGGGCACTAAATCTTTGTGTGATAGGATATGTTTTTTTTTACATTAACCACTTGAACCCTACCCTAGCATCCCTATTCTGAAGGGAACATTATCAGAAAATAGCAAATCTACAAGCTCACAATCTGCTATTTTCTGCAAAGAGGTTTGGTGTAGAGGGAAGAAAGAGCAGACAGAAGGACACGTTTTGATGTTTTAAGTGGTTTAACTGTCAGAAAATCCACATTAACATGAATCCAACACAACACTACACAATGACACTGCTGTCAAAACAAGTCTACGAAGCTATCTATGAAAACAGTTTAATCTGCAACACAATTTTATGCAATATGTAGTTGGGGGGTCCCTGCTCCATCTCTCTCTCAGCTAAGGGGTCCTTGGGTTGAAGACCCCTGCTCCAGGGAGTCTTTAGTTAAAAAGTTGTCAGGCTCTGCATTTTGGGATTTGGCCTAGATATCACTGAAAAGTCAGATGAGATCCGCTAGTCAAAAGAAGGACCCAGCCAAGTGTTAGCTATAATAATGAAGTCAAATGCTACTCCCCATTACAATAGATCTCAAAACATGTCAACCATACCTACTAGAAGAAAATGACTACACTACTAAAGTAACTAGTGTCTGATTACTTTTAAATACAATATTTCAAAGCGATCTATTCGTCCATGACGAGGCTCCATAAATATGAAAAACAAAATAAGCTAAATGCAACTTACTGGTGGTTCCGACATGATGTCTCGTACGAGTCGTACCGGTAAAACGTCCAGTCAAACTGAAAAGTTAGATGTATATTGCAGGGAAGTTGCATTACATTGTCATACGGTCACACCTCCAGCAGTGCACCCAGTTTTGCCAGATTCTGCGAGAGAAATAAGGAACGAGGTCTATGAAAACAAGCAGAAGGTTGGGTGACGTCTACGTACAAAATACATAGATATATTAATTTGGGGGTCCTTGACATGAAAATTTTCGAGAACCACTGGTTTAAACAACATTAGTTAACAAGCCCAAATAAGCAACTACACGTTAGAAACAAGCCCAAAAAAACGCAACCCGCAACTACAAATGTTTACAGAAAACAAGCCCAAAGTCGCTTATAATAAGTGGACATGGCAACCCTGCCGTGTACTTCCTTTTACGACCTGATGCAGCAAAGTGTACGGTTCCCTTTCTTGGAATGCTGGGTAATGTAGTTGTACGACGTACGCAATAAGAGGATTCTTGAATGTAATAGCCTACATACGCCTACTACACAATTATTGGAAATAATTCACAAAATAGAGAATTGTGTTATTTTACTTAGAATAATTCAATCCCAAAAGAGGTTGTCAAGTTATTTGCCACCTATTATTGGCAAGTAGCCTAATTCTGTCTTGCCACATTGTAAGTGCCAATGTAACAACAATGCTAAGAGGATTATTATAGATGAAACATGCAGAGTGATCACCTCTGCCTCTCTGTCTGTATCTCTCTCACCACCAAACACATAGGCCTACAGGTGTGAATACACATGTATGCACAACTGTGTACAGTACACACTCAGAGAGGCTGTACAACTGAGAATTAGGATGGAGGAGTATGATATCATAGTGCTTGGAACAGGACTTAAGGTAACGTAACTTATTACACTTGAGCATATTTCCTAAATTGCAATTTTTAAGGATCTATGTTCAATAGCATTACAAGAGTGTCCTTGGACATTGGCCTTTGAAAGCAATATTTTGCCAATTACATTTAATAATCAGAATTGGGTTTGACATAAGTATTCTGGTTATTAACAAATTGCAAAATGTATCATTTGAATAGAAAATACAGCACAGCACTGTCTGTAAGAATCAGAATTACCTTTATTGTACTTACACTGTCTGTAGGCTACAGTATAGGACAATTTTTGATTGATGATGATTTAACTGATCACAATGTGACCACCTGTCATTAGTGAAAATCTGTATTTTTACGTATAGTTGAGAATTTTATAATACTTGAGTAAATACATTTTATTTATAGCCTACACAGATCTCAGATCTGCCACTCACAGTAAATAAAAAAAGTATGCCCAAACTAATGAAACTCATTAAACTCTTTGGAAGGACAACAGGCAGTCTATTCATTTCGAAGTTTTGGAGCATGCATAACATGTTGGAGAACTTGATTCTAAAGGGAGGTTCTCTTCTGTACCTCATCCAAACAAATTGATCACCACACCCAGAATGATATTGTAAGCTGTTGTTGGAGGGATTAGCATTATTAATATAAGAATGAGCTGTCCTTTTCACCTCTTCTTTGGAGAAGCACTCAGTGCTGCAGTGTATCTCAATGCCCATTTTCTTAGTAAATAACACAACAAATTGAACAGTTATCCACTTACATACCTCCCTCACTTATAGGAATGTGTCCTGTCTGGCTTATTGACTTTGGATGGAAAAAGGGTTCTTCACATTGATGAGAATCCATACTATGGAGGAAGGAGTGCTTCCATTTGTCCCCTTGAGCAGGTCTGTTCTCAAGCTCAGAAATGCACACAGCCCTCCTTGTTTTAAAATGGATGCATATTCATGTGTTATTAATTTCTGAATTGTGACTTGTGTTATGACTTGTTATAGCTGTACAAGAAGTACAAGGTTTCAGGTCCACCTAAAAGTATGGGACCCGGGAAAGAGTGGAATGTTGACCTCATCCCCAAATTCTTTCTCGCTAATGGTGAGGGCAGGATACAACTCTTACACTACGCATGAGCTCTGTTTATTGACCCATGTGTTAACTTAACTCAGAGTGTAATAATGGACCCGTAATGATATACAAAGACAAAGACAAACAAAGACATTTTGTGGGTGAAATATAATAAAGCCTTTAATGCTCATGTGATTTTATACATCCATAGTTTTGTGGAATTAATAAATATGCATAATAATCGTGAAACCGTGATTATTTCTCTCAGTATGATTGTACCATCACAATCCATAATCTTCCCACCCCTAGTGCCTGAGCATTATGTTTTGGTGATTAATGCAGTCACTTGTGTTTGTGTCAGGTCCGCTGGTCAAAATGTTGGTTCATACTGAGGTCACAAGGTACATGGACTTCAAAATGATCGAAGGCAGCTTCGTATACAAAGCAGGCAAACTTTACAAAGTCCCTGCCACAGAAGCCGATGTCCACGCTTCAGGTGAAACATCCATAACCTGTGAAGACAAATAACATCTTTAAGAATATGTTACACATTTAGATTCTGATTCAATACTATAGTCTGTATATTGTGTTTCAGATCTGCTGGGCATGTTTGACAAGAGGAGGTTCCGAAAACTGCTGCTCTTCATAGAGAACTTTGAAGAGAATGAACCTCGGACCTACATGGAGATGGATATTGAAAGAACCACTATGAGGGAGCTGTTTCATCACTTTGACCTGGGACCAGATGTTGTGGAGTTCACAGGCCACACGTTAGCTTGGCATGGCAAAGAATCGTCAGTAAACATTTGTGCTCAAAGTTACAAATGCACATTCTGGCTACGATAAATAAAACAATTATAAATGTCGGTTGATTTACCGTATTATGTGACCATATTTCCCCATTCCTCCTGATGCTGTGCCCGTGCCTTTAGTTACCTGGATGAGCCATGCGTCGACACCATCAAGAGGATAAAGCTGTACGCTGAATCTCGGATCCGCTCAAATGCCAGCCCATACCTCTACCCCATCCATGGGCTTGGGGAGATACCACAGGGCTTTGCCAGGTTACACTAACACAATATTCATGTGCACAAATACACACAAGCAAACATACATACATGTATGTACAGTACTGTATGAATACACAGAATTTCTAGACAAGGATGGCAAGGAACACCAAAAGGAAGTTAAATTTAATAAATTAGGCTCAAACCCTTCTCAATTTGTTTTGCAGGGTGAGTGCACGCTACGGATTGGCTTATATGATGAACAGAGGAGTGGAAGACATTGTAATGGAGAATGGCAAAGTGACAGCTGTGAAATCAGAAGGGAAAGTAAGTGGAAAGAAGCAGAGAAGAAGTAGTTATGGATGGAAATATGTGGAAGGGTGTCTTTAGTCTCTCTTCTTCGTCTTCTCTAACAGCTGTTCCAGTGTAAACAGTTGATATGTGATCCCAGCTATGTGCCCGATCGTGTGAAGAAAGTGGGCAGTGTCATCCGGGTCATCTGTTTACTGAATCATCCAGTCAGACACACCCATGATGCCAGTTCATGTCAAATCATCATCCCCCAAACCCAAGTCAACAGGAAATCAGGTAGCCTATATTATAACATCTGCAAAATGGTGAGAAAGGAGAGTGTACTGCATTCCCCACTGACCATATTCACATTTTTATAATACATCATACTCAAGAATAAACCAAAGGACCTACATGGTGGTCAACATGGAGTCCTTGAGTGGCTTTCAGGGGTCCCCAGCTGATTGATAGTTAGGAACCATGTGGACCCTTACGGTTTTGTAACTCAGAGTTCACTTAACACTGAGGATTTCACAATGTAGATTGGGTCCTATAGATAGAAAATGATATGTAAAGGTCGTCCTTTGCCATAATGCACATCAAACTAGGGATCCTTGAAATTAAACAGGTTGACCACTGACCTATAGCATAAGTAGCAGTACTTGTCATTATGCTATTACATACTGTAATTCACTTAGTGTGTGTGTGCGTGTGCGTGTGTGTGTGTGTGTGTGTGTGTGTGTGTGTGTGTGTGTGTGTACAGTATATGAGAGAGAGAGAGAGAGAGAGAGAGAGAGAGAGAGAGAGAGAGAGAGAGAGAGAGAGAGAGAGAGAGAGAGAGAGAGAGAGAGAGAGAGACAGAGAGAGAGAGAGAGAGATAAATCATCTAAGTTGCAAGGTTGTAAAATCAGACTTCACTCTATTTTCCTTGCAGACATCTACATATCTGTGGTGTCGTACAACCACAGTGTGGCTGCCGGAGGGATGTACATCGCTACAGTGAGCACAGCCATTGAAACCAACAACCCAGAGAAAGAGGTGCTGCCTGGGATGGAGCTTCTTGAACCCATCAAGCAGAAGTAAGTAACACAATGAATCTCTCTGCACATATAAATGTTCAGTCTTATAACATTTTCGTTCACTAAATACTAACTGCTTGACGTGACTTTATTTTGTCCACAGATTCTTTTCTGTTCATAGTGTTCTTGCTCCCACGGATGATGGTAGTAAGAGCCAGGTAATGGGGCTCTCATTAAACTCAACAGGCTGCATTAAGGAATATTATAGCATAACAGACCAAATTAATTGTGGAAGGACTATTCAGTACTGATTTTTCTATATCTTCTGTTCTTGTTTGTAGATATTTGTGTCGTGCTCATTTGATGCAGCAAGCTACTTTGACAATGACTGTGGAGACATTCAAGACATGTATCGCAGAATCACGGGAACAGAGGTCTGTTTTGATGGGCGCAGAGACCAAACGGTGGACTCGAATGATGATGATGATGATGATGATGATGACTGAGAAAGATTATAACCCCCTGACATATAAAGACATAATCCACGATCAAACTAAAATACTAATTGCAAAACAACAGCATATTTAACTTTTGACAGAGATGTGATATAAATTAGTAGCCTACAATATGTAGTTATCTTTGTGTGTTATCACACACTGGACATTCAAAACATAATCAGTCTGATGAACATAGGCCTATCTTGTTTTTGCCCACCTATATTGTGCAGTATGTGGTAGTTCTGTGTAAGTTATTTTGTATATGAGTAAATGTAAAATAAAGCTTTTTTGTTTGTTTTCTTTTTTAATGCAAAGACCTTTGTTTTACGTTTGCTTCCTTTTAATGTTTCCTTTTTGACCTCTTCATGATTTTGAGCTTCATGTTTTATATGAACGGTGCTATACAAATAAACTTTACTTCCTTGCCTATCAGACCATTTAACCGTTGACATTGGCTTTACAGTGATTTCATTTGGCAGCTTTTGATGTCCTCCAAAGGGAAAGTTTTATTTCTACTACATAAGACTGAAAAGAGATCAGAGATATTTCATTATTAGTGACTTTGCAATGTCAGAGGATGCTAACTAATCTCAAAAGGACTGGGTTGAGGGTATGTAGAATTGTGATGATTTCAAATTATGTCTGAGCAGGACAACACTGCATGCTATGAGGTAGAATATGGAGGGCTAGATGGGTGGAAGCCCAATATATACGGTACTTTGTTATACTACCATGTCGCACACCAAAAATAACACATTTTCAACTGAAAATCATGATGCGATACGTCAACATTTTCATTTAAATCTAGTTTTGTCTGCATGAGCATGTCATAATGACAATATAAGCCATCTGCCTGGGGTAGCAGACAAACAGATTAGGAAGGCTTATCCATATGAAGGACAGTCAGCCACCTTCAGGAGGTGATTATTACAGATTTATATATCGGTGATCATGCCGAGTTTACATGATGTTTAATATATTTGGAGATGAAGATGTTAAAAGAAAACTCTTACAGAGTCCAATCGAAATAGAGTACTTTACATAAAAAATGCAGCAATAAGCAATGCATTTTTCCTCAGCACATTTAACATACTGTAATAAGTCATTTATTGCACAAAGAGCTTTCAATATTTCAACTAATTTTCAATTACTACACACAGCATACCTAGTCAATAACACAAATTTTATTATAGCACAATACTCCACCCACTGGTGTCCAACATACTGACAGCTGTCATCTGTACACATGTATAGTTTGTCCACAAATAATACATACACACCCACTGCTTGAAGCATGATGGGTGTCAAACATTTTACTGCCCCACACTAATGCATGGCAGACCATAAATACTATTATTATTTTAACCTTGTTTACACAGTTTGTTGAACACAAATGCTCTTTTTCAGCAACGCCATGCTTCACAATCATTCACTTACTGTACACATTCACACCTGGGAGCTTCACAGTACAACCACAGTCTATATGCTGCTGGCTACTGAGCAGCTGCACTGTACTGTAGCTGTTGGAACTTGGAAGTGAAGTGCCTTGCTCATAAACAACAGAAAAGGCCAATGCACACTGACAGACGAACGTTGAGGCTCTTTGGTGATTGGGTGACCTATTCTATTCGGTCCAGTGCTGTGCTGATAGGTGGAGGGATCAGAGCAGCGGCTACTACTCTTCGTTCACTGGACAGAAAATTAAAGGTTGCACATGCATTTGCCTGAAAAAAAAGGAAAATAATAGAATTAGAGAATAAATAAATAAGTATTACAGTCAGAAAGACAATCCCTGCTTTATTGCACTCTCCTACCCCCCGAATGGTCAAGGCAAAATACTTCTCTGCCTGACGTTGTGTTAGGCCAGGGCAATGTTGGGTCTCTGCTCTATACGTAAAGTGTCTTAAGATTCGGCACAAAAATGTAATTGAATTGAATAATAGACTGTGTGTTTATTTTACCGTGTCCTGAACCTCCACAGCAATGCCTTTCCTCTTCAGAATGGCTAGGACGTTGGGATCAATCCGTTCAACCCGAGATCCTGTTCCCAGCACAAGAATTTCTGTAATCATAATATGACAAAAGAGCATGAAAGAAATTAGAGATGCTTGGAGCCAACCTACCGTAAAATGGGACATTTATAATGTTTAATTCTTCTATTTTTACCTATTCGTGGCTCTAGCATGTGAAAAAGTGAGACGCTCTCTTCAGTGATGTCTGTATGACTGCCAACCTGCAGAGAGAAAGAGACTCAATGCAATAACTAAACGAACCACTCAAGCTCTGTTTTATTATTTGTTTTACAAAAGTGTTACACAGCAAAAATAGACAATCTACAAGCTCGCCAATAATGACTTGCCCAAAATAGGGACGCCAGGGTTAATGTGGCTATCACACAATGTGCTAAGTGGATACAGGTCGAGTGGTCACCTAAACATTGTGGGCACCTCCATGTTAAATTGGCTATTTTTTCCAAAATGCAAAAAATAAATAATAAATGTACGCTTTTGAAAATGGTCGTAAATAATGTAAAGTACAACATGCAGTTGAACATGCATGGTACAGTACATCATAATCAGACCTGAATTTACCCTTCAACTTCTTGTTTATGCCCAAAATGAATGGCTATCCCCAGGTTTTGTAGCAATTTCTAACAATTGTAGAAATATTAGACCTTAAATGTTATTAAACAATATATTATATGTATTTGGCCCCCCATTTATAAAATAAATGTAAATATAAAATAAAATGTAAAATACAGTTTTTTTTTTTATTGTTCCCAGAGTTCTCAGGTGCCCACTCTTCCGGTTACCTGCTAAGCCAATTAAGTCACACACAAAGCAATGAGTGAAATGACAAAATGATCATGTTCGTGAACAGCATTGCAGAAAGTAAAACAAATGAATAAAGAGATCGAAGCGTCATCTCAATGAAACTCATCCTTACATTCCACTGTAGGATGGCTGGAGGCAGTAAAGCACAGGGCCCAAACACCTTGTTGCCGTCGATGTTAAATCCTCTGGGACTGTAGCTGTGGATCATGACCCCACCGCCCGGCTCCTTCTGCATGACAGACACAGTGGTGCGCTGGTACATCTCATCATCTTCAGGACCAAGTCTGTGACCCCGAGACAGAATGAGACTGGAACAAGAATTACAGACACAACACAAGCTTAATCACACACAATCAATAACATTATATTGGTTTGAAACCTCAAACATTATTCAGTGAGTATATATATATAGCGTCTGTAGTATATTCCATTTAGTGTACGCAATATAAATAACTTGCAATCTTTGGTCACTTTTGTCTAGAATAATTCTATGTTGCAATATTTAGTGTGTAAACTTGATTAGAGATGCAACAGTTAATGGAACATATCTATTTAATAGATTATAAACAATTATCTATTTGAATACAAATCTATTTTCAAAATTAGGAGGTTGTGAACTTGTATTCGCTGTTTCGTTGTACAACACTATAAAATAGGGCTTAAAGGAGCACTTTTCAACCTTATTTTCAAATAACTGGTCCTTACTAAGATGCCGCTATTTCTGTCTATCTCACCCTGGGTCTCAGAGGTGGGCTGTGGACATTACTCTAATGACATCATTGATGGGGATTCCAAGCAATTGGAAACTATTGTATAGCCTTTCTCTTCCTGAAAATAAAGGTTTAAATCTTGTATGAATTTACCACCAATGATGTCACTGGAGGAAACCGATGATGTCATTAGAGTAAGGTTTCTGAACTGTCTACAGCCCACCTCTGAGATGCACAGCAAGTAGACAGAAATGGTACCATGTTATGATGTGCATGAGTCAGGACCAATGATAAGGCTGAAAATAGGCGAAGTGCCCCTTTAAGTGGTTAAGCAGTCTATCAATTTAGTCAATTCGATTTTTTTCACACTGATTCGTTGATATATATTATATATATATATATATATATATATATATTTTGTTTTTGTTTATTAAATTAAATTAAATGTGAAGGCTATTATTCAATTAATCGAAGAAAAAAAAGGATAGTTGTAGCCCTAAAATTATCCATTCTTCTTTACAAACTTCATTTGTTCAACATCAATGATAAAAAGCAAACCCCATGAGAGAACAGATGGCATATGGAGTAGTCTAAAGGCAAAATGTTCCCTAAATACAAACTGTCATGGTAGACAAGCCAAGACCTTGGGCTTATTTCTGCCAAGAGGCAGCCAAGAGCACAAGTTCTGATCTGCCAGGGTAGCTTGCCTGCGTCGCAGCTTGCCTTGCTCCCATTATGTAGATTTTAGTCAAGAGATCGTTAAACAATGTATTCCCGACATTATTATACACGTTTCAAATAATTCCCATACCTTGAGAAAACAGGGGAGAGGTTCAAACTCTGGGATGATCTCTGCAGGATTCTGGCACACAGCATTTTGTTGTTGATGAAGTCTGTGTTGTGAAAGACAGTGGGGGGACAGAATTCTTTGTAACACCGGGTACAGTTTCCGGTAGCGTACTGCAAGGTGAAATCAATCCTTGGGGTGAAATCGAGTGATTTACAAAATAATATATATTTTTATTTATGTATTTATTGGAGGCCTTAACAAGTACATCCTCTTAAAAAAAATATGCCTATGTTCACACGTGACTTTGACACGGCAAAAAAAGAAAGAAAAAAGAATCACATGTTCATACAGCGTGACTTCGCAGATTAAACAATTATCTGCCATTGATTAAGTTAGCCTAGGGGGCGTGTCCAGAGATGCCCACAAGCGCCCCCTGCTGTTTACTGGGCAACATTGCAAGTTTAGATAGATGTGTGTTGTAAATAGGAGACAGAGAGAGAGAGAGATCTGATCAGGCCATGATGTCTTGAAGAGACTTGTTAGAATTATCTCTGCCTCTACAAATCACCATAGAAGGGGGTGGCGTCCGTTCATAGTAGATCTAGAGGTATTCGGTGACACTGTTATAGTGGATTCAAGTGGAACTAACTAAGCATGTATCGGTCTCTGTATTCCTTCCGATCCACGGAGGCCAACTCGCTCCACTTCGCTGCCGGAGAGAGCTTTCTGATCCTGGAGAGGAGCAACAAACACTGGTGGCTGGGCTCTCGCTGCAGCTCGGGCGAGACCGGCTACATCCCGTCCTCTTATATCGAAATCATCCAGGTAGGGACTTATTACTTAAACTTGAATGAAACGATCATTTCAACTGGGGTCCAATCCAGTGTTGCCATATTTTGTGAGAGAAATAAGCAACCGGGGGTCTAGGAAAACAAGCCCAGAAGAAGCAACTAGGCCACATGATGTCTGAGCACTTTAAACCTATATGCGTCGGCTATTTGAAAATAGCCGATCTACAGGCTCACAACACTGGTGTGTGCGTGTGTGTGGGTACTGGGAAGAGGGACGATAGAGGCGCATGCTGTAAGTCAGAAGGCCAGCGCAGAGGAACATTTGCCAGCCAGTGATGTTTATTGCATGAAATCTTTTCTTCTTCTTCTTCTTCTTTTTTTGGGCTATAGAACCAATAATTTGTTGTAGTGATTTTGATACATTTCGGGGACTGCCCGAATACCAAAGCAAGGTACATATTAATAATATTATGTCACTGCAGACGCACGCTGCGACAAAGGTGTGGAGGTGCGTACTTTCCATCCTGTCACGCGCTGTTCTGACTGCAACCCTCAGCAGGAGGAGTGACAGGACAGGACAGGACAGGACAGGACAGGTCCCATGAAAGAAACCTAGGCTACAGGATATTGACAATAACACGAGTTTCATCATTCTTAAGTTATGGCACCCTTGCAGGAAAAAACATCATTGTTTCAAATCAGATTACACTATAAGAATATTTCTTCATTCAATACACTCAATTTTTTAATGAATTGATTGAATACACAGGACCACAATGGAAAGAAGCCCCTAGGATTTTTTTGTGTTTATACTATTAACAATCATCGTAACCCGTACCTCTGTACAATCTGCAAACTGTTAATAAAGTATTCAATCAATCAAATACTTAATCTCTGCCAAGCATTGTTATTGTCTGACGGGATAGTGCTGTGTTCCACACCCTATAGAGTGTAGACTTAAAGGGCTAGACCACTTTGGTAGAGGTTTGGGTTGTGTAGTTACCTTGCCATGATGTAACTCCAAAGGTGGGCAAGAAAGAAATCAAAACAAATTTCTCCATTGACTAGAAATTGAGTCTGCAGGCTCTTTTCCAGCCTGTAAACAATCACAAACAAACCTGGTTCTGACAGTATAGAACATCAGAAAACCTAGTACTGTTTTTCTTTCTTTTTTTCTTTTGATTATACTATTTGAAGATCCGGATCCAGATCCACGGATCCTGTCCAGGTGTTCTTCCTAATAAAAATAGCAAAATCAATAGAAAGTTGACATTTGTATTAAAAAAAACAGTACTGGGTTTGGTGATGATGATCTCTATATTGTCAGAATCAGTTTTGTTTGCGTTCGTTTACAGGCTAAAAGAGCTGCTCCTGAGACTCTTCACCGTACAATGGATGTCAATGAGGAGCATATTTGAAGTTATAATTTTCTAGTCAGTGGAGCAATTATTTTTACAGTTACATCTTGGCAAACCTCTACCAAAGTGGTCTAGTCCTTTAGGGGTTTAATAAACGTCAACACATGGACTGTAAACCTGTCAGAACATGCATTGTAATTTATTACGTAATAGACTTCGCAACTGCATACTAATTTGACTGGGATGCACTTTGCTGTTGTTCAGTATGCAGGTTGTCTAGTGTCATTTATGTCCTTTTTGGCAGACTTATGATGCTGAGCTGTGTGTGTTACATTGCTTAAAAGCCGTTATGTTAGATAACTGCCCTAGTTCTTAACAGCCGCGGTCCCATATGCCTTCTGGGCCACACATTTGTTCCCTTTGGGCTCCAATCTCATAATTATGCATGCTGCCACATTAATGAATATTTCACTCCCTCTCTACCCACTCGGCAGTAAGATAAGTGTGTAGAGAGGCCGGTTAGGAAATGGAATCAGAAGGTCACCAGTTTGATGCTCAGCTCACCCATCTATAATGTCAAAGTGTCCCTGAGCAAGACACTTAACCCCCAACAACAGCTCATCGGAGACATCTGAGCAGCCATCAGCTGGGTGAAGCTGTAAAAGCAATTTGCCCTCGGGCTCACCAGGGAACAAGAACATACTCTCTTTACCCTATTTTGTATCTTCTTCATCAGTGATGGAAGAAGTACTTGTATGTTTTACTTAAGTAAAAGTATCAATACTGAAATGTAGATATACTTTGTTACAAGTAGAAGTCCCATACTCAAGATTTAGGTATACTTAAAGTACCAAAACTAAAAGTACTAAAAGTTCAAGTTCAAAATGTATAATTTTCTTTTTGAAAATAACCAATCTACAAGCTCAAAATGCGTTGCATTGTGAGCTTGTAGATCTGCTATTTTCAAATGCCCGGAAAATGTATAGGGCTGAAGTGGTTAGTGTGTTTTGTAATAATAATCGAAATCTAGTAAAAAGTAGCTAGTAACTGAAGTTTTTATATAATTATAGTGGAGTAAAAGTACAATATTCCTCTGAGATGTAGTGGGGTAAAAGTATTGAAAATTGGAAATACTACTACATCAAAATGGTGCTTAAAGGGGAAGACCACTCATTTTCAACATTGAACTATGTCTTTAATACACCTTAGAGCTGTTGTGTGGTAATAAGAAAAATCCAGTTCTATGTTGCCTAGAACTGGATAATTGATTGAGGTCATGTGATCAGTGACATACGCAGGGTGTACTTTTGGCTGAGGGGGCGAAGCCAAAGGTACACCCTGCGTATGTCACTGATCACACTGACCTC
The DNA here is from genome assembly GCF_963280865.1 of Gymnoscopelus braueri. Lineage (NCBI taxonomy): Eukaryota > Metazoa > Chordata > Actinopteri > Myctophiformes > Myctophidae > Gymnoscopelus > Gymnoscopelus braueri. The sequence continues at coordinate 11,871,829 of NC_137612.1, read as the reverse complement.
AATCAATTATCCTTTTCTAGGCAACACAGAAGAGGGGGGGACTTTTTTCTTATTTCCGCACAACAACTCTAAGGTGTATTAAAGACATAGTTCAATGTTGAAAATGAGTGGTCTTCCCCTTTAACACATTCCATGCCAGAGTTTAATCTCATAATGTACTCACCAGTGCCAGCGTTTTATTGTTGTTTTTTAGTTTTTTTCATGTCGCCACAGACCTCGCTAAATAAGTTAAAAGTGCGCGTTCATTTGGTTCTAAACACACAGCGGATCCGTGAGAAACGGCGAGCGAAAACAGTTTCCAAATCCGTGCCGCCATCTTGAAGCTACAGCCGATACACGGTAAACAGTGATCAGCGAGGAGAAAAACAACAACCAGAGAAAATCGAGTTTTAAACAGGATCCCAGACAGGAAGCGGATACGATCGAAAAAACCGGAACCCGAATAATTCCGTTTCCGACCGGAAACCGGAAACGGAAATGGATCAAAAAAAATCGGAAAGTGCACCTGGGGCACTTAACATGGGAATCAGCGGTTCGCGTAGATCTACGCGACTGGCACGCTGCGGCTTTAAATAGGTTCGCGTAGATCTACGCGACTGGCATGCAATGTGTTAAGTACAGTACTTGAGTAAATATACTAAGTTATTTTCCACCACTGATCTTCATGAATGTGCTCTTTTCTAGGGTCCAGAGCAGGATGAGGTGTTGCAATCCATTGATAGGGCTATCGAAGGCATCCATAATGTTGCAATGAAAAATGGAGGCAAATACAACTTGGAGCAACGAGATGTCTTACAGTGAGTGCAAATAGACACAACGAACTAAATACAGTTACTGTGGACTGGAGACAGATAATACTGCATATTGATATACCAACAATTATTTCCCCTATGACTTTTGTTACAGAAAGTTGATCCATCACAGAAAGGAGACGTTGGCACGACGAAACCCGGTAACCTCTGGTCAAAAGCAGGGCTTCCCCACGTCTACCAGTGAAATAACGCTCAGTCATACCCCTCCACCACCCAATGGCCTTAACCGAGACTATGGACGACAGGGCAGTGTGCCACTGTCAGGCAGTCTGGACAATATGCAAGGAGAACAGGGTTTTTACCAGGTAAAATGCTTGCACAGCAACACACTGAAGCCTTTTGCAGCTCATTCAACCACTTTAAACCTGGTGTCCCTATTTTGGGCGTGTCATTATAGCCAAACCGAAAAACTATTCTTGCAGACCAGCTATTTTAGTTACTTGTTATTTAGATTGTTTATACTCCTTTTTTATAATCTGTTTAGTTATACTCGTCATATGACAAAGTATAGGGCTTAAGTGGCCAATTTACAATTTAATCTGAGTTGAATGCATTTCCGCATGAATTGCTCCTGTTTTTCCTCTCATGCAGGTGCCTCCTCAGCCCCGACGTGCTGCCCCCATCACCCCCCCACCCCCCGAAAAACAGAGAGGCAGCCGACGCCCAGGTCAGAGCTCAGAGAGCATCTTTATGATCCCACGTTCTCATTGATTGATATACCCTGTCCATTTCTTGATTGATCAATCACAGCATCTATTGCAAGTGCATATTCTATATGTTATGATGTAATGCACCACACCACAGTCTGTTTACAGCTATTTCTTTTGCTCATACTACTGGCTACTGACATACGTCTAACACCCGTACTCTATTCTTAGTTGGGTCACTTCCTTCTAGTTAGGTGACTGTAACAGGAGCCCTGTTCTATGTCTCCTTTCTGATCCCCTGTGCAGAACCAGAAGTCCCCTCCAGGGCTTCTTCTCTCCCTCCGTCCCCCGGCCCCTCCCTCTCAATCAGCACCGCCTCCATAGAATCTGGTCACTCCTCCCATTCACTGGTCTCTACTGATGTAAGCCTCCCGAGTGTTGCCAGCACCCCTCCCCCTCCTGTGCCAAGCCGCGTCAAGCCAAACCCACCTGCCCCAGATGAGCTGCCCTCTGATTCCTCCTCTCCCCAACCAGCTCTGTCCAGGAAGAGCCCTGCGCCGCAGCCCCCTGAGCCAACTGCCCCTCCCCTGCCCACCAAGGACCAGCCTGAGACCGATTGGCCGATTGCCCCTCCTTCTGTTGCTGAAAGCCCTCCTGGCAGCCCCACTACCCCTGAGCCGGTTCCCATGACAACTGGGGCTGAACTGATCGAGTTGGTACGGAAGAACACTGGCCTGAGTTATGAGTTATCGCGGGTCGCCGTCGGCGTGGTTGTGGGCCATCTGCAGATCACCTTACCTCAATCTTCCTCTGCCCTGGAGAAAGTCCTTCTCTCGTTGGTAGAGAGCAAGGTGAGATTGGCGATCAACTTGGTGGATTCACTACAGCAGAACCTTGCTAACCTAAAACATGGTTGACGTTGAGGATCTTGGACTAGTGAGAAGGTTTTTTGATTGAAAAATTGCCCAAATTCAAGATGAAACAACCATGTGCGGTGAATGACAAAACTAATTAAGTCCTAAATACTTAGTTGTACGACAATTAACAAAATTAGCTGATCTACATAATGACATGTCCAATATAGGGACTCTGGGTTGAAAGTGGTTAAAAGTGGTAGGATACTTTTAGTTGACCAAATTTCAATATTCAGTATATCTATTCATGCTTTATCTACACTCCCATAATTGCCGAAATCAACAATGCTTCCCCATGATATATATATATAAATAGTATATCTTTATCTGTTGTCTCACTGCATTATTCTTCCATACAACCAGGACCCATACAAGCAGAAGTGTGCACCACTACCGTGACCAGAGACAATAAGAGCATTTTTGATATCGTATTGCATTTATCATATTGTTTATTCAAATGTATCAGATTGCAGAACGTCATATGTTGGCCAGCACTACATCCATATATACACATTTTGTAATTCCCAGTGGAGTCTAATACCAACTGCATATTATGCAGTTAAAACATGTTTGACTCCATACATCAACTGTTTTGCCCAGTAATGGACTACATTTTTACATTTTCCTGCATTCATTTTACTAGACCGGTGCCACTCGGGCACGGCCCTACTTGGGGACCACGCAAGTCGGGAACTTTGTCCGGAGTGATGCAAGTTGGGAATGCACGCCCCCAACTGTTTATGCAATACCCGGCCGTTGTACTTGATATTCAGAGTACCTGTTGTACCCGTTGTCGGAGTACCTAGTGCGGTACCCCCAACATGCGACCAACTACATTTGGAGACATATTTGGAGTTCTAATGTGCACGCCACCACTTACAATGGCTCAGGGGCACAAATGTGCAAACCACTCCTATCTGTGCGAAGCCTATGGGTCGGGTTGGCCAATTAGAAAACCTACGCCTACACCTCCCCAAACGCACAGAGATTCGGTGCGTCCTCCACAGACCTGCAGACAGACAGATTTTTGGTTCTAGGGAAACCGTTGGTACAACCCTCAGGTCATCGCCGACACACACGCCAAGTTTGAAGTCAATCGGTCGAACGGTGCCTGAGTTATGCCCCGGGACAGACACGCATGCACATAGAAAGATAGACAGACAGACAGACAGACAGACAGACAGACACAGGTTTTGTGATTTCATAAATAGATTATGCTTCTTCAAACGGCCAGGAGTTGACTGCTTTGTCAGTGATAACAGCGATGTGTGACTGTGTACTAATGGTAAAGTGTCTCTGCAGAATCTGAGCTCCGCGTTGCCACAGGGTCAGGTCTGTCACGATGAACAACGTCTGGAGGTTATCTTCACGGACCTGGCTCGCCACTGTGATGATTCCCAACAGCGTAGCTGGGCTCTCCATGAAGATCATCAACTGATCGGTTGTTACTTAGAGGAACTGTTGAAGATACTGGTAATATAAGGCATTAATATTGTGACATTCACCTATAATTTTCCACAGTGGTGTAAAGTAACTAAGTACATACATTTACTCAAGTACTGTACTTAAGTTACTTTGCAGATATAAATTATTACATTATAAAACATACATTAACCACTTTAGCTCTATTTTATACCTAGGCTATTTGAAAAGAGCCGATCTACAAGCACACAACGCGATGCGACGCGTTTTGAGCTTGTGGATCTGCTATTTTCAAACATTTTAGTACTTTTACTTTTGGTACTTTAAGTATATTTTGATGCCAATACTTTTGTACTTTTACTCGCATAACATTTTGAACACAGGCCTTACCTGTAACAAAGTATTTTTATATTGTGGTATTGCTACTTTTACTTGAGTAAAATATCTGAGTACTTCTTCCACCACTGATTTTCCATGAAGACCAGAGAGTGTGAAATACAAAGCTTCACCATTAATTAATGAATGTCATTGTCGCTGCGTGTTTGTCCCCAGACTGATGCAGATCCGGTGGTGTGTAAGAGGATGTGCAAGGACAACCACTCTGAGCCGGTCCTGTCCCTAGTGTCATATTATCAGATGGTAGGACATTATTGCTGCATCTATCATTTATTTTTGGAATTGTATGATTACTGTATGCAATTCATTTAGACCATAAAATGGTCCTAAAATAAGGATGAAAATACTCAAAACAAGTTACTAATATTTAGATGATACATCATCACCAAACCAATATTCGATTAAGCAAATGTAATTTCATGAATGATGAGTGAGTTAGAGAGAGTGGCAGTCTGGGAACCGGAAGGTCGTCAGTTCAACCCTACTTTAAAGTGTCCCTGAGCAAGACACCAACTAACCCCTAACAGCATCTGAACCATCTTAGCAGCCATTGGCTGGGTGGAAGGAGAAAAGTAATTTCCCCTCCCTCTGGGACCAGTAAATTCCCCCATTCCCTGGTTAAATAAGTGTGTCACTGGTCACTTGGTAGAAAGTCATTGCTGCTGTGTGTCTCTGCAGGAGAATCGTGTGTCATTGCGGTTGCTGTTGCTCAAGGTGTTCGGAGCAATATGTAGTCTGGACGCTGCCCTCATCTCCACCCTCCTCAACTCCATTCTGCCCATGGAGCTGGCCCGAGATCTGCAAACTCAGAACCAGGGTAATAACAATTGCTACTTTTTACCCTCTGCACAGCTCTTCTCAATATGAATACATTTGAATGAATGTTATGCCTAATTTATCCTCTATCGTTATGTATAATGGTGTCCCGCACTAAAATAGAGCCGGGCTCGCAACTCACTTTTTTTAATGCTCCGAAGGTTATTTATTTTTAACAGACAGCAAATAGTATAGGACGTTTCGACCCTTCCGGTCTGGGTCGAAAAAGGGTCGGTTAAAAAAGTGAGTTGTGAGCCCCGCTTTGTTCTTATGTTACTGTTCTTATAGTTTAGCTCAGCACCAAGGAACGGAGGATGTGCGTTTGTTGTTTTTCTGACCGCACTAAAACAGCCCATCTACAAACTCAACGCATGTTGACGCATGCTGTTGTAAATTAATACAACTTATTTTTTCATGTGCAATTCACACTTTACTGTGCTTTATTTTCGTGTCTTTTCCCTTTCCCAGACCACCAGAAGATGTGTTACACAGCCTTGGTACTTACCATGATCTTCTCAATGGGGGAACAGGTGCCATATCATCACTATGGTATGGACATTATTCGTGATACGCTTGGGAAAGAACCACTACATTGTAGACTGCAGCCACATAAATGAAAGTTATAGATCATCATCACATCATATAATTGCGAACGTGGAAGGCCGCCCAAGTGGAGCCTACTATGAAACTCTGCTCGGCTTGTGTGTGTGTCCGTCTGTCTGTGTGCAGTGCACTGCCTGGGTGCGGCCGACAGAGTGCGCCAAAGTGCAGCTACAGTCAAAACACACACACACACACACACACACACACACACACACACACACACACACACACACACACACACACACACACACACACACACACACACACACACACACACGTAAATACACAATATTTTCGAGCTGCGTTCGCTTCCAGCGTTCGCGCGTCTTACTTGTGTATATATATATACGGTATATTTCTGTTTTTGCATTATTCAGACATGCAAACTTGTCGTTAATAGACAATATTGCAGTAAGTAGGCTACTACCCATATAATCATGCAAGCAAGCAAGTATTTCTTAAAAGGCTGACACATATTAATATAATTGTGTGCCCTTTTGTTGTTGTTGTTGGGGTATATGCCACATTACATTTGCACATACGTGGAATTTGTCCCTATCTATTAGGAGCAGTGACAGGCTGCCATTAATAAGGCATCCTGGGAGCAGTTAGGGGTTAAGTGTCTTGCTCTGGAGCACCACATACATTTGTGTTTACATTGCCTCTGTGACTCTCTCTGTTCTCAGAGCATTTGAATGCAGAGTTTGTTCAGTACCTTCTGAATGTGGTGGAAGAGGGGCTTCCATCAGACCCCACAGAACAGCTTCCTGACCTGTTCCTAAACCTTCTCCTGGCCTTCAACCTCCACCACACAGGTGAAGTGACACTTTGTTTAAGTCTGTTCAGTTTTCTTGCAACACTGACTTTACCAACAAAATTATTAATGTGTGTGTGTGTGTGTGTGTGTGTGTGTGTGTTGTCTCTTTCACCCAGTGCCCAGCAACAATGTGATTATGCAGGGACTTATTAAGAAGAATATGAAGGTCCTGACAGAGAAAGTCGTGCTGCTTCTAAACAGGGGCGGTAAGAGTGTGTGTGTGTGTGTGTGTGTGTGTGTGTGAGAGTGATTGTGTGATTACATTTAAAGTAACATGAATATGAAAGTTAATAATAGTAATAAACGTAATCTAATTTCTTCCTGTTTTGTTTTATTGTAACTCACTCGTTATGTGTCTCTTCTCTAGATGACCCCGTATGTGTATTCAAACATACCCCACCTGCCCCACACTCAGTACTTAAGTTCCTGCAGGATGTTTTTTCTAGCAAAGACTCCTCAGACATCTTCTACCGCACCGATATGATGGTGATGATCGACATTGCTGTTCGACAGATATCTGACCTCTCACCCGGAGACAAGGTGAAATATTGCAGACACCTTGTTCCTGTTCCAGTTCCTGTGTGACTGATAAAAGCCTCATTTACTACCAGAAATATATATTCTTTAATGCCGTTCAGCAAATGGTCTCATTTTCCCATGTTCTCTCTTATGTGCAGTTGAGGATGGAATATCTCTCCCTCATGCACTCCATCATGCGCTCAACAGACTACCTGGAGCACCGGCATCGCCTCAACGATCTGCAGTCAGCGCTGCAGAGGATTTTAAGGGAAGAAGAGGATCCGGGAGAGGACAGTGGAAGCGCCACAGTGAAACAGATGGATAAGCTAATAGTGCAGGAGATATACAAGGAATTCCCCCAGATCTGTGAGAACAGGGACTAACCATAACGGCATCATGCTCTCACACTCTAGAATGGTCCCTTATGGCGTGGGATAGCACTGATGAGCTTGAATATGAGGTTGAACTCTCTGCCAGTGCCAACTTGTACTAGAAGAAGGAATCTGACTTGACTTGTCTTTCAGGATTCCATTCATACATAGTCCTGGGATAAAACAGGCATTCACTTCTTTTGCTTGCATGCAGTTTTTTTTCTCTTCAAAAGTACGGTCAACTTTTCTCCTTCAATGCATTTGAAGAAAGGAAAAAACATGTGAATGCAAGAAGAGAAACATTGATGTTCAGCCATACAGAAGTTAAGCATAGTGGAAGTCCATGATGTATTGTGCACCCCTGAGGGACCAAACTACTGTGGATTACTGAGAGCACTGTCCATTTCATAGAATGCTATATTCTTAACCTGTCATGGTGTTCATCTCAGCTCTCTCATCTCACAAACTGGCATGGCCTGTCAAATACAAGATAGTTACCCAACTTGGTTACCTAATAATACAGCTTGATTTAGTGGTTACAATTGCTATGCTTTGAATTGGCAATGCTGCTACATGATAAGTCTACTTTACTGAAATGGCCCAGTCTCTTATTTAGTCTGTATTGTACTTTTCACTTCAAAAATAGAATGCAAACAGATTACTGTGCATGGAAAAGAATCAGTAACTAAATTGTCAAAAGCCACTTACTGTTTACATATATTGTTTTTCCTGTGTTCTTCTATCCACATATATACTGCATTAATGTTGAAACTAACTGCTGCAGTAAGGCTTTATAATAAAGAATAGGCCTAAGCTTTCTTTAATGCATTACATTTTGGCTGACTACTTATGAGCAGTGGCTTGTTGAAAGGGAAAGGTATTCCACTGTTGTTATTTATATCAGAGAGACTTGTGTTAATAATATTATTTACCTCAATCCATGGACTATATTTTGGTCTACTCTAGATGTCTAAAAATGTTAGGCAAGATTAACAGTTTTTACATGAATTACATGTTAGGGGCTCAATAGACAGAATATTGCTGCGGTGCCAATAAATCTGCCAACTCGGTACTCTCTAAATTAATTAATTGGCTCCATTTAGGTCCAGTTGAGACTGAGACTGAAGTAGACACACATCGGGGGGCATGCCTTTAGTCTTATATCAAGGTCTAATACTTTAACAGCAAAATGCACAAATGTACATATCCTTATTTGTTCCATTATCTCATGCATTCTTACGGTATGGTATTTTTTTATAGTTACTGTGTCCTCTCATGGATTCTTCTGGAAGCTTACTTTTAAACGCGTTCTAAAATGTTGCCAACTTTGTCTTTCTCACTTCCCTGATTCACTCATCATGTACGAGCATAGTGTCCTAGTCTGTCTTAATGTTAAAGAGAGCGTGTACCGTGTATGCTTAATGTGAATCTTCCTACATGTTGAGAGCATGTACATGCATACCTACAGTGTTTGTTCTTACACATTGTGAAAGATTTGGGTGTCATCTTCTCTTGGTTATCATATCATTGTTCATAAACTTGTCTTTTCCCGCTGTCACAATAAAACTATATTTTTTCCCAATTTAAATGGTTGGAACAGATGTTGGTAGAGAGGATAATAGTATCAAACTGTATTTTCCTAATGTTTACAAAATAAATACAAAATAACAAAGAGCTGTGTGAATGTCATGTATGATAGTGAATATTTACTAAATATGACAAATTATTCATTGAATTCTGTTTATTATTATGTACTGTAGGCACTCACTCCTGCCACTCAGTGGTGTAAAATAACGAAGTACATATACTCAAGTACTGTACTTAAGTACAATTTTGAGGTATTTTTTACTTTACTGGAGTATTTCCAATTTTCAGTGCTTTAACTTCTACATCAGAGGCAAATATTATACTTTTACTCCACAACAATTATTTGAAAACTTTAGTTACTAGTTACTTTATAGATTTTGATTATTATTACAAAATATACATTAACCACTTGATCCCTATATACATTTTGGCCATTTAAAAATAGCCTCGTGATGCCTCGTGATGCGGCGCATTGTGAGCTTGTAGATCTTCTGTTTTAAAAATATTTGTATACATTTGAAAACTTGTGAAACGGGACATTCTGCATAATGAGTACTTAAGTAAAGAATGTGAGTACTTTAACTTTTCTCCACCAATGGGTTTACTTTAAATCTAGTCGGACGGCAAATAGAGACGTACACGCAAGGCTGTGCTACAGTGAAGTATGTCCGGGTAGATATTTGGGTGAAAGGTCCAGCTTCGTCGTTGCCAGAAGTGACAGCAAAGAAGGTTCACAGTTGAGTTCAGAGTGGCAGCTGCGGATCAGGTCTGTTTTTGTCCCGATTAAAGAACCAGTAATATAATCTACAAGGTATTAATGACGGGTAATTGATTAATTTGCTGTTGTTTTATGTGTGCTTTTACAGAACCGAAACAACCATGTCTAAGCAGCAAGCAATAAGTCCAGGGAAGAACTTCTTCGCCGGGGGGTTTGGAGGAATGTGCCTGGTGTTCACTGGACATCCACTCGATACCATCAAAGTAATAATAAGTCTAGTAGTGTTTCTTATTTAAACATGTATGTCAACGAATATACTTTGGCGTCAATGAAGCTAACGTTACTGTTGGGTGAGTACTAATAGCCAATGCAATGCAAAGAAGGAACGTTTATAATTTATATATTGTTGAATTGTCATTTTAGCTCGAGGAAGTCATTTTGGTACACACATATATATATATATATATATATATATATATATATATATATATATATATATATATATATATATATATATATATATGTATATATATAGTGCCTTTTGTATTGAAAGGATAACCCCTTGAGGTGTATCATCTCGTTTTCGAGGGGTTCCTTGAGTTCAATAGACAGAACAATACAACAAATATATCCACCATCCATACATAAACAAGGACAACAAAACAAAGGCTCTCCTGTAACTGGCCGCTCCCACCCCACCTGACTACCCACAAAATAACAGACTTCATGCATTAATATACCCATGTAAAGCTAAATGAACAAAAACTACAGACCGTTGTATACATGCATTAACATGCCCATATATAATACTTAATAGGCATCTATTTGTCAACTGGAGGCTGGTAGTTAACAGCTGCCCTTTGACCCATATTCTTCTGTTATCAGGTTATATGACTGCGTAAGTCTGGTAACAGGAGAATGAAATCCTCCTGTTACAATTGTTGTTGGAGCCTGTAGTCATGTTTCTACACTAGCGATTTCCAACCAGCCAGGGCCCACTGGTGCGCTATGAGGATATTGTAAGTGGGCCCCCAAGTAATTGGCAAAACACTAAGTTTTGCAAACACAGGATATGATGTTATTACCCAAAGTGCCATGGACTCTGCATGGCGGGGGCGTCCTCCTCCTCCCTGAGCCAAGCTTGCGCCTGGCCGCATACCTGAATGGGACTAGGTGTTACAAGCCTCGTTTATACCTTGAGAAATATGGTATAGTCATCACAGGGTTGGGTTGAAGGGGCTAAGGATGTCATTGGGGTTATATTAACGATAATATAACATTAATATTACAAAATGTATTTCAAAAAATGAAAATGTCATGGTATTTATTTCTTTAAAATCTTTAAAATTAGTTTTCATTGTGATACTGATAAATAGGAACTTAACTTAAAGTATACTACTAGTATACTACACAATTGACTGATTGATCAGTAAACTAAAGCATGATCTGAAAATGCATGGCTGCCGGCTGCTGTGTTAAGTGGTCAGATGGGTGGGCTGCGAACGCTTTCAAGATTTTCAAGTGGACCTTGATCCAGACAAAGTTGGTAATCGCTGTCCTGTGCATATTATGAAGGCTAATAACTTCTCATTTTTCATTTTTGATTGTAATGCCGAAAAAGGTCTATGAACGAAATTTGCTTTATAAAAAAGAAAAAAATCTGATTTTTGCACAGCTTTGAGTTTGTGTAGGCTTCCTTTAATTGTTCATTTGGTTTCCTTTTGGCTCCAGCACCTCTGGCACATGAGCTGTGTTTTGTCACTACTCAGTTTTGAGTATATTAAAGTATAGAATGTGCACTTTAAATTACACTACGTCTCTTTACAAATAAATAAATCGATTGATTGTACGCATGCATCCCTTTCAGGTGCGCTTGCAAACTCAGCCATTGCCTAAACCTGGAGAGACCCTCATGTATTCAGGAACCATCGATTGCTTCAAAAAGACCCTTGCGAAAGAGGTAAATGAGCACGGCAATCTGTAAATCTTTACTACAGCCAATATCGTATTATGTTTTTCACAATAAGTTTTATCATCCTTGCACCCTCTTTCCCTTCTTACCTCTTTTGCAGGGCGTGAAAGGCCTATATAAAGGTATGGCAGCCCCACTAGTTGGAGTAACACCCATGTTTGCCGTCTGTTTCTTTGGATTTGGCCTGGGAAAGAAATTGCAGCAGAAAAGTCCTGATGATATTCTTACGTAGGTGATTGCTCAGTCATCTGTTGTCTTCAAAACAAAATTCTGATGGTGGTTGCACAGTATGTGACTGCAATGCGCATTGTTACCCTTCTTCTCTAGGTATCCACAGCTCTTTGCTGCAGGAATGTTGTCCGGGGTGTTCACCACAGCCATCATGGCTCCTGGAGAGCGTATCAAGTGCCTTCTTCAGGTCAGAGATACTTATATACATTTGACCGCCACACAGGATCTGATGTGACTATCCTTTGTGCTATTTAACATGGAAGACACAAGTATGTTATTGGGTTATGGAGTGGGCACCTGCCATCGCAGATGCTTTGTTCAAATAGGCCCAGGCCACAACACCTCCAGAAATGTTGGATAGAAATGGGGAACCTTTGCGTGTTCTCAGTTGTAAAATAAAGTGTGTGTGTTCATGCAGATCCAGGCAGCATCTGGAGAGGCCAAATATGCAGGGGCCTTGGATTGTGCCAAACAGATCTACAGAGAAAGTGGGATCCGAGGAATCTACAGAGGCACTGCTCTCACACTTATGCGAGGTACCGGTTGTCTTACTGTTCTCACGCTTATGCAAGGTACTGGTTTGTCTTACTGTAGCAAAACAAAGTCCTGATATTTCCCTGGCTCTGTCTGTACTTTGTCCCAACCTAGATGTGCCAGCAAGTGGGATGTACTTCATGACCTATGAATGGTTGAAGAACCTTCTCACACCAGCAGGAAAGAGGTGATTGATTACATTTGTTTAGAGCAGAATTTTCAGATGTCTGTTATAGTGTGTGAAATTAATCATTGTGCTATGTGTTTGAATCTGTTATTGAGTGTTGCATTTGTTATTGAGTGTTGCATTTTCTTTTACACCACAGTCACAGTGAGCTCAGTGTTCCAAGTATTCTCTTTGCGGGAGGAATGGCTGGGATCTTTAACTGGGCTGTGGCAATTCCACCCGATGTGCTTAAGTCTCGTTTCCAAACAGGTGTGTCTTTTTTTTATAATTCTGTGACTCATTAAATTAAACCAATATTATTGGACTTGGGAAACTTGTTCAGGCTGACATCTATAGAAAACAAACTTAATTTATTATTTATTTGAGTATACTGAAGAAAAACATAGCACCAACAGGACACTGTGCTAGCATACCAGACTTACTTTTGAGTGCAGTTAATGAGAAACCTTTTACAGTAACTCGTTCTTTGAATATTAACTCTTAATACATTTTGTCCACAGCTCCTATGGGAAAGTATCCAAATGGTTTCCGGGATGTTCTACGTGAGCTGATCAGGGAGGAGGGAGTGGCCTCTCTTTATAAAGGCTTCACTGCTGTCATGCTCAGAGCTTTCCCTGCCAATGCAGTGAGTGCAATACGTCGTTTTTGTTATGGCTTGAATGAGTTTGTGGTCTATCTGTTTAAACAAGATGGAATGTGTGTAAAAAGTTGGGACATTTTGAGAATAGGATGATAAGAAATGCTGCTTTCCACTAGAGGACGGTGCTTCATGGTCACTCCTTAAGCATGTGGTTCAAAGCTGGTCCTTGCAAATTGACACGACATGAACAAGACCAGAGAGATGATCTGAAATCCTCTTGCAATTTAGCAATATGAGCTATACAATGAAAGATTTACAGTAACCCGGCTATAACTAGCAGAGAGTAGGTAATCAAATATTTATAGTCTCAATGGTTTCAAAGAACAATGTTCTTTCTTCAGTAAATACAATTTCAAAGCTATAGTTTTTACAGCAAGAAGATGTAAACAATCGTTTCAGCAAAATCCTGTTAAAGGTAGGGTAAATGATATTTTTTGGTTAAAACAAAAAGTATTTTGTTAAAAGGTTAAAATACTATATTCTGATAGTAATCATTGCTATAGAGTGTTTTTTCAGTAACAGATGTCTCCCTGTCTCTCCAGCTCTTTAATAAACAGAAAATACATTTTTCGGTAGGTGTCAAAATCTCAGCCAATCAGGAGAAAGTACCCATTTTTAAGCTTAATTTGTATAGTGTTCCAGTTCCAATTTTGTCTGCTCATTTCTTAGTGTCATCACTTCCAATTTCACTTGTTTAATCTGTATCATGATTGAGTTCTCTGTCCTGGTTGGATAAAATTGGAAATGAAACTGAAACTGAAACGAAAATGCATTTTCTGTTTAATAAAGAGGTGGAGAGACAAGGAGACTCCTAATACTGAACAAACACTCTATAGCAATGAGTACTATCAGAATATAGAGCTATTTAACAATTATTTTAACGCAAATCACTTACCCTACCTTTAATTTATAGCTCTATTATCTAATTTTCTTTAGTGAATAGAATATTTTGTCAATGTGTAATAGTTTTCCTTTAAAAAATGGATTTAAAAAAAAACTGATAGATCCCGTGTCTGAAGGTCAAAATTCAATTTCTCCACAGAGCAAGCAGGCAGGCTCTTTAGCTCAGAGGTACAAATGTCAGCACTTGTGCAGAGACCCGGCTTCAAATCCGGGGTAGAAAAGGGAAGTTGCATAGTGCAGCTTTAACTCAGAGTATGTAAGACTATATAAGACCTTTGATTCCCTTATTCTGCCTCCCTCCCAGTGGAATCAGCTTATGCCTGGTGGAAACTGCAGGAGGGATGAGAATGTATTTATTTATAAATAAATAAAACACATGCACCTACAATCTGCAGTTGTTTGTCTTTACAGCTCTGTTTAGTTTTTTTATAGCTCAACTTAAATAAAGAGCTTTTGATTAAACAGGATTGTCACAAATGACAGAAACAACCACAAATAAAAATTCAAGTAGAAATAAAGGGAACATATAGCCTACTTAAAAAACAAAACAAAAAAACTAACTTAATGACATAATTATAACCCTTTATGCACTACTATTTTTCTTGTCTTTCTCTTGTGCTCTCTCACACACTAACTCTTTCTGTTTCAGGCTTGCTTCTTAGGATTTGAATTTGCTATGAAGTTCCTGAATTACTCAGCACCTAATTTGTGATCATCATATCTGGATCCCAGAGGAAGCTATTTTAAGAAGACGGTCGAGTGTCCACCTGCGCAATAATCGGCTCTGTTGTCCCATTTTTCAGAAGGAGGCATACCCGTTTCCTGTTCCAGTTCATTTTCCCATAGCTTTCTTTGATTGACTCAGCAGCAGGTTTGAACTGGAAACACACATGACACCTTCACATGTGTTTCCTGGGACAGGAAACCGGAATGCCTCCTTCTAAAAACTGGGACTACAGTTATGCACAGAGCCTATTGGAATCTCTAGTTCTCTCTCTCCTACACAGTCTCACACACTGTCTAGCATATCAACAAATTGTATTGCTTGAGTTTGTGTTCCCTCGTCTGTAAGATATTTTATGGTACTGTGTTGAACACGGAGGGCATTCATATTACTGTAGAAGCTACGGTCTCGCTGCAGAGATTGAATACTATACAGCCTATACAGTTATGTATGCAAACAGTTAACACACATGCACATAGTTGTTTTTTTTAATGTTGGGGTTTTTTTTCTACTAGAAAAGCAGTTAATATGGACATGTGCCTTACCTTTGTTATCTGCAAGGAGGTCTGATAATCAGGGAAAAGGTGCATCTTCTTGTGTTGTGTGTGTTCACTCTCAACAACAAATGCCTTTCAAATTAGCAGCTTGCTGTGTGGCCAAATTCCAGCCAGTGAACCGATAACCAAATGCTTTACTTTTTATTTTGTCTGTCGACAAATGTTAAGAGCCTAATTAAAGTAAAACTGTCAATAATAATAGTCATGTCTCTGAATGTCAGCATGTAAATAAAATGCTCCGTGTCCAGAAATGTTGTGATTTTGCTGTCTGCTTTTTAAAAAGGACTTGTGTGAATTATTTTTTTATACTTGGCTTCTAGGATTAGCAGCTGAAAAGTCTTCATAGTCGGTTGATAATATAAATGATCCCCATATACATGACTTTGACTAATCAAGTTGATGCATATTGTTTGACACTGCTTGTTTTTTTAAATGTCATGGTCAATACTTTCCGATGGGCTGTTCTATATAAAACAAATCAATAATGGGAGGAGCTGTGATTATATGTTTCTGGTAGTAATGATTGATTCTTACATCTAATTTCCAGCCATTTCCATGGACTAGTTTGTAGATGCAAGTCTAGCTGTCAGATCAACTACGAAGAGCAATTATCAAAACAATTGTTTATGAAATGTTTTAACAGACTTCAAAGTTGAATAATGAGTAGTGTTAAGATACCAGTTGGCTTGAAAGAGTTGTTGTATGGATATACTTTAGAGGTACTACGCCACAAACCACCAGACCT
Organism: Gymnoscopelus braueri; assembly: GCF_963280865.1. Taxonomy (NCBI): domain Eukaryota; kingdom Metazoa; phylum Chordata; class Actinopteri; order Myctophiformes; family Myctophidae; genus Gymnoscopelus; species Gymnoscopelus braueri. The sequence continues at coordinate 11,855,714 of NC_137612.1, read as the reverse complement.
GGTTGAATTTGCAGTGCAACATTTCATGCATATTCAAGAGAGCCAAAGGAATGACCAACGTGCTAAAAACTGCACCATCAAATCTGCACGAAAAGGGATAAAGTTTCAACGGAGAGTGTCGGGTCAGTAAATGGAATGCTTTGTATAGCATTTCTTATTTTATTACATTTTTTAGCAGGGTACAAGAACATACTGTATTTTCATATTGTATTTGTGCTGCCCCAGTGTGTGCCGAAGCTTATAACCCAGATGAGGATGAGGATGGTGACTCAGTGCCCCGGGTGGTGCACCCTAAAACAGACGAGCAGCGCCACAGACTTCAGGATGCATGCAGAGATATCCTACTGTTTAAAACCTTGGACCAGGTACAGCTCTGCACCAAAGCTGGGAACACATAATAATGCTGCAAATTCTAATCATATTTTATGAGGTTAAAGGAGTAGTTCACCCCAAAAAAATCACTATTTTTTTTAGCAATTACACACCCCATGAAGCCTTAAATTCACAGAGATTTCTTTGTTTTTGTCACTTTCCTAAGCTAATAATTCGATGACGGGGTCATTGGTTAGTAAGAGACTCAATAGAGTCCCAATTGAGTCTCGTTGGTCATCAAATTATTGGCTCAGAAATGTGACATAAATAAAAAACTGTTTTTTTGGGTGAATATGTTTAAGGTGCATATGCACAGCACAGACACAACTCATATACTTATTTTTAATTTATTGAAATGCCAATGGAGTTCCATTTCAGTATGACGAACATTTACACATACTGTACTGTAAATACAGGAGCAGTTCTCTGAGGTACTAGATGGCATGTTTGAGGTACTGGTCAAACCACTGGAACACATCATAGACCAGGGTGACGATGGAGACAATTTCTATGTCATAGAAAGGTAAGTGAATGTGTGCGAGAAAGAGAGATTTCAAAGCACTGTAGCCTATGGGTAATTTTTTCAAAACAAATTCTGTTGTATCTCTTCCAAAGTCTTGTCCTCTCCTTTAGTATTATGCCCTTCCGTCTTTGCCTTTACATCTAGGGGTGTCTATGATATTGTTGTGCAGAAGGATGGAGCGAGCCTGTGTGTTGGGAAGTACGACAACAAGGGTAGTTTTGGCGAGCTGGCTCTCATGTACAACACACCGAGAGCAGCTACTATCATTGCAACACAAGAGGGTGCTTTGTGGGGCCTGGTGAGTATAGGACAAATTAGATCAGTGATTCTCCGTTTGAATTTCAAGGACCCTCAGTTTGATTTGCATTAGGCCAGAGACCCCCATTTGATTACCATAGTTTTCTAAATCTCTGGGACCCCAATCTACACAAAAAAATCGTCAGTGTTCATTTAGAGCAGTGGTTCTCAACCTGTGGGTCGGAACCCCCAGGGGGGTCCCCACATGATTTTGGGGGGGTCCCCATACCTAAAAAAAAGGAAATAAAGATAAAGGCCAAATACTGCATAAGAAGTAATCAACATAACTATACCATATAATATTGGCCAAATAATATAAGAAAGAGGCCAAAATTGTGAAAATAGCCGATCTACAAGCTCTGAGCTCTGAGCTTTTAGATCTGCTATTTTCACAATATTTATCTGTGGAACGAAGTCAAACAAAATTGGGGGTCCCCAGTTCAAATATGATTATTTTGGGGGACGGCCTGAAAAGGTTGAGAACCACTGATTTAGAGAGTGGGAAAAAAAAATTTACACTCTGAGTTACAGAACTGTAAGAGTCCATTTGGACCCCTAGTGGTCCCCGGACCCAACTTTGAGAACCAGTGAATTATAAACAATTATTTGTGAGCATGGATTTTGACTAAGCAAGCATAGTTCTGATACATAGTGTTACTGTAGAAGCATGATGATGCATATTGTGGTATAGCGGTGTGAGTGTTATTATTATTATACTGAGTTGCAATTCTGTTTATCCACCAAAACAGAACAAAGTCTACAGTACATGTGGTAAGTAGTATTAAAGTAGGGGGCCCTCCTAAAGTAATTCCCCATTAACCCAGACTCATGTATTTAATTTTGAACATTGGATTCACAAAACAGGTACTGTAGCATTAGGTTTAGCACTTTTGTCAAGTCCCAGACAGTTAAAATGTTAATTTCCAACGGAACAATCAGGAGAACTAAAATATTAAGAAAACCCACTCTTGAAAACTGAAACTCAAATTGTAATTAATAAGGAGGAATGTGAAATTGAGTGAAAACACAACTAAATCTGTTTTTGTTTTTTTTGTTGTGGTTCAGGATCGAGGCACCTTTCATAGAGTCATTGTGAAAAACAACGCTAAGAAGAGGAGAATGTACGAGGCCTTTATTGAGTGTGTTCCACTTTTAAAGTCTCTTGAGGTATGCGGTGTTTCAGAAAAACATACTGTGGAACAAGAACAACAAATGAGCTACATCTTGTCGTTGCCATATATTTCCCACCATATCACGCCATATTACCCTGACTTTATGTTTGCAAGCTTTCTGAGAGGATGAAGATTGTGGACGTGTTGGGAGTAAAGGGCTTTAAAGACGGCGAGCGCGTAATAAAGCAGGTATAGTGCCATTTCCTGCACACTAGATCAGTGATTCTCAACCTGTGGGTCAGGACAAATTGTCAAATTATATAAGAAAGAGGCAAAAGGTTTGAAAATAGCCGATCTACAAGCTCCACAACAAATAGCAGATCTACAAGATCCACAATGCCTCGCATTTCGAGGCGTTGTGACGTTGTAGATCTGCTATGATTTATCTGTGGAACCAAGTCAAACTAAATGTAATGGCTCAACTCCTACAATTCCAATTGCTTGTCAGGGTGTGGGGTCCCCAGTTCAAATATGATTATTCTGGGGGGGTCCCCAGTTCAAATATGATTATTTTGGGGGGTCCCCAGTTCAAATATCGTTTTTTTGGGGGGGGGGTCCCCAGTTCAAATATGATTATTTTGGGGGGTGCGGCCTGAAAAGGTTGAGAACCACTGTACTACATTATTACATACAGTATACTAATGGTCAACTCTTTAGATAATGTTTATCTTTACTGTGTATACTCGCAGGGGGAGAAGGCTGACTGTTTCTACATTGTGAAGTCAGGGGAGGTGAAGATCATGATGAGAAGTAAAGTACGTACTGTATGTGTGTGTCAAAGAATTGATTTAAAAATACTACTGTTGGTCTATGAAGATACATTTCTGATCTTGCACGATAACCTGAACCATCCAGACCTCTCAGGTCATCTGGGAAAGGCCTGCTTTCTGTCCATAGGTTTCTGTCTCTATAAATAAACGAAATAATCAGCATTTCGTTTTTTTGCACCACATTTCTGGAACAAACTCCCATAAACGGCAGGTCTGCTGCCACTCGTATCTCTTTTAAAACACAACTAAAGACCTTATTCTGTTTGCCGCTGCCTTTGATTGAGTTATTTTCTTTATTCTCTTTTCTTTTCTCTTCTGCACTGTATCAATTAATTTTTTGTTTTATGCATCCTAATGTCATTTTATAATTGTATGATTGTGGTTCCTTTGCTTGATGTTCTGTGTAAAGCACACTGAATTGCAAAATAAAACTGCCTTGCCTTTCCTTGCCTATGACATGCTGAAGCAAATGTTTTAGTTCTCAACATAAAGAAATACGTGGAGATACCATTACAAATGTGAGTCTCACTGGGTGATAAACATAATTTCTATCTCTTATAGACAAAGGCTGGCCAGCAGGATGATGCAGAGGTTGAGATTGCTCGTTGCGGTAGAGGCCAGTATTTTGGGGAGCTGGCACTCGTTACTAACAAACCACGTGCAGCTTCAGTTTATGCTGTTGGAGAAACTAAGTGTTTGGGTACGTAAAATCGTAATATTTCAAAATTACATTGCTGCACGTTTTTCTTCACTATGCCAAGATGCAAAGGTTTGGAACTTGCTGCAGTGAGAGGGACAGGGGAACAGTGCAGGACAATAACACTAAACATCTACTCTAGGTAATCAGGTTTCCCAAATTTGCAAAAGAGAGAAAAGGCTAATTAAAGGAAGAACAATTACACCACCAGCACAGCACCATGCTATCATTTCTTTCAAATGAGGTACTTCATTCCTCATGCTTCCTTTTGTGAGACGCATGAGGAAACATGGGCAAGAATTACAATAAGACAGAGTAGCTTTAAACCTGCAGTTCATGACAGGATACAGATGGCAGTGTGTGACCAATGACTCTTCTCTCATTTACACATTTTAAATATATATTCACACTTTGCTACTTAAACCTGCTCAATCGGCACATCTACAGCTACAGCATATTCTTGCCAGAAATAAAATGTGAAAGTCAGGCAGCTGTGATTTAGAGCACAATGACTCAATGAGTTAAGCCACACCTAGAAGCATCTCAATTAAACTGAAGGAGAACTGAAGAAAAGATGGGATGAATTAGGTTGCCTCTAACACATAGATGCAACCATGAGTTAGATGCAGGGGATGCAATTCAGAGTAACAAGACCCTCTCTGAGGGATCTCAGCATCAGGGCTTCTCAGGCATGTGTAATTGGAGCACATTGATGGGTATCAGCTCAGTGATGGACCACTAGACCACATGTTGATATTGTATGTATTTTTTATTATTTTTTAAAAGAGAAAGGGGGGGGGGGGCATGTATTATAGTGAGGTCAGACACTTCATGAGAGGTGTTTGTACCTGGCTCACATTTGGTGTTCCAATTCATTCCAAAATGAAAAGGTGTTTGTTTGATAAGGGCTCTGTACAGGCCAGTCAGTTTCTTCCTCACTCAACTCAACAAACCTTTTCTGTATGTGGGGGAGTGTGGGGGACATGAGGGGATTGTAATTCTGAAAAAGGTAAATGGCCTTCCACAAACAAAATTGGAAGCACACAATATTGTCTAGAATGTCATTGTACAGTGAAGATTTCTATTCACTGGAACAAAGGGCACTAATTAGAAACACTAATTAAAAAGTATGTCCCCAATGAAAGTAGGCTATGTTACCATTTACAATTTAGGCATTTAGCATGTTATTGCTAGAGCTGGAAGTCAAAGAATGTAAACAGAGTCAAAGGCAGGTGCTTTTTAACTATATAAATGAGATTCGATGCATGATCTTCTGTATCTGTAATGGTTTTCCTTCTGCTTGTTTGTGCAAATTACAACTTTACATAGATTCATAGTGCAACTTTTTCATCTTAACTTAAAGGGATATTTCACTTTCAAACATGTTTGGGCTAATTTTATCGTCTAGTCAGGCTTTTGTGGGCACCCCAGGCAGTTTTTAAGTTGCTTGATTCAATATATATATATATATTTGATATTAATTTTATCAGCCTCCCCATCCTATACAAACCCATTGTAACTTCCAACTCCATTTTAACCATGTTAGAATAAACACCCGTCCTTGGTTCTGGTGACTGATATTGCCCTAATGCGTGAGGGGCCGTGTTTTTTCAATTACTTTTTTCATTTATTTTTTATATTTTGGAAAAAAGTCATCAAAAAAACATGGCCCTCTCACGTATTAGGATGGCAGTATGAGTCACCAGAACCAAGGACAGGTGTTTTCAATGAATCTATCATGGTTAAAATGGAGTTTGAAGTTACAATGGGTTTGTATAGGAAAGGGGCGTGTCTGATAAAATGAATATCAAATATCTAAATACTGAATCAAGCACCTTAAAAACTGTCCGGGGTGCTCACAAAAGCCTGAAAATAAAATAAAATGACCCCAAACATGTCATGTTTCAAAGTGAAATGTCCCTTTTAACGACCTAAAGAACTAATTTCTTATCGTCTCCCCCCCCCCCCATCTTCTCAGTAATAGATATTCAAGCATTTGAGCGTTTGCTGGGTCCATGTAAGGAGATCCTGAAGAGGAACATAAGCCATTATGAAGACCAGCTGGTGGCCCTGTTTGGCTCCAGTGTAGATCTGAAAAACTAAGGCCCGATTTATGCTTCATTGTTACAGAGCACAAATTAAGTAAGACATTAGAGGAGTATACAGTAGTATTTTGTTTCTTGTACAGTTGATGAATTTCACTTTATATTTAGATGGTAATTTAAGCAGTGTAATACCTTCTCCCAATTTTCTGTTGAAATCAATCTATGGATACTGTATTTTAACGGGGAATTTAATAAACTATGAAATCTGAAATACATTGTCAAAGTTCCTTGTGTGATTCAACTCTGCATGTAATGCTTTGTTTTGCTTTAATTTGAATTCCTAAAAAGCTCAACAATTTGTAATACGATACCTGTCAAAATCAAACATAATATTCTGTATTGATGTTTAAGGGAATTGCATTTGTCTTATCACATCGTAACTCTTTTGAAGTACTATGAAGAGTATACTGTGAAGAGCACGGTACCATCATGTCTATTAGTTTATAACTGTAAACTTATACATTTATATTGACATCCTGTGGCTTTGGCCACTACTTTTGGCTCATAAAAAAATTTGTGTTGCATACATTTTTATGGGGGAAAAAAAAGATGACAATTTTCTAAATTACAAACATACAGCAAATAAAGATGACTTTAATGTTCAAGTTTTCTGGATTTTTTTTTTTATTTGAGTTATAAAATGTGAAGTGCCATCAGCAAACTCCGCAGTTTGCCAACCTGCTTTGTTACAAGTATTTACACCCAAAAAGTCAAGGATTTTCCATCTCATATTTCCATACCTCACAGTCCCGTATTTCCATGGGTTGAAATATCTTGGTATCAAGTTGTCCCAAGTTCCATTGTCAAAGTTTTAAATATTTAAAATATTTACAAAGTCCAGTATTCCAAAACTCCCAAGTCACACTGTAGCTTGTTTAATGCAAAGGCAGGTGCAAGAGCTTTAACTGCTTCAGTAGTGTGTGACAATGAAACAGTTGAGCTGGTGGAATTAAAGGAGTTGTTAAACTGACATGGTCCTCTCTACAAGATCTCAAAGTTTTAGAAGGTAATTATTCCTCTTCTAAAGGAAAGGCTAGACACGGAAGTGTGTAGTTAATGTACATAATGAAATGTCAATTTAGCCATTGTAGAACACCAGCTTCCATGATCCTTTCTTGTGAAGAACTGAATGACAAAATTAATCATTAAAAAGAGAAAAGAAAAAAGGCCACCCAGTCACTCATTCTTCTTCCAGATTTTGTTTTTCTTCAGAGTATCTCAAGACAAAAATAAAACTCCCGCAATAAATACAAATACAGCAGAGAAATGGTCAAATAAGACTGCACAGAGTTCTGGCCTGGTGACCAAAAAAAAAAAAAGATATGGGAAAAGTAAAATATTTGATAGGATGTTTCCCACACATGTCCACTGTGTCCAGAAAAAAAACAAAATTAGTTATTCCTCTTTTCCTGAGGCTCATCATGAAAAACGTCCATGTTTGAGTCAGTTCCCAGCCGTGAAGATTACACAGAGGTAATGACAATCATTAGGTGGGGCGAGATAGTAGAGATCCGGTTCAGGAGGTCAGGAGCTAGCTGGGTCAGGTGGCTTTCCGAAAACTCGCAAGGTGGGAAAATCTGCAGCACGTAAGCAGGCTGGGGAAACAAAAGTCCAAAATCAGTTACGGGTGATTTATACTTAGTTATGCGCAGGCGTCGCACAAAGAAACTAAGCGATCTACAAGCTCACAATGTGTTGCAGTATGTTGTGAGCTTCTAGATCTGCTACCCGCAAGGAACGTGTATCCATGAAGTCTAAGTTGCAATTGCTTCCATTGACAGCCCTCTTCGTGAGATGGACAGCTTGGGTTATCCTAGTCTCAAGCCTTTGTTTCACAAAAATACACTGTTGTCATCTGAGCAACTTTCTTTTGCCGTTTATTATATATAATATCATAAATACGTGCATTACCTGTGTGGTCATTATCACCAGCGTGTGAGCCGAATTCCAAATGAAGTAGTTTTGGGGACACTCATTTTCCACGACTCAATGTCCATTTTACACGACTCAATGTCCTACATATGTCAAAACTGGTGATATAAAGGAAGTTGATTGATGTAAAATGAGCGCTCCCCAAAACAACTTCTGCTCACATGCCTGATGACAATGAGCATACATAGTTTATAGACAGAAGGATGCTCATTTCTTGATTCTGAGGAAGGCCTGAGGAATTTTTAAGAAAGTTGATCATAACATAACGAAGAAGGAAGGAATTGCAACTTAGGAAGTTATGGATGCCCTTCAAGCTGAATGCGGCTATAGATCCATTTTCTCTGTGTGTAGTAGATCAGGCTTTAGACATGATTTAAAAGAAACCTCAAATATTTAGCTTCAGAGCATTTGTTAGTCCTGCATTACCTAAGTAAACAGGGACGCTATATATGAAAGTAAGTTTTAAATCTATGGTATTAAACCATCAGGTTTTCATGTTCATCCTTGGCAAGCAATTATTATGTTGGGCATGAGGGGAAAAAAACATGCAAAAGAAGCTGTCAAAAATAAAACATAAAATTACTAAAATGTACCAACAAGAGACACACCTGATTGGAACCTGGGTTAGGGATGTTTATGATACCAGCAGCCAACTTTGCCTGCAAGTAGTTAATGAAAGCAGTCCTCAGAGCCTGCGTCTGATTTAGGACGTCGTCTTGGTCTCGTCCACATGGCAGAGCTAGGAGGAGACAGAAATCAGTGTCCCCCTGGAATAGAAACAAAATGATGTTAGCTAACTTTGGAGTTCTACATAGTGAGAAATGTTTCAAGGTTACGGTTCACTATATCAGTGGTTCTCAAACTTTTTCATGTGAAGGACCCCCAAATTGACACTTATTAGCCCGCGGACCCCCATTTGAAAAGATATGCCAGGGACCGCCATATGAGAAGATGCGGATCTAGCAGTGATTCTCAACCATTTTAATTTCAAGGACCCCCAGTTTGACATGCATTAGGCTACGGACCCCATTTAATGGCATTTCTAGACTTTCTAGGGACCCCAATTTATATTGTAAAATCAATATTAACTTAACTCTGAGAGTGTGGAAACATTTGTTGGTTTGTACACTCTCAGAGTTACAAACCCATAAGGGTCCATCTGGTTCCTAACCATCTATCATTTAGCTGGGGACCCCCTCGCTCGAACTCCCTCAAGGACCCCTGGGGGTCCCCGGACCCCACTTTGAGAACCACTGCACTATACAGCCCAAATGACTAGAGAAACAAACCGTCATTCTTCTGGCCACACTCTCCAGCTGGGATGCCTCTAGTCTCATTCTCTGGACAATTCGTAGCAATGCTCCTCCCTCTTGTAGAGGCAGTGATCGATGAGCCAGAGCCTTGTTGCCACAGACAAAATGCAGCTGGACTGCAGCCGTGTCATTCTTTAATGCCAGCAGGCCTTGCCACACAATAGGATATTTCTGTTCAAAATGGAGAAAAGGAAAATCAATTAATAATAATGCCAACAGAGTCCACTGAACACTTATTTCCTCATTTCCATTGCCCCACATTTCCCTATGAAATCTAATCTTACAGTGAGCAGCTGCACCATGTTGACAGGTTGGGTCATCTTGCCGTCAGTTTGAGTTTTTACTTGATGGTCTGCACCCTAAGGACCAGAATAAAACGTTATATACTAGGTCACAATCCAATTGTTTCTGAAGCATTGTGGCACTATAGTAGGGGTGCAACAGAAACTCAGACAAATCAATTGATTATAATCAATTGTAATAAAATAATTGATTAAAAAGGCTGCTCTACAAACTGAACTTGTAGATCGTCTATTTTTGCATGACACTGATGTACAACAGTATCAAATACGGTTTAAGTGGTTAATCAGACTAATTGATTTAGTCTATTATTAAAAAATCTCACATCAATGAGATTGTTTTCATGTTGATTCATTGATACGTAACTAAATTATCTTTTCAATTATAGAAAAAAACATCATTTATCGATTATTTGATTAATAGAAAAAGTAATCGATTGAATAATCGCTGAAAAGATAATCGATAGTTGCAGCCCTACACTACAGTACACAGCTGTAAGGTATAAACTCACCATGACTGGTGTGATGCTCAGTGGGGGCTGGTTGAGTCCAACAGGAGACGTCTCCGTGATTTGAGAATGGATGCTCCTTGGGTTTGTGTACATCCCTGAATACTCTGGGAAGGCCCCGCTAGGTCCTGGTGGCATTAGCTGAACTCTCTGGGGAGAAGCCATGGCAGGACCGGGTGTTCGTATGTTCATTATTCCATCCTTGCCTAGAGGAGAATGGGACCTCTTTCCCTCCAGTGGCTTAGCAACATCCTTCTCAGACATAGCTTTTGTCAACACGTGGGGTCTCGGTGACAAGGATAAAGGGATGTTGGAAGATGTCGATGATTGGGGGGGAAGGGACTCTTGGATGTGTCCAGCGTGTGGATCTGCAGCTGTGCGATCGCCCTGTTGGTGTAAGAGCACACGCATATCTCTTTGTGCCATGTATGGATCCATCTGTAGACCGCTGCGCAGTGACGCACGGGAATCCGACTGCATAGTCTCTGCTTTCAGCTGCGTGGCAGATTGTCGCCCGGCAGCCTGGAGAGTCGGGAAGCGTCGCGTTTCATCCTGCTCTGCCTCGTGGCTCCTTACGGAACTGGGATTAACCTTGAGAACCATGTCCCTGCTGACGGCCTGCGGTGAGGTTGGACGCTGTTGTAAGGAGCCGGGCCAGGGAGAGGCATGAGGCTCACTGTGCATCCCAAAATTCATCACAGAGAGTGGTGGGGTATTGACCCGAACGTCACCCTGAACGAGGTGCCCCATTTGGCTAACACGGTGGGGAGACATCCTCCCTATGCTTCCATGAGCACTGTGGGGAGGCATGATAACCGACTGTTCTCCGTGATGCACACCGGACACATACTGTTGCATAGCAGGTAGGCCAGAAGGTAACATCACTGGGATGCCCTTAGGGGACGAGGAACCGATGGGTGAGGACACTTTAGCAAACGGAGAATGCGGATGCCCCGACTTCCGGGGGGAACGTGGTTCCTGCTTGACTGCGCCGAGGTGAGATGCAGTCCTGTCACCAGCAGCACCTGAACCAAAACCTACATGGTTGCCAGGTGGAGAGGGTAAGTGGGGACTTATCGCCGGACTGATAGCAGAGGTCCAAGATGATTTAGCACCATCTGCACCGTGAGGATCACCACTTTCCACTTTCTTTTGATGTTTCATTAACATGTATTCTGAATGATGGTAACCCATTACTTGCTGGTTTCCCACTCCTTGTTGAAGACGCTTCACTACACCTTGGGCTCCAGACTGGTACGGTGAGTCCATCTTCTCCAAACCTGTGCTTTCTTGTTTAATAGAAGATGAGGCTAACTGTGTCTTGCCAGAATGCCCATGGTCCATCTGTGAAGGAGGCCCCTTTGCGGCCCCCGATTGAGTGTGTGTGTACAACTCCTGTTTAATCTGGGGCATGGAAACCAACTGCTGAGATTCCATGTCGACTGCTGTTGCTTGTGGGATCTGGCTGATCTTTGCACTGATCCGCTGCGGTCCCTCAGTTTTCTGTCCAGAGTGGCTTAATACTACCACGCCTTCAGAAGTATTCACCCTCAGACCTGGGCTAGAGCCAGTGCTAAGAGTGGAGCTCTCAACGAGAAAGCGCCCAGCACTTCCACCTTCTTCTCCAACAGATGGCCCATGGTATGATCCACTCTCATCAATACTGGGCCGATAGGCCTGTTTGGGAAGAGCCATATCCAAGCATGGATTTGCAGCCGTCATGGATGCCTTCTCTTCGGGGTCAGGGGGATTGCAAACACGACTGATAACGGAAGTAGCAGTGGATGCAATAACAGAAATCACAGACTTTGTCTCAGGAGATGGCAGTGAGGCTGGAGATCGGACAATGGGCTGAACTGAATGAGTTGGCATTCTACTTTCTGATAGTGGTGACTTATTTGGCACAACAGCTGATGGAGTATTACCGTCAGACAGGTGTTGATCTCGAGTGGTAGACAGATTACTAGGAACAGAAATACTGCCCGGCAGTGAAACGTTTTTGTGTTTCATAAGAATTTGCCGTAGGTCACTGGTGTTATGATCAGTATCTGTGTTTTCATTTTCAGAAGATAAAGGCTGGTTTTCCAATGATGTGACTGGTACGACAGGTGAAGAAGGAACTCCTGTATCTTTAGATTGGTTGAGCCAGTCTGGTGGGGAAACAGGTATTCTACTTGACTGAAGGGGCCTGATAATTGCCTGGCTGAGAGGCGGTGACAAGGAAGGGGAGATGCACTCAGGTGGTGGTACCTGCTGAGGTTTTGGACAGGTAGGACTCTTGGACTGAGGACAGATAGGTCTAAGATGTTGATGTTGCTCTTCAGGAGATGATTTTGACTCCGTGTTTATATCTGTAGCCTTGATGGTCAAAGGCTCGGGTTCTGGCTTCCATGTAGTAGCAGTAATGACAGCTGCTGCTGCTGCTGCTGGAGCTGCCTCTGAAGGACTCTTTATGTTGGATAGTGTGCTATCTGATGGAGGAGCTGAGGATTCTTCAGGCAATGACTTGGCTTCCTTTGAGTCCTTTTTGCCTGGTCTTTGGCTTTTAGAGCGTTTAGGTGTTTTAGCTCTTCCCTTGGCACCTTTCTTTGGTGTAGCAGGGAAGAGAGGCCCCTCTGTTATGGTAGATGCATCCGTTTCAGGTTCATCCTCCTTGATTGGCTCAATAACGACTTGCAACTCTGGTTCTGAATCTACGTCTCCACTGGTTACTGGGGGTGCTTGGGGTGTAGCTGCAGGCATATCCTCAGCGGTGATGGAATCAATAGCAGCCATGAGCTCCGTCTCACTTGCTGGATTAGATGGTTTTTCTTCCTCTGCGTCACATTTAATCTCAGCCTCGGGTGGAGGTGGAGGTGGAGGAGTAGGTGTAGTAGATGGCTCTGCTGGCAGGGATGGATCTGTAAGTTTAGCAATATTCTCCACAGCCTGCACCAATTCAAGCTCTTGGGTGAATAAGCTTTTGGGTGCATCCAGAGGCTGGCTGTCATCTGCTGTATCTTCTTCCTTGTCTTCTTTGCCAGATGCCATTTTAGTAGTCTCAGATATTTGATCGGGTCTAACTATTTTGGAACTCTCCTCTTGAATCCCAAGGTCTTCCTCCCCTAATTGAAGAAGATCTTTAACCTCTGTGACATTAAGTCTGATTTTGAGGTTCTTGAGGACTGGAGACTTGGGGGTCCGCATTAACTTGGATTTTCCTCTAACAATCTTTTCTTTCTCCACAGGGGATTTCTCGTCCAAACATGGTGACTCTATATCACTTGTTTTACCTTCACAAGCCCTTTCCTCTATCAGCACGCTTTTCTCTTTGTCGGTCTCTCTTTGAAATTTGTCTGCAACTTGATGCTTATCGTCTGCTACTTGATGCTTATCGTCTGCTACTTGATGCTTATCTTCGTCTTCTTTATTGGGTTCAACTTTAATTGAGGGGTCACCTTTACATGGATTTGAATCCTCCAGAGTAACGTTGTCTTCATCTGTAAATTCCATTTCCTGGTCATCTTCAGACTGTTCCGTTTTATCCCCCTTTCGACCTGGTCCTGCTCCCTTTAAGTTGGCAGGAGGAGAATGTTTGCCTTTTGACACTCTAGGTATTCGTTCACTTTCCGATTCATTCGAGTCCACATCTTTAGTGTCCACTTTAGATTTTTCCCCTCGAGCTGTTGAACCATCTTCACCCTGTCTGCGGTTTTTAGGAGGCCGGCCTCGTCTCGAGTTGGAGACTGGTACAGTCGGTACAGTCGGTACAGTCGAATCCTGCTCCACATTTTGTTGTGGGGCTGCATCTTTATCTACACCACGCTTTCGTGCAGAGCGTGGTGACTCAGTCATGTCTTTTCCAGTCCGCTTCGGGTCATCATCTTCAACAGGCGTGGCATATACAGATTTGACATTTCGGCGCCTTGCTCGTCCCACCGATATGCTCTGCTCTGTGACATCAGAGTCTGTGACATGAATGGGAGACTTGCCTGTGGATTTGGACTCTGAACTGACCTTAAATGACTCTGCTCTTGGGGATGACCCACGTTTCGTGCGTTCACTCTTACGCGTGGCTTGTTTTTCAGAGGTAGAGGCTGAAATGACAGGTGCTGCAGCAACTGGAACAGGGGATTGTTTATTCTTTTTGTTCTTTTGCTCTTTTGTTCTTTGTTCTTTATGCGGCGGTGAGGCTGGCTCCTCATTTGTGTCATTATCTATAGGCACCTGCGCTTTAAGTTTCTTTTCCCCTTCAGGTTCTGGTACTGCTTTGTAAGTGTAATGGTCGTCCTTCTTTAAGACGTCCATCTCCTCCATCGTGGTGGGTGTTGTGGAACTTGTGGCTTCATTTGATTCTTGTGTTGGCTCTGGATCAAGCTCTGGTTCAGAACTGCTCACAAACTCTTCTTGAGCATCACTATTACATGTTTGTTCTTTATTAAGAGGTTTAATATCTTCAATAATATCAGTTCTCCCTTCAGGAGGAGATACTTTACCTCTACCCATTGGATAAACAGGCTCTGGAGGTGCTACAGATATATGACCAGAATCAGTTGGTGGGGGGGTTGGGGGTACAACAAGATGCTCATTTTCTTCTTTTATTTCTCCCTTTTTTGTCGATGCATTTAGCAGTGGCTCAGGGGAAGGACTTGACACAACACATTTCTCTTGTGGCGACATCTCCTTGGGCAAGGGCTGGGCAACAAAACTGGGCACCAGGGGAGGTTCAGAAACTGGCTCCTCTGCAGGGCTAATGGGTTTTATTTCTGGCTCCATTGGAGGTTCTGAAATTCTAGGAGATGGTGAATCATGTTGTTCTAAATCTGATGCCTTTTCAACTTGATTTTCTTCATCTGCCAGCATGTGCTCTCCCCCTTTTTCTTCTGGTTGCGGCTGCTCTTTTAATACTTTCTGTTGTTGAAGTCGTGTAATATCCAGAAAACGACTATGAAAGAGGACAACTGACTCCGAGTCAAGCTGGCCATCTGTTGCACCTTGTTGACCCATTTGCCCACTCTGCCCATGGTCAGGTTCCACATGCATGCGTTCAAGATGTTGGAGTCGCCTTGAATCTTGCTCAAAGATGGAACTGTGAAGGAAGCGGGAAGCAAAAAGCTCTCTGCGTTCCTGTTCTTCTGGCTTGGGCTCCTCCTTTCTGTCCTCAAGTTTGTCTTCAGATCCACTTCTAATCTTTTTCTTCTTCATGTACCAAGACGGCATAGGTCTTGGTGCCACTTCTACCTTCTCAACATCTTTTCTGTTGCGAAAACTTGCGAAGTGGGTATCATAGTCTAAAAATGACCAGTTGTCTTCTCTGGATGAGGAGAGGGATTTTGCACGTTCCAACAAAGCCTTTGTATCTGGTGTGATGTTCTGGTCAAGTGTAAAGGAGTTGAATTTGTACCTCTCAAGGTGTGCTAATTTGGGATCTGAAAACCTGTCCGCCCTTGGCCTCTCAGTGAAAGGTATAGAAGTGGAAGGCATCGGGGAGTGAGGTTTGTTTTCTCTGTCCTCTTCAGAGTCTGATCTTACTTCCCCAGGTTCCAAGTCATGCCAAATGCCATACTCCAAACGCTTGCGATTGTGGACGTTCTTCCCCAAATTTCTAGAGAAGTTTAGGTCAGGTAACGAGTCTTGCTGCTTGACTCTACTCTCCCATCGTTTGTTATGGTCTTCGTCGCAGCCGAGTAATGGAGTATTTGGCTTGCTAATCTGTGTCATGTGTGTCCGTTTAACTGATGCCTCAAGGTCCGAGTGCATTTTGTCATCATGCCTAGCAAACTCTTTCTGAAGAGAATGGTCGACAAATTCATCCTCTCCAAGGTGAGGATAATGTTGATGTCCTGGAGAGGCAGTGTTGTTCCAATCAGGATCCTCACTCTTTTGTCTAAAGCTCCTGTAGACACGCTCCCTCTTGGCACCTACTTCAGTGTCAAACGGGTCTAGCTTTTTGAGTTTAAAAGATGGGAAATGGTCAGTGACATCTTCAGGTGGCTTGCCGACTTCATGGATGAGACTACGGTGCTCGAAATCCTCAGTTTCACTTCCTTGAGGGCTTCCAGTCTTTTCTGATTTGTCAGACTCCTGCTGCTGCTGCTGGTGGAGCTTTCTATTTAGCTCCATTTGCTTGCGGTAACTCTGAGACAGATCAATATCTACATGGTCTTCCCTGTCCTTATCACTTTTGTCGAAGTCAGCTGTATGAGCACTATATTTTCCTGCACCATGATGTTCTTGATCTCTTACACCACCGTGGTCGATATTCCCATCATTTGAATACCTTCTGGATGAATTATGTGCTGGGTGGCGTTTTGACTCCAGTGGGTCTATGGGTCCGTCTGATGGCTCTCTCTTAACCCTCAACTCTTCCTGTCCATCCTTCTGTGTGCCAGGAAACGCACCCTTTTCAGTTTTGTACCTTGCATCTCTACGCTGAGAATCTTTCTGCTGTTTTTCACCATCTAGATCTTTCAAGTATGCAGCACTAGATCCCAAATCTGGAGGTTGATTGCCATCTTCCTCTTCAAGCCTGCTTCTCTTTGCTCGGATAGTTCTCCCACTGGCATCAGCAAATCGCCTTTTTCTTGCAGCGAGGCGATCGGACTCCAACAATGAGTCTTTAACTTCATTTCCAATATCTCCCTTTTGATGTTTCTTACTTCGACTTTTCCCATCCATTTCTAAACTGTCACCTTTTCCCATTTCAGATCTTTCAATTTTTATAGTGTCAAGGTGAAGGGCTGACATTGGATCTGCAGTGACCGGGTCGCTCTCCGCCTTATACCTTTGCCTCTCGTGGCCATCTTGATCTGACAACTTTCCCCTGCCAGAACCTCCATCAAAACCAGCTTCCAGCTCCGTTTCAGGTGGTTGTAGGGTGGAAGGGGACTGCCCCTTTCCTTTCCTCGATTTAATCTTCTCTCCTTTGTCTTTGTCACCCTTCTCCTTTCGCCGCGCACGCTTGCTTTTCTCAGTACCTGCCACACGCTCGCCTTGACTGTTTTTCTCCGTCTTGTCACTCTTCGAGCTTGAGTGTTCCAGTGGGGTTTTGTCCGATTTGTCAAAGTGTGGCGGCGAGAGTGAGCTGACACTGCCACTTCGCTCGGATGACTGGCTATACACCCTTCGTTCAGAGTCTCTAGGGGCTCGCTCAGATGGCGAAGGGGAGACGGCGGGAGTAATAGGTCTCCGCGGATGAGAGGGGCTCCACCTGCCGCGGTCAGCCTCAAACCGTTCTCGTTCCCTTTCTCGCTCCCTCTGAATGTACGTGTACTTCCGAATGTCCTGCTCAAAGGGATCTCTATAATCCCTGTACTCTCTGGGGTCCTCATGGAAACGTGGGTCAAAGTGCTCCCCCTGATAATGTTCCAGCTCAGGAAAACGTTCTCTGCTGCGAGCAGGATATTCCCTACGAGGCTCTTCTGGATAGATGCCAGGGGTCCGTACATTCTCATAGAAAGCTCTTTCTGCTGGAAATTCATGGTATGGAGGTCTGCGTTCCTCTCTGTAACAACAGAGGGAGAAAGAGAGAAGCGCATTAAGTACCTTTGTTTTCAAATATGTAGGATCATACAACCTAAACAATACAAAGCTTTGAGTGACTCATCATTGGGGCTTCAGCTAATTAAACAAATTCACATTATTGCAATTCATTTGTAAGACTACTGTCATTTGTAAAGCAAGGGAAATTCATACAAATAACTTTTTATAATTTGGGGGATAAACAGACCAATTCATTAGTTGACATAATTATTTAATAATTCTGATGTTGTATAATGTTTTAGTTAGGGCCAGCAATGCTAATACAGAAATTGGCACTTTACCGTCTTTCAGGAGGAATTTCATAGAAGTCTCTAATGTCTTGTCCTGATGACTGCATAGCCCTATAGAATGCCATCTGACTCTCTTGACTGGCAAAATCCACCTTTTGAGAGAAAACATTGATTAGGTAAAGTAAGATTACAATATATTATAAAGATTATGCAACGATTTGTTTTTGTTCTTTACCTTTATTTTATTGCCCCCAATCTTCCAGCCTTTGGTCTCCCTGACAGCCGCCTGAGCAAAGTCTGTGTTGTTGTACTGGATGAGAGCCATCCCTTTCAATCTGTCAAACACAACCTATCCAAAAGGACATTCAATTTGTAATTAGAAAGGTCTTGCACAATCAACTTCAAAAATAGAAAGCCCTTTGGCTAATAGAAAAAATATACTAACCTTGACTACATGTCCATAGCGGCAGAAATGCCGAGTGAGGTACTGCTCTGTAATGTTGGAAGCCAAACCGTCTAACCAAACACATGTTGTGGGCATACTCTTCCCAAAGCCAAGCTAAAAAGGAGAGAAAATATATAGTTGTTATAGAGTGACAAAAGATTAAGGACATGCAGATCTTGATAATGATTTGCCACTGAAAACAAAACACCACCTTTAGTCTGTTGCTTCCCAGATATTCTCCATCCATCTTTTTGATTGCTTTGCAGACACTGGCAATATCAGAGTACTGTACAAAAGCATATTGTGGAACTCCATTTACTTTCTTGATGTCAATGTCCTGAGGAGAAAAGGGCAAGACGATTAAGTTCACGCTTACATTTTGAAGTCCATTCATTTACTTTACTCTTATCCCATGGTGACGTACCACAATTTCGCCAAAGCGCTGAAATATATCCAGTAGTTGTTGATAACTAGTGGTCTTCTCAAGGTTGCCTATAAACAGTGTCCTCGTGGCCTTGGGGTGGAACTCATCTATCCGTCCATCCAAAGGTCTAAACTCATTTTCACTCTCGGTTTCTGATGGGAGGAATGTCTTTATTAATATGAGTGAAACCAATAGATGACAATTTGCTGATCTTTTTTTCACAAGCACACACAGTGCAAAAAAACTTACGCTTACCAGGGCCATTCCAGGCTGAGACCTCAATTTGCATGCCAAAGAATAGCTTTCCTTTGGAGACCGTCAGGGCTTTTTCTTGATCTTCCTGCTGTCTGAAGAACACCAAGCCGTACCGGTCTTCTGTGGCCCCATGAATTTGCACCGATGTTACTTTCCCGTGTTTCTTGAATTCATGGAAGAGTCCATCTTTTAAACTTGTGTCTGGAGGAAAACATATGAAGGCTTAATCATTCTGCAATCTGTCTGTAATGTTAATCATTCTGCAATCTGTCTGCAATGTAAAAAAAATAATCAAAAAGGCATGCATTAAAAATGGACGGCAATGATGGCTGCAGAGTTCAGTAATAAAACACATTCACTAGTGATCTCATGAATAAGGTATGACCCTGTGGAAATGTTCCCTTTCCAAACATGCATTTCCAGAAAGTTTTTTTTAGCCTGCTGAAGATATGGGTAATGTTCATGCACCAGTTGCACCCAATGTTTATTTTAGTTTTTTTCCCAAAGTTCATCAATTCTATGTGTTGGTCAGTTTTACTGACTCAAATGTTCTGTCAGTGATGATAATGAAGTCCCATTGTCAGTTGCAGTTTGTATTTGCCCCAGTCTTGTACTTTGGTGTGACGATCTTATGACACTGTAGATGACTCAACAATGACTTTACCCCACAAGGCCATTATTCTGGCTGTACTGATTCTCGTTAAGTTGGGTAATTGTCTAGAATTGCGCACTCAAACTTCTGATATAACAGAAATCAAACTATTGCTCAAATGATGACTTCCCTGTCAAGTGAAAAGTTTTTGAGTAACAATGTCATTGACGATAGAATTAGTTACCATTATTAGCTGTTATTATTATTATTATTTGGAAAGCAAACCAAGTGGTCAGATGATTGACATATATTTGTGTGCGTGGGCTCTAATTTACAACAGACAAAACGATAGATTTAACGCTTAAGTCAACATTTTATATATGTTCATTAACTGACCTGTGGAGCGCACTGGTAGGTTTTGCACCCTAATTCCAAAGCTTCTGCGTGGCTCATCTCCATCCATCGTCATGCCTGACTGGGGAGCTACATGTGTAGCAGACGACTGCACAGACCGTGCACGGGACCCATCACTTGAACTGCTATTTGAATCACTGCTGCCAAACAGACAAACGTGCCAAAACATAAGCACAACAGTCAATAGGATTTGTGGTGGCTTCTCCTCATGGAAAAAGCATTCAGTAATCCGGTAAGAAGTCACGATAAGCACTTAACGAAACATAACATGTCTCACCTGCCACTGCCCGTGCTGCTGCTGCTACTGACTGAGTCAGAGCTTGAGGACCTGCTGTGGGACCGAGAACGTGGGCCTCTCCCAGGCGACGGAGGAGCTCTTTTTGGGGAGTGGGGAGCTTTGGGGGTTTGTCCTGTGGTCCGTTGTGGAGAGGGATGGCGAGACTGTGAAGAATGAGACGATCGGCTGCGACGGTGATGATAAGTTCTGTCAACACGCCGCCCTCTGTCATCCCTATAGAGCTCACGGCGTGCAGCACTTGTAAGAGTGAAGGGGTCGCCACGAATTCTGGACTCAAAATGTGGGTCTGATGCATCAAAGCTTGCAGCCATAGTACTGCTCCCTGGGCCAGCAGCAGCAGCAAACATGGAACGGTCACGGTAATAATCAGCATTGTATTGACGGTGTCTGTCAAAAGATCCACTGCGATCATGGTGTCCATAGGGGCTGTGATCATATGCACGTTCCCGGCTTTCTGAGCTACTGTAAAACAAGAACAGGTTTGAGGGGGAAATGGGAGAGCAAGAGTTATTTTAATCAAACGGTTACACAGAAAACATATACTAAGAGATACATTGCACCCTACGCAACAGTGATATTCAAAAAAGTGCAGTATTCTTAAAGTACTCCTCCAAAACCAGAAATTCATCATGGAGCCGGCCAAAAACAGAGGGAAATTGATCAAATAAGTAACTTATCAGTGGTTTAAAGGTTAATACAAGTCTTTGACACGCTGATCACCTAATTATTTTGAAGAAAACTATTGTGAATAGTTAATGAAAGGTCCCACAGCATCCTGAAAAGAAAATAACGGTAGGCTTGGTGGTTCTTTTGCAAAATGGGGAATCTGATCAGAAGAAAAGTGACACTGTATGATATTAGTGCTATATGATATGAGCCTGTATGATATTTTCATTAGAAGGTATGGCTTTTGCAGGATTTTGAGTTTCATTTTTAAAAAGGGACATTCTGGAAGCCCATGGCAATAATGTGAATCGATGAAAAGAAAGCTAAGACTTGCACATCCACACCATGTGTTGGTCAGGTGCTGAGTGAAAAGCAATAACTTGAATCAACAAAATGATTGCCCAATTCTATTATTATGAGGAAGAATGAATGGTTTGAGGCATTTATTCCCATCAAAGCCAGAATGAGAGACGGGCATATTATGTCAAATACAGTAGTTTTGTCTTGACAGAAAATAAGTCTAATTCGCTGGTGCTCGCTTCTCTCACATAAAGACAGACAGAGCATTTAACAGTAAAGCACACACTGTTAAAACAAGTTTAATTCATAAGTAGTAATATAACTGTCCTGCAATTTTTATCCTGATATTATGTACGTATATACAAATGTTCTATGAAGGCAAAATAGTATATTATGGGTTCAAATGGATATTCTTCTCAGCCAATTAATAAATATGAAAATGATTTTGACCTGGCCTCAAAATGACAAGTTAAAAAAATACAACAATAAGTATTGTATTTGACTGACTGATATAATACTAGTATTGATTTTATTTATAGTCATTTTAAGCAGGGCAAAAGCAAGTGAGAGAGACAGACAGACAGACAGAGAGACAGAGAGAGAGACAGAGAGAGAGATGCACGTGAGATATTGAGCTCAGAATTAAAGCCACTGACAGAATGATTCCCAAGAAACATTCCGATTCAAAATAGTCAGTCACCTTTCTTTCTAAAAGCAGTGCAAAACATAAGAAAATGAGACACGGTGCAAAGGTTAGGGAAAGAGAGATGCAGAGGGCAGAACAAATACCAACCTTTTTGTAAAGAAGTTACCGAACCTAATCCAAATACAATCTAGGTGGTGAGATTTGTGACAGCCCGAATGAAAAACAAAGGGAAAAATCTATTGATCTAATTAGGAAAAAAATACTGTTCCATTGAAATGTACCGTGCGCAATCGTCGAATGTCGTGTAGAGTACCAAGCCAGTGGGTTGTTGATGTGTAATCCACAATTAGGCTACTTAATTTCTTCATTGGATGGAAAAAGGGAAAACAAAATCAAAGACATGGATCTCTTAATGGATTTCACGATGTGTAAAAACACAGCCACAAATGATCTTAAATACCGTATATAAACATGAGTAAAAAAAAAAAAAAAAAAAGATGAATTAATCTTAAAGCCATTTCTGCACATTCCAATTGGCATGATCAATAAATGTTCAATCGACAAAAAATATATCCATCTTGGTCAGTCTGGTCTTCTGCTTCAAATTGCTATGTTTCACATTCAAAAAAGGTTATTCCTCTTCTGGAGAATGCAGATACAGTTAAATAGTACACAAGCTTGCAAATTCAAATGAACAATACCTTTAAAAAATATGTTTTAAAAAAAAACCTGTATGGTCTTCAGTGTAACATAATCCTGCCTATGGCCATGGCATACATTCCGTAGTATTATGGATCCTATAAAATGTACTGTATGGACTGCCATGCTTCACCTTCTAGGTTTTAGCAAAAACAATCTTCAGATGAATAGTTGCATTTGAATCGCTTTGAAAAAGTAGATCTCAGTTCTCTGCAAGCAAGTGTTTTTCAGATCTTCACCCCAGATATTGAGGCCCGACAGCTACATCCACACTTGAGAAGAGTAATCCAAAGGAATGGAAGTTACACCTATCCAAACTATGGTCCATTCCGTACATCCAAAAAGAGGTATCGTACTGCTTACTTCCAAGACGGTACATCCAAACAGCAGAGTATGGATGTGTCTTCATGGTCTTCAATTCATGAATAAAAAAATATCTCCACAAATTTGATTATCCATATTCTTGCAAATTCTTCTTTGCAGTCTCCATATTTATATGAAAAGGAAAATATTAATATTGTCATACAATGCTTTAGATTGCCTATTTAAGCACTATTGGGCCCTTACTAAATCTAGTCAGTGGAATCTTCTTGAATCCATAACATTACATTACTTACATCCAAAAGAGTGCGTATCCAGAGATGCAAAGTTTTTTTTTACAAAAAGTAGGCCATCCATTGAATGGTGCTGAGATGAGAAATAATTCTGTCCCCAGAGATCTGAGGTCCATACATTAATTACCCTACCTGCTTAAATATAGGCTATAGAAGTCATATTTAATCCTTTGGTAGACATGATTTACTTCCAGGTTCCAGCGATCCCAGGTTAGATCCCATGCTTCAGAAAAAAAGAAGAAAAACAACTCCACAAAAAAAAACTCACCAGGATATATTCCCACAAAATGTAATAAATCCAACTCACTGGGATATTCCTCATAGATGTAATATCCAAACGTGAAGCCAAACCTTGAAAGATAGTTACCTTACCGAATGATATTTATGCAGAATATGCACTATAATTTTTTACTTAGATCCCATGAGTGAGGCGAGTCGACTGGGATGGAAAGTGGAACAATCCCTAGATTACCTTTCTGCTACACCTTGCGGCATATATTCCTGTTTTCTAACCCAACTTTGTCATTATGATTTAGTGGGATAACATTCATCTGCTAGATTCCCCTATACCTAAAAGGGGAGACCGTGTCCACTTACCCATCTATTCTCCGTTCATAACGTCCCTCTCTGGTGTGAAGGGACACCGGGGGGCCAAACACTGGACCAACTGTCCCCCTAGAGAATCCTGAAACCTCTCGACTGCTTGCGGGCGAGGCGTCTTCGAGACCCCGAACAGCGCTAGGGACTGACCCAGGTTCATTGTAGTCAGTTCGGAGGTCCCTGTCTCCCATCTTGTTGACAGCATTGTGAGCCTTCTGAGCACTTTTGATATCCACAAAATCCACAAAGGCTGCCACACCGCCTTCTGACCCCCGCTTCCGCAGAACTTTGACACTCTCCACACGTCCATACCTGAAAATCAACAGCAATGACATTACAAAATGAATAAAAGGACCAAAAATTCATACTATAACATGTGCTGTTGCTGATTGTGAGTGAGTACATCCAGTATAATGTTTACTAAGGTTCCACTTCCAGCCACACCACAGTGGAAAAACTGTTCTATTGTATCCCATTTACTATTTTACATTCCTGATTACAAGTTCCAAATAATACAGTTAACATTAATACAGTAACCATTAGTTGATCGTCCTTCCGGGACCCACCATAGTGTCAAATGTCAATATGTGACACGTACAAGAGTGTCCCGCAGACTGGTGTTAATGTAGCAGTATGATTATTACTGTAATAAAAGCTATACATATTGGATTGTTAGTTTAGTTGTGTGCAGTACTGTTGGGGCTGTTTTGTGGATCTGTTGCACGAGCAGCACCAGCCAGCGGCCTAAGCAGTGCTGTACTTGGCTATTTAACGTTAGCAAGTTGGGAGTTGAAGTGAGGGCTTTCACTTATTATGTGTAATTAAGTGTAGCCTACGACCCGGGACGTTTACATTGATCACAATTAACAGCGATATTCACACGAGTTCTGAGTTATAACATGTCAGGTTTATCTGATCCGTAGTACACGAAACAGTGTTGATTAGCCTTGCTAGTGGCGGTATAGCTACTGACGTCAGTCAACTACTGTTAAGTTAAATAATAAGCGTTGAAACTAACACAGCCTAATGGTTCGCTAGCTGCTTTTACGAACTATTTTCGAACTAACCCATAACGCACATACATTTCACGCATACCTTTAACACATTCAGCAACCATTTACACAAGCAGTGAGTCAAGCTAACAGGCTAACAGGGGGAGTCACTCTGTGAACATGGGAAACGTCTTCAACAAAATGGTTGGATGGTGTTATGGTGGTGAATGGAGGCGAACATGGGCTAAAGTTCGCCTCACGTTGTGAAACCCCCAAAACACACCAGTGTGAGTGTTTTAGTGCAGCACGGGGTTATTATTTTTAAATACTCATGTAACAGTCTCATATTAAGCAACATGGCACAAACGTCAACAGGCCTCTGGTTGGTTGGTTGTTAGCTCCCTGGGCATGATGCTATAGCTAACACCAACTCGGCTAACGTTACACTTTGTTTATACTCATTTGTATACGACTCATTCGATTGATAAAAGGGACGCGTTTTCAGCTGGAAAAGGTGTCGACGCGACTCGAGTCGACACTTTCCCCCGTTGAAAACACGTCCTTTTCTCAACCGAACGACACGCTCGCGCGATGAAGTCTATCTAAAGTAGCCTGTCGTCGGGTATTTGGACGTAGCGCGCGCTGCCGCCTGCCTGCCTCGTCAAAAAAAAAGCTCCCTCTCTCTCCCTCCTCGCTTGTCTTCTTGCGTAACGTTCGTTTAAACGTGAAACCAAACCAAAAACCCTTACCGTTTAAAATGTTCCACGATCTTGTCCTCTCGGACATGTTCGGGTAAATTCCCGACCCAAAGGTGTCTGGTTTCCCGGACCATCTTCTTTCTTGCGCTCCACTTCCCCCCGTCCTACACATATGATATGCTCTGTGCACGTTTGGACGCTCGCCGGGTCGGTCGGTCGGTCTGTCAGGAGGTCCGCCTCGCTCACTCACAAAATGAGCGACGACGAGAGATTCCGTCAAATTGTGTTGTCCTGCTGCCGTGCGCTGCGGCGGCCTCGGCCTGGCCGCTGATCTAGCTGTTCGTTCCCTGGTTCAATGCAATCTATTGGGGATGTGTATGTGTGTGTGTGAGCGGTGCACACTCACTCGTTGGAGCTGCGCTACGTGCACGACGACGACGACGGCGGCGGCGTCTGCTATACTCCTCCTGGGTGGATTTCCCGTGAATTTGCGCGTACTTGTGAACATGTGCGCGTTTCGTTATATTGGCAACAACAATACTACTTCAAGGAATGTAATTCTGTTTTATGATAGCTGGGGGGAGGGGGGGTAATTAACAATAATGTAGTTGTAGTAGCAGGGTTGTTTGCAGACAATATGGTGGTTAGCATGTCTGTGTTAATACATTAGTTGGCATTCTTGATGATGACCACTGCTGCCATAATATGATAGTCACTCACAACAAAACTGAGACATCACATCACCCGGGGCTTGTGTTAAATCTGTGCCCGTTGGGTTGCTTCAATGCGGTTGATATAAATAAAAAATAGACCGTGAAAAGAAGACCTTTAACACACATTTGACCAAGGCACTAGCCTATACCTTGACAAAAAATGGCTTAATTGTGATCACAGCCGTTATAATGCAGTGTAATGAATATGATATTGTGACGCCACCTATATAGTGATCATTATATTCTGTTCCACTTGTGATACGTATTAACAAGTGGAACTACCTCATTTTGAGGATCACTGCTGATATGCAGCATTACTGAATGTGAACATATTTTTGGGAATTTTGTTTCTCTCCTCATCATTGCCCTACAAAGCAAAGGGGCAGTAATTGTGTGAGTTGTGAGGGTTGACCTCCTGTCTCTCGAAAAGTCACCTATTATTAGCACAGACAAGGACAGTATGTCCCATAGCAACATTTCTGGGTATAACATTTGCTGATGTGACATGAACAGTAAACCCATGTCATGTTGACCTTTAAAACATGTTGAAGTAGTTGCTGTTTGGCTTTGAATGTATGCTAAGTAGAGTGAAATGATGAGCCTATATGAGCTGATTCTACTTTCCAGACCTATAGGCCTACACAGTGGAAGCAATCTCTCCAGGTCTCACACAACACTATCCAAACAAAATGTTCTGTTTACTGTGGCATTTGCAGGCTATTGAAAATTATCAGCAGAATTCAGTACTCGGCCACAATAATTCTACAAATTGCCTTCACTCATACTCATAGCCTATCTGCCGTTGAAATATGCTGATGTTGCCCACTGAAGTATTTTAAAATGCAATAAATCCTCTGCTACATGCTGATCCGTGGAGTGTTAGTATGATGAATGAAACAAGGCAATCTAGAGGTGTGTGTTGTTGAGCTACTTTAGCACCCCCTGCTACTTTGTAGACAGACAGACAAAAACTAAAAATGTTATTTCCCAGTGCAGAAAACGTCCCTGTCACAGTAAGGAATAGCATGAGGTACATACAAAAGCCATTAGATGTTAAAGCTGCATTTCATAACTTTTTTTAATGTAATACAATGTTATTTGATCTGTATGGTAGAGTATCTTATTACAATTTAACACAAATGCAGTGGTTGGAGGAGCAGGTAGGTCTCCACTCTCCATGCATGCTCTTATAATGCAAAATGTAGATCCTGTGGTCGGGTAGGACCACTACAGGAGGACAAGAGGTATTGCATGAAGCTCGAAGCGTAATATCTCTCCTGGCCAAGCAGGTTGTTCAAGATATATGAATATCACTGTAGCTGGCCAATGTAAAAGAATGAAGGAAAGTAACTCTCCCACTACACTGAAGAAATTTTTTCAATTGACATTTTAAAATGTAGGCTGAAGCTCATGAACATGTTAGTACAACATTGGTGATGTGTATGCAAGCTCAGGTTAAAACATTAGCCCAACATTGGTGCTCACAAACTGCATACGTAGTAACTTTGCACAGGGAAGCCACTCCATTATTAGACGCTGTCTTGTTTTAATAAGCATTGTATACATGAAAGAATAATATGAGTCTTTTCAAAAATACAAAACATAAATAATTCAACTGTCAATTTAGTTTCCGAATTGTCTGAATATGACTGTGATATCGTAATGAAACATTTATGTCTTTTATGAATTAGTGAAAAGAAAATCTAGGGCCTTGTTCCCAGTGTTCCAATTAATGAAAGCACAACAAACATTTATATTATAGCATTTTTAAATATATCATATTGTATTGACTGTAGGAATATCTTGCTATTTTTCAAAAGACTAATTACAAAGTTTCATTTTGAAGCCAGAAAACGCAACATAAAATCTTACATTTGATTTTTTGTAAACTGATTATTTTGTTTGTGTAGTACACCGCAACCCAATGTCATTATGCCAATTATTGCCAGACTCCAAATAAAATATATTAGTTTACTTTCTCATTTAAAATAATATATTGATTGAGGTGGTGGATATTTTCAAAATTGGGCAAATAAGAAGAAAGAATACTTACCATAGTGTTTTTGCATTGTTATATATTTTTTTATATAAATATCTTTGGTGCATTTTGTAGTGTATTAAAGAGTGCAAAAATATCAAGTATGAAAGAAGTATAAAATGCCCATTGAAGGGCTATGTTTTACTATTGTGAAAATAATCATCTACAAATGATGCTATTGGCAAAGGAATGTTGTGACATTCACAATCTCTATCTTTGAGATGGATGAGGCAAGTGTCTCATCTTCCAGAACCAGGCCTAATGCCACTTTTCCATTGGTCATCTAGTCGTGCGTTCCAGGGACAATGTCAGTGCTGGGCAGAGACCAAGGACAGGTGGCAAGATTTGCACAGCACCCTTCCATCCAAGGGATAGCAGCCATAGTCATTTGGGTCAGGAGAGAGCTGGATATCACAAATCTGCAGACAACATGAAATACAGAGAATTGTATTGTGTGTAGTGGCTTAGCAATTCTTTATTTAGTGGTGTCCACGAGTGCATGTGCAAATGCATGTCTGTTTTTTCTGCACAGTATGCCCACCTCACAACGATAGCACTCCTCATGGAAGGAGCGTCCCAGGCATTCTACAGTGTAGCTATCAATACCATCTGCTCTTGGAATGATTAGTTGGTTGCAGGCACTGCACTGTGGGGCGTATTTCCTGCATGTCAAAGTTTGTGGACAAAGAGAATATTATTTTAAGATCTATAATCAAACTTAACAGGCTACTCCTTTATAAATGCAACACAATTTGCCATTATTCAGCTGTTTTTAGCTTATAATGCATGGAACATGTAGCTAACATGAGGTAACTGTGTGGCAATATTTTCTTTGGTATCAAACCAGATTGTTTAGACTGGACCATTTTACCTATAGTAGTCCTGGAGGCAGTACACCTCTCCCACTTCTCCCTGAGCAAATCTTTGCTCTCCAATTTGTTGACTGCATGTTGCACAGGTAAAGCAAGGTGGATGGTATGTTCGTTCCAGTGCACGGATCACATGATCTTTGATTACTTCACCACAAGCCCAGCAAAGTTCCAAACTGGCCTGAGGGAGAGATATGATATAGGGAGACATACGATTGATTGATATATATCTTTTAAAATCTCTGTTATATTTGAATCTTATGTGGAAATAATTTTATTTATTTAAAATGTATTGCTATAATTCAAAAGTGTGTGCCTAAACGTGTGAGTATATGCAACCATGTTGGTGTTATGAGTGTAACTAAATGTTGCATGCCATGTAAATCAGACTAATCCCAAATTTAAGGAACTTGAAGCTGATACATACCTGGTAGCAGTCCTCACAGAGTGGGATTCCTGCCTTATTATAGTACAATTTACCAGCCAGTGGAACATGGCACTGCCTGCACTGGAAGCAACTGTCATGATACGTTCTGTTTAACGCTTCTACTGCAGGTTCATTAAGAGCCACAGTCTTCCGACAGAAGCCACACACCTCTGGAAAGTACACAAACGTTAAATTTAACAGGCTTTATGTACTGTAAAATGAATTGCTTAGCCCTGTAGTGATAAATATACTTTATTTTACCATTACTCTCTGGACTCATCTCCTGGTGACTGTTGCAGCTCCCCTGGGACTGTTCATCTTGAACACCCCCACTAGATGGTGTTCTTGGCTCTGGCTTGAATGTAGGTAACTGCCGATATAAGTTCATACCAAACAAAATTATAAAATGTAACTGCACTGTGAGCATTAAGAGTTTTGAGGGATCACTGCACAGATTTGTAACAGTATTTCAACTCACTCATTCTCCAATTCAAGAAATGAAGCACTGAAGAGGCAGTGCTATCTGCTAACATCTAGACTATCTGCTAATATCTCTGGATTTAGAAATACTTCTCCAACACATGCTAACACTTAAACAGACACTATCACCATATTCAACGTTATCTATATATATTTGTAACGCACAGAAATCACAAACTACAAAGAATTCAAAATGTTATAGTCATTGAAATGGGGATATATTATGTGCAGGTCTGTAAGTATTTCCTTTCTATTCTCTTACTGGACAGAGATGGAACACAGCTCATTTTATTGAAGGGGCCCCCATCTATTGTGAGCGCTTTTAGTCAAATACATAAATTCCCCTCTGACCAAGAACGGGAAAGGCTACAGGAATCCAAGCCTTCTGCTTTTACTCAGTCAGCTTTATTGGTCTGTGTTTTCATTATTTCTACAGTGAGATCAAGCTGTAATGGAGGCCACAAGAAGTCAAGTTACTCACAGAGAGGTCAACAGTTTGAAAACATCCTGTTTTCTCAAGAAAAGGAGCATTTGGGTTACAATGTGTTTTCGTGTCATCCAATCATATCTAAAAGGCAGCTGTGTTTCCCTCAAGTAATCTGTTCTGCAGATGAGTCCCCATAACCGCTTTGGGAGATGATGCAGCGTTTGTGAAAGTTGTACTACTACAGTGTGTAAGCTACAAAATCTACATAAAAGGCAAGAAGATTGCTGATGTGATTTTATTTTTAGCATCATTGCAGGCAAGACCCATGCATACCTGTTTGTTGTAAGGTGGTGACTGGCTTGTGTACAGAGGGAGTGAGGGAGCCTCTCGAAGAGTAGGGGATAATGGAGGTGCCGATTCTTCAGAGAGTGCCGTTCCCACCAATAAGGGCAGCGAGGGAGATAGGGGAAAGACCTCTGTTGAAGAGAGAAGAGCAACCAAAATCAGATTTTTTATTTATTTGGAAAATGGAATTCGTCATCAAGATGATTTGTTCCATTTTACCGTCAGAGCCTCTGTGCACTTTGTCCCTCTGTTGGTCTGTGTCTGCCAGACTGAGTCTTGGATGGGTGACTGCAGGTTTGGAATCTGAGGGTTTGTCCTGGGGAGCTGGATGAGTAAGACCAACACTGTCTGTGCTGCTGCCGGACTCAGAGGAAGAGCTCTCTTTCTTGCGCCTTTGTGTGTGGACACTGTCGCTTGGCTGGACTCGCACCGCAGTGTGCTGCACATCTCTCTCAGGGGCATTGTGAGTCTGGAGTGCGTGCTGCTGCTGTGTCACAGTAGCACGGCACGGAGATGCTAAAGTGATGAAGACAGAGGATACCATCCGCTTTGGTGGAGCTGCTGATGCCATGCCTCTGTAAACTAACAAATTCACACGCACACGCATGCAAGCACGCACACACATATGCACACACACACATACACACACAGGATATGAGACATAGGAAGAAATCACTCATTGGACACTGAGAACTGTTTACACAGCATTCCTCAATAACATTGTGCAGCAACAAAGCTGACCCAAATAATAGAAGCAGCATCTGACATGATCTTTTGCAGCAACTATTCAATGTAAATTACACATATTCCATGACAGTACGCCAGGCCCCGGTTGATTGCAACATGGCAACATTACATTCAGCTGTTATCATGTAAATCAAGTTTGCCATTGTGTACACGCCCTTTTTGGCCAACTTTCTCAAAGCCTTCAGTTCAATATGTTTTTACTAATACACTCATAAAAAGTTTAAAACCCTCAGATCTCATGGCCTATAATGACTCCCTTTAGAGGGACATGGCTTAAATCTAAATGATCTGAGGGTTTTTTCTCTTCTTATCTTCTGAGGATCATATTGTCTGTCCCATGCTATTACATACCTGAGAGAAACGTGTAGGTATGATGGTCAACTCTCTCGTCTTCGTTTCACCCCCTCTGTATCTCGACACGTCTGGTTTGTTTCTCTATTTTCCCTCCTGATCCGCCACTGAGAGGGTTTAGTCGGGTAGAAAGGGCAGCTATCTACAAAAGCCACTCCTTTTCCTTCTGTACCTCCCTCCCCAAACTCCACTCTTCCATCGACCCCTCCTCCCTCTGTGGCTATATGACAATCCCTCTCTCTCTTTCTCCCAACCGTAAAAGGTGAACAGTTAATCTCTGGCAAAGTGTAGTAAAAAGCATGACACATACAAATGAAAACGTGGGCAGGTACGCACATGCACACACAGTACACATTCGTTGTGTGTGTGTGTGTGTGTGGGTGTG
This sequence comes from Gymnoscopelus braueri, assembly GCF_963280865.1. Classification (NCBI taxonomy): domain Eukaryota; kingdom Metazoa; phylum Chordata; class Actinopteri; order Myctophiformes; family Myctophidae; genus Gymnoscopelus; species Gymnoscopelus braueri. The sequence continues at coordinate 11,823,549 of NC_137612.1, read as the reverse complement.
CGTGTGTGTGTGTGTGTGTGTGTGCGCGCGTGTGTGTGTGTGTGTGTGTGTGTGTGTGTGTGTGTGTGTGTGTGTGTGTGTGTGTGTGTGTGTGTGTGTGTGTGTGTGTGTGTGTGTGTGTGTGTGTGTGTGTGTGTGTGTGTGTGTTAATTGTGTGTATCTTCGTGCATGTGGAACACACACAGACACACACACACGCACACACACAGTTTTCAAATACAATACCAGACAAAGTGCTCACTCATAAATGGACAAAAGTACACAAAGTCCCTCCCTCTTTCCACCCCTTTATCTTTTATCTCTTGAAATTCAACAGGATGTGACTGTACCTGCCTTTTCCACCCAATCTCAATCTGTACTCTTTGTCTCTCTCTCTCTCTCTCTCTCTCTCTCTCTCTCTCTCTCTCTCTCTCTCTCTCTCTCTCTCTCTCTCTCTCTCTCTCTCTCTCTCTTTTGAGAGCCTTGCAGCTCTCCCTTATTGTTCTATCAGCTTTATTTTCTCTACCTCCCTCAAAGAGTCTGCCTCCTTTTTTCTTCTCCGGCTTTCCTTCTTCCCTTCCCCCACTGCATTATATCACTTACTCTTAGCCTTGACTTACTATCAGTGTCTATAAGGCTTTGCTGTCACTTAGTTCTTATCGACATGCAGCTAGAACATTTAAAACACTGGCTGATACTAGAGCCTGTGAATACAGAGAGACTTCTTAACATCTTGGCATAATTACCAGCTCTCTCAACTGCTGTACTAAAAGCAGCTGTAAATGAGCAACTTCATTACAGCACAATGAATCATGACATTGTGCAAGAGGAGATGGTGGTAGTGTCTGGAGCTCTGGGAGAGAAAAAAAAAGGCACAAGGGAGAAGGGCAACAGTGTGTGATGTCTGTGAGTTATGAACCAGCTGCTTTGTTGTGTTTGCTCTCCTCGACAGACCGACAGGCAGTATCAGCTCTACTGATCAGCACATATTATGCCTTTTCTCCTGCAGCCTGAACTGGAGGAATGCCCTCCCCTCACATGAGCCAATATACTTTGGAGGGGAGAGGGAGCTCGAACGAGCACAGAAAGAATGGTATATAAAAACACACAGATGGGGCAAAAAGATAAGGCTGAACGTATGTCAACGTGAAGGAAAAGTGAGGCAGGAATGTGTATAGGGATGGACTGAAAGAGGGGTTAACAGGAGAAAGGGATGCAGAATAAGGGGAACCGATTGTGCGGGGAGGTTGGTCAAGAGGGTCTCTGTTGTTCCAGGGTCTAGGAATGGAATGCAGCAGTGATGTCAGAGCTGCAGGAGGGAGCATGCCTAGTGATGACACAATTCCCCTGAATTCTGTGCCCCTCCCCCACCACTAAAATGTTCATTAAAACACTTAAAAGTAACATGGCCGAGTTAGCGGTGTAACTTTTCAGATTGTCAAAGTGAAAATTGGAACATAACAGGGCTTTAACTGAGATATAACTGCATGAGTTGTGGACAACAAGTCTACGAAAGCTTTTATTACAAGGTCAAAGTGAAAAAAACTGAAGGGGAAAAAAACTAAAATAATTGTCTCTCTAAAAGAGAAAGGAAAGGAAAGGAAGATCACGGTCAGACAAACGTTCTAATTCCAAAAGCACCACTTGGTCAGACTGAATGAGACCAATTTCTGAAACTGTAATGGAAATAAAAATTACGTTTTCCTTTCTGTAACCATTGCTTTAATGTTTCCAGAGTGAGGAAAACTGTACTTCATGTGAGAAACTTTGCTGCAAATTATGCTGACAACACTATTTTTTTTAGATGCTTGTGCGTGCGGGAGAGTGGGGGTAAAGTACAGTTTTTGCTGACAACACACCCTCTGCTTGTGCTCATTGGAACTGTTGCCCTGTAGAACCTTTCATCAACTTCCTGCTCAGTCATTTTTCACACCACTATAATGAATCATTATGATGTCATTATGTTGTAGCAGTACATCAATGCTCACTAAGGGTCCATTTTTACACTTTGAGATTTAAATTGACATGGATTTTACTGTGTGCAAAGAACCTCCACTATATATTTTCCATTTCATGTCATACAATGGAAAGCTAATGTTACGTAGCATTACATTAAATTGACTCATTTCAAATCACACTAATATGGAACATAAACTGAGCTGTGTAAAATGACAGTTTATTTCAGTTCAAAACAACTTTAAGAACTAGATAACAATAGGATTTGTGCCAAAAATATAAACAAGGATAATGTGTTACTGTTGCTGAGGTCATTTGTTAATTACTGTAGAGGTAGCCATTAGTATTGAGGTAGAAAGAAACAAACAGATATATCCTATGATGACAATGTGCTATCTAATGTCTCTGTGTCAGCTGACTTTGTGGGCCTTGATATCTGTCTGGAGCTCAATTCCAAGTCCTTTTTGCCATGGCTTTTGTCTTCGTCCACCTAAATATGGACAGAGATAATTAAACACTTTTCTCAACATTGTTAATAAACTATATGTGAATATTCTATTTATTAACAAGTTACAACAGATGTGTCTTCATATTAAACAGAAATGACACAAATTTACTAATAGTAGATTAATCCAGGAGTTTTCAAAGAGGGGTTAAGAGACCCCCCCCCCCGCCAACCTTTAAGGGGTCCTTTAGAGGGGCTGCAGGGGGTCCCCAACCAAATAAGTAATTTAATATCATTATAATTCAATTCACTTGAAATTATAACGAAACAAAAAAAGTGTGACTCTTATGATGTTTCATGAACCATCATGAATCTATTATGATGACATTGTGAACCATCATGAATCTGAATTATGACATTCAGACAGTTTAATTGCATTTTAAGCCAAAACATATTTTTATATCAGTGTCCCTAGGACAGTATCATTATGGGGGGTCTATGACATAAAAGTTTGAAAAGCTCTGGATTGACCCACTCATTAATTCATTCATTGAGTTCCCATAAGTTCCATTTTATCCATCTATCAGGAGACCACAAGGGGAGGTAAATGCAGTTTTCCCATAGAAAGGAGGTGTCATTCACTGCCGACATTTTCCTATTTCTCCTTTGTACATAGTGTTTTGTATTTGTTGATTATATGTGTTATTGTGTTATTTTTTACACAATCAATGTTGATGAATTGAATACATAGGACCACAATGGAAACAAGTACCCAGGACTTTTTTTGTGTTATCCTTTCAGCCTTAATGTCTGACTGTACCTTGTACTGTTTACATTTCTAACTAATAAAGCATTCAATCAATCGATCAATCCTACAGACCTTTAGCAGAGCTCCCATGAGGCTCTTGGAGGGCAGCAGGCACACTGCTTCTCCCAGGAATGAGATGAGGACATGAAGGACATCTGTCCACTGACCCACTGTGAGCATGAGCACCAACAGGGACCCTAAACGCAGCACCACGGTGTGCAACAGGGCCTCTGCACCGGTCTGCCGATGTTGCTCCTCTGTGTGGACAAAAAGAAGAACTTATAATGATGATGAGGACTGAATACAAGAATTCTCTCTCTCTCTCTCTCTCTCTCTCTCTCTCTCTCTCTCTCTCTCTCTCTCTCTCTCTCTCTCTCTCTCTCTCTCTCTAACAAAGGACCAGTGGTGTAAAGTAACTAAGTACATGTACTCAAGTATACTGTATGTACAATTTTGAGGTATATATTTTGACTTTACTGGAGTATTTCCAATATTCAGTACTTTTACTTAATCTACGCCACTACATCTCAGAGGCAAATATTATACTGAATGAATGAATGAATCTGCTAATTTCAAAAGATTTTTGAAAACTTGTGAAATGGGACATTCTGCATAATGAGGACTTTCTACTTTTGGTACTTTAAGTACATTTTGATACCAATACTTTTGTATACTTTTTACTCAAGTAAAAAAAAAATGTACTTCTCCACCATTGCAAAAGACGTGTCTTCACCATTACCTTGAATAGAGACCACCAGCATAGTGTAGCACAGGGTCAGAGGTGTCCAAAACTTTAGAGCGTCAGTTTGTGACAGAAAGTGTTTGTACACAGCAGCAATGGAGGCCAGGCTTCCTATTGCAAATGCAAGGAAGACCACTTTTTGCAGTGAAGCTAGTATAGTGTGTCCAGAGGTCAGGAGAGTGATGCACTTCCCACAGTAACGCTCTGTGCTATGCAGAGGGTAAAGCCTGGCTATATGGCTCCAGAGACGTTGACAAATGCCCATCAGGAACCAGCTAAGCCCGGCTGCCAGCAGCAAGCTGAAAGAGCTGTGTACAGCCCCCTGCTGGAGGAAGTCAAGAGTGCAGGTCAGGACACAACCCAGGGAAAACTGGCATTGGATCAAGAGCAGCCTGTTGCCTCTGCCACTGCCAGGGTCATCCTGGGTGTAGAGAGAAGGCAAGGAATGTTGTTTGTGAGTTAGAGCAATTTAATATACACGAGACAAACAAATTCCATACTGTATTTAAAACAAGAAGCCATTGATAAACATACAGTATTACATTTGCTGGCAAACTCCTCTCACTAGCGAGAAACTCACCCGCACTGTAGTCATCCAAGCAGACACAACCCTGAGGGAGAACTCCAACACTAAGAGGGAGGAAACCCGTGAGCCCACCATGGAAAGGAGACCAGTTAGGCACCAGAACTGGAGCGATGTCTTCCAGTCCTCTCCCCCCAGGCCACCTGCAGAGGGAGACCTCTGTTTCTGGCCATTCTGGCCATTCTGACTTTAAGAATCAGTTTAGAGAAAATGGAGTGAAAATCATTTTAATCATGAATGTAACTGCAAAGACACAGATTATCTTCAACAACATTCTCTAAGGCAGTGGTTCTCAAACTTTTTCATGTCAAGGACCCCCAAAATTATATGTATTTGGCCTCTCAGACCCCCATCTCAAAATGTTTTGTTCCATGGACCCCCAGAAGCAAAGATTTAAGTTGAACAAAAATATAAATATTCAAAGATTTGCACAAATTATTCACGATTGATGCAGCGCTACGAGCTTGTAGATCTGCTATTTTTGAATAGACAAAGTATAAAATATGGTTAAAGTGGTTGAAATGATTGTGACGCTGTATTAACACATTTTGCTGGGGACCCCCTGGTACCCACCCAAGGACCCCTGGGGGTCCCAGACACCGCTTTGAGAACCAATGCTCTAAGGCTTCCCAAAATAATCTCACCTGCATGTTCGTATGAATAGATGAATTTTTATCAGGTTACAGAGCACTGAGATCCCACATGCACCCACCAGTCCTGGACAAAACAAGACATTTCAGCCAAAACAGAACAGCATTTATCTTCCACCACATCAAATATTTTCTTGTATGAAACTTCTTGACATTGTTGGATAGGTAATGTTTAATGAGTAGACAAATTTGTCTGATAAAACTATTACACACTCACCTTGCAAAAAACAATCAATTGGGTTTCCATCCAAAAGCCCCAAGATCCATAAGAGGGGTAACATGTTTTCCTCCCAATATCTCAACAGACATTAAACATACGTTATGACCTATCTTCCCTTCATACCATTTCAGTTTGAAGCCTAAATCCCAATCTACGCTGAAGTACTTAGCTGTGAGACAGTGGCTCACCACGTTGAGTTGCTGAGTCCAGTGCACATGGTCTTTGTTTCCTGCAACTGATCACAGAGCACTCACTCACTGTTTAAATTCCAAAGGTCAAATGTGATCTCATTTGGGTGTTCAGTCTTATCATTTCATGATCAAAGGGGCTTAAAGTCTTCTCAAAAGGATGATGCCTACAAAGCAAACGGTCACAAGACCAATAGTATTACAGGATTTGCTTTCCATGAATAAACTAACCTTTCTGTTCAACATCAACCTTTAGACAGCATGCAACTGGTCAAATTCCATTTAATTAAAAAGTTCTACTGTAATTTGCATCAGATAAGATTTATGTACAGTATGTGTAGACTCATGTATTAAAACGACTTTATTTATAAAATCTAAAGTAAACAACTGAGAAAGCAGCAATATTGTTGGAGACAGTATGGACATTTGAACACCGATCACTCACATATATTCTGGTTGTGTGAGAAAATTCTGGGACAGTGTTCTCCGGATTTTGGAGGAAGTAATGGGTTATAAGATCGTTTGTGATCCCCGGATCTTATTTCTCGGATTGACACCAGAGGACATAATAGGACATGAGGACATATACCTGTTCAAAAACTTGACACTGGTGGCTAAATAATCTGAGGACTAAAGCAGAATTACTTGAAAAACGTTGGGAAAAACTGTATTTGTATAAGAGTAAATAGTGTATACCACCCCCCCCCCCATTTTCATTTTCCTTTTATTGTATTGTATGTTACTGTATAGTTTCTTTTTTTTGGTCACGTCCATCTTGAATGTATGTTTTGTTCTTGTTGTATCTGTTGTCTGAAAAATAAAGACAAAGTTAAAAAAAAAAAACGACTTTATTTAACAGCAGTTCAAATGCTTAAAACAGCAACTGATAAAATGTCATTAAAAGGTTTATCCACGTCAAATCTTTTTCTTTACATAGATAAGTACTCTTACAAGAAAAAGAGGTCAATAAAGTTAGCGCTATCACAATTTTGGACTCTAACCCTGGAATACATGGCCTGAATACCCAAACTGTTCAGAATATATCTTCAGGTCATTCCTTTAACAAGTTTGTGAGCCAACAGGATCTCAAAGTTCTCAGTACAACTCTGATGCAAGGAGAAAAGTTCAGTTCACCTCACCCAGGTGGCTTGAAAGGCATTACAGTAACATCTGAGAGTTTGACCCTACTGACATATCTGACAATGGCACATCAAGCTGTTCAAGAGTCAGTGCAACATGTATTTATTACTGTGAAATAGGTGTGTTAATCCATCTTTCCCACTTTCTAACATAAGAAAAGTCACCAGTGGCGTGCACAGACATTTTGAGGGGCAGGTGCTCAAGTAAAAAAAAAAGGGCACCTTGCGCGGCGCGCGGAACCGCCAGCTGCCCTAGTAGTGTGAGAAGAAAATTGCAATGCACATTTTGGGGAATTGTTAATATATTAGAAGTTTTTAATCCAGAATTGATCGATGTCACCGTGGGCTACATATTGTAAAAAAAAATTAAAAAAAATAAAACTTTTTTTTTTCTTTTCTTTTTTTTCAAAAGGGCACTTCTGGTCAAGAGGGCAAAGGGCAGGTGCTCTAGCACCACCTAGAGTCTATCTGTGCACATCCCTGAAAGTCACAAAGTACAGGGTTTCTTCAATAGTGGACCACTCAGATTACTTCAAATTTGCCTTCATGATCAAATTTGAATGTTTGTGCGTCTCAGTTCCTGCTCTACTGCTGGTAGTCCTGAAAGGCCCGCTGCCTCATCAGATCCCAGAACAGCATGCTGAGCACTGTGTGTGGGGCCAAGCGAACAAATACTGGGCCCATGCCTTTATATAATCCCATGAGGCCCTCGGTGTGGCACACTTTCAGCAAACAATCCATGAATCCATGGTAGAGGCGACCCTAAAGGGCACACAAAGATACATTTTCATGACATTATACAACACACAGACAACTTCTATGAGCTGCATTCTAATATAACACCCCAAAATTAGGTATGGTATAAAGCAAAGTGTCAAGTGGTAAATAATAAAAAAGGACGTGGTTACAACGGTCAAATACAGTAGAAATGTTTTACTCACTCGACGAAACTCATCAACTGGTTGGTTGTAGAGTCGTGTGCTGATGACATCAAATGGAGTCATGGTGATCGTCACAGCAACTCCACTTATCATAGCGGCTATCAAAGCAATGAGCCAGCTGTTTGGACTGAACCACTGCAAGGATACAGAAAACATGATGAACCAAATGATGGTAGTATGGAGGAGTTTTAGCTCTTAAAGGACAACTTTGTTTTTTTACAACCAAGGTTTATATTTTAGCTTGTAATTAAAGTAAATAAAAGATGAGTGTTATTTTTTTTTCATTTACTGCTTTCTATAGTTTTAGCAATTTTTGCGATATTTTTTACAGTGGGCGGGGGCATTCTGTCCGGTGGCTAAATATGCCTTTTTTACACAATAAAAAAGGTCCTGTGGTCTTTGATGGCCAGATGTGAGTTATTGGGGGCTAGAAGAGCTACTGTAAATAATAATATTATAGAAACTATAGACAACACTATAGAAAGCAGTACATTTTAAAATTTTAACACTCATCTTTTATTTACTTTAATTACAATCTAAAACATAAACCTTGGTTGTAAAAAAAACAAAGTTGTCCTTTAAGCCTGAGATTGAATGACCTGTTCGGTATCCTAAAAGCGTGAATGCTATTCTCCCTGACAAATAATGCAAACCACGCCCCAATCACTATGATTTTTACATCACGACAACAAGGCAGTCACGTGGACACACAGCGAGACCTAGATGCCTGTGCTGTGCAGAGTGGAAAATGTCTTTGCACAATGACGAGCATGGCATCCGAGTTGGCAAGCCATGGTGGACAGAACATTTCATCACCCGTTTCAAAATTGCACATACAGTAATGACGTGGAGGCGGCAGTGTCTCAGGGGGTAGAGCGGCCTCTTGTGAACCTGGAAGGTTCCTGGTTCGTTCCAGGGCACCTCCTGCGTTAAGTGTCAAAGTGTCCTTGAGCAAGACACTGAAACCTTAAGCAGGTTGGTGGCTTCCATTGTTTCCTAAGCCGTCGCTGTGTGAATGTGTACGTGAATGGGTGAATGTAATGATTCACATTGTAAAGCACTTTGTATAAAAGGCACTATATACAGTAAATGTAACCATTTAACAGTTTTACACGTGCGTTAGGCTAGCTAATATTAGCGGCCTAGCTAGCTACATAATGTTAACAGACTGGCTCCAAGTGGGCTCGTCACTTCTACCCAACCAAAAGGAAGGACAGCATAGCCAATGGAAACGGTCAGGCATGGTCTGCATAATTTGTCAGAGTGAATACTGCATCCTAAAAGTGTCAGCTGTTGGTTCCAGTTACAGTACCTGGGCATTTGACACCCATTCCTTGCCAGAGCTGAAGGTGGCCAATTGTGCTGCTGAGCCCACCATGACGCGAGGCACAGCCCCATTCACGCCCCTCCACAAGCCAATCAAACCTTCTTTTTTATAGATAGTTGCAAACGCATTGGACACTCCCTGAAGAGTAAAATAAAATAAAAAAAGAGAGAGAAAAAAATACATCATGAACAATTCAAAATTTCCAAAATGCATACAAACATTATGAATGTGTAACCACCTGGATTCTAACCCAGGTCTCTCATGTGGGAAATTAAACATCTACCACTCAACTCATTGTGCTATAACTTTCTGTCAACATTTGCTGAACAAAGTCTTCTGACTATGTACAGTATGACTTTAAGGCTTATTGTGTAAAACATGTTTTGCTAAATGGTGAACAGGACTGGGTGCATATTTGAGGGTGACTCCCAATCATGTCAGTGACATTTGTCTTGAATTTCTTGTGTTCACAAGCCACAGCTCTGTTTGCATAACAGTAAATTGGTTGTTACGTTGTAAAATGTCTGTTTGCACAATGCACTGGCAAATATTCAAAATACCCTATGAGGGTGAACTCTGACAGAATGAACTGAACTATTAGAGGAAACTAATTCAGAGTGTAAAACATACTAGTCTAGGACAATTTACCTGATGGTTATGCTGGTGGCCAACAGCTATGGTTTCAACAGTTTGTGCCTGCAGATGGGTTTTCACCTATGAATAAAACAAGCCATACAAGGTTCATGTTATTTAACGTTTGAAATACTGCAGAGTAGAAAGTATTAAGCACTGTACCATGACAGAACCTTAAGTTACAATGGAGGAAATGAGACGAAAAACATGGAAATGATTCACGTGTCAGGTATGGTATGCGTTATGTAACAATTATGAGTTACATAAAGATTACAGATAGCTCTGCCAAAGTACACCTGACTTATAACATCAACATTCAGATGAAAAATAAAACCTTACAAAATGATGATACAATGTCTGAGGCAAAGAATTGCACTCCCAACTTTGTCAATCTTTTCCTCTTCTTCTTCTTCTTCTACAGCAGGGGTTTTCAACTGATTGTGAATCAGGGACCACCACCCTGACTAATAAGAATCAACCTGGGGACCACTGTTGTGTTGGGTGGGGATATGGGCTAAGATTAGTTGTTTTTTTTGTAACACTTGTTATGCATCCCACTGTTTCTCAACCAATAGTCCATGGACTACTAGTGGTCCGTGGTATAATTAGGTCTGCAGGTGGTCCATGGAAAAACGTTTTAAAATGGAAATAAATAAAATACCTTTGTTAAATGCATTAAAATATGACCATTAAAAAAAACATTTGAATTAGGCGTGGTGTGGGGGGAAAAGATTGGAATTTAATAATTCATTGCACGATACTACGCGCAACAAATTATATCAAGCCCTTATCGGTCATTATTTAACTGAAATATGCTAGTGGTCCAGAGCTCAAAAAAGGTAGAAAATCACTGATCTATTCTTATCTAACAGTTACCCTAATTCCGTTCTCTTACTTCCAACCTTCCATATTAAACTCATGTTAACTAGATAATACTGATTGTATGAGCGCCAAGCACACACGAGCACACACATAATGATGACTCAACCAGGCAACCTGGTACACTTCCCCTACTTCTTGAGATTCGAACTCCCTTTTTCTGTGGAATTGCTTCATCTCCAACTTAAATGAAGCAAATTACAACATTGACGTGTCATCATAGGTCACCAGGTCATTTAGTTTCTCAACTAGTGGAAAAGAAATTGATAAAAATAAAAGACAGTCTTCACTTTCCCTAACTAAATGCATGATCAGGGACCACATGCAATTCCTTCACTGACCACCAGTGGTCCATGGACCACCAGTTGAAAACCCCTGTTCTACAGCATCTCAGAATGACAATTATATACAAATGTCCCCAAGGCAAACAAGCGAACCTTCGGGGACAGAGCCTTCAGTGTGGCAGCCCCCACCCTGTGGAACTCTCTCCCAATAGGGATTCGCCATGCTCCAACACTGGACTCTTTTAAAGCTGCCTTGAAAAGACACCTATTCTCTCAGGCTTATGGCATATAGTTGTTATTGTTTTGTTTGTTTGTTTGTCTGTTAGTTGTTCATTGTTTTTGATTTAAAGCGTCCTTGGGTTTATGAAAGGCGCTATATAAATTCAAGCTATTATTATTATTAAAGACCCAACTTGTAAACAGTGAAATTGTAGTATAACGTGCACACTTTGAAATAACAATTAATGTTTCTTGCCGTCTGTCACTACTGTACAACAATGTCTATTTTTGGCATCACCGGGAGGCTTAAAGATGCACGCTGGGTATTTTTAGTGACCTACATAATACAAACATTTCATCACGTATAGTGTTTCCATGATGCAGCAGAAGGCGGTGGTCTTATTGATGAGGTGAAAACAAACAACACTGCTGGTGGCTGTGTATAAGACAGGGCACCTTGGAACATGACAGAGATGCACACCAACATCGTATAGTGAAATTCGACTCTGTTATGACAATGTCAACACAGTAGCAGCTGTTAAAAAAAATGTATACATAGAATGCTATGTTCCACTCGCGTCATTGATTCTTTTTTAGGAGGTGTTTACCATGTGCTTGTTTAAGTCAAATGTTACCATTTAGTTTTGTCATTTTAAATATTAGCTAGAATTATTATACAGACAAAAATATTAGAATTTAATTGAATTCCAATTATATTGCAGCCAGGTCCAGTTTCTGTATTTGTAAACAAAACAAATACTGTAGTCTGTGCTCATTCATTTACAGTATGTGCTATAGTTTGATGCGGAGCTATGCTGTATGGTTCGCACAGTAGCAGTGTTCTGTTGAAACCTTCTGCATAATGTATGAGGTGGTTAGAAGATGATTACTTATTATTCTTTCTTACCCCTACTGTATTACACAGCAGTGCTATAAGTAGCAGTGGTCTTTTTGCTGTTTAGCTAACTCTTTGACTTTGTTATATGTCAGGTGCGTACGTAGGTGTATGTGCATGCTATATAGTCCTACATTCAATTTGAGTGAATTAAACATGATTCTCAAGGATCCTGAATCTGGCCTTATTGTGCAAATATCTCTTGATTGTATTCACAGTCCAAGTCATAAACAAAAACTAATTGGGACTCAGGAGTCAAGGAAGATATACAGTATCATAGTAATCTCAAGACTCACTTTGAGCACAGGGTTACTCGTTATTTGTGATACAGACACAACAATCTCAAAGATACAACACTAACAGAAACCCTCACTGTTGCTTACCAGATAAGCAGGTGAGGCAACGAAGGCTCCCAGTGCACCAGCTCCTGCACCTGACAGAAGACTCCCTCCGTGGACTGCGGTGAGGCCTGAAGCTTCACAGTACGAATAGGAGCCGAGCCTCACACCGTTCATAAGGCCCTGGTACATCAACCCGACGGAGAGCCCCTTCTGCAAGCCGCGGAGGCCATCTGTGCGTCCCACCACCCAGAGGGCCTGAAGCACCCCTTGATAATGTCTCTGATAGGAGCCCCGTGCACACAGCTCTCCCTGGAGCTGCAGCCTGGTCTTCACAACCTCCAAAGGATTGGTGAAAACACACGCCCCACAGCATGCGAGTGCACCCAAGGCAAAGTCAATATGAGGCAAAGCGACTGGTGGTGGAGGTGAGGGTGTCAGAACCCCAAGAGCAGCCACCGTGGATGCCATTTCACACAGGGGCTGAGCACTAAATGGAGAGTCTTTAGATGAATATTTCTGGAGCTCCGTGCTAGTCATGTTCTTCACATGTGTGTGCCCTGAGAGTTATTGATGTTGATGGTTTTTTTCACTCAGTCTAGAGGGGATGGGTAGAAAAAAAGAGTAAACAAAAATTGCTTCAATCAACTAATATCACAATGCAATATTCATATTTGATATGTGCATTTCACAACAACACAATGACAATGACATCACATATCACTGTCTTGACTCACTCTTCTTTATTTTTGTCTTGTGTTTAGAAATGGAGCAAGTTTCCAAAAGTCTATAACCCTGACCATTGTGACCAACAAAGGTTTCGTGTTTAGATAATATCTGTGATACAGGCAGAGGCTATATATGGAGATTCAAAGTTTACTTCAGCCAGCTGTAGTTCAGAATGAGTGCTGCCAGACCAGTTTAGAAATTCTTTCCAACTTTCCATTCAATGAGAAAAACAAGTCATTCATCAACCCCCATCTAACATTGACACAAAGACAAACTCATCTTTTTTTATACAAACACGTTCTTAAAAAACATAGCCTAGAGCACACAAAAAAGCACAATGTTATTGTAAGCAACTACAACAGTCACGGGCAGCCCAGACAACACGTTGTTTCAAGTTCACAAACAAAGTACATTACATTTAACAATGCAACACATGCACACTGGGTCTTTAAACATTACCTCTCTTGTAATGAGCATAATATCAAAGTGACTACAAATGAATGAGGGGAAACTCACAGTGGCTTTTATTACATTTTCTTCTTCCATTCTTTCCTCTCCTCGTTGAAGGCAACATTGTAAACATTCTGTCCTCAGCACATTCATTGTCAGACTCTCCGCCCACAGCCTTACTCCAGAGCCAATGCACACGCAGGGCCGTCGCCACCTCATCACATCCCTGGCTCTGTACGAATCAAACAGCTTGATCTTCCTGCCCCCTGCCAGAGGTCCTATTGAAACTCTCTGGGTTAAAGGTGATTGTTGCTCTGAGAGAGGGGGTGGATCAGTGTCTCAGCAAAAGAGTGCAATAACAATCATATGCACCCTGATATTCCTGTGGGCACTGGGCAGTGGTGGAAAAATAATTCACTATTTTTTTTACTTAAGTAAAAGTATCAATACTGCAATGCAGAAACACCCTGTAAAAGTCCGGAATTCAAGATTTACTTGAGTAAAAGTACAAAAGTATTGGTATCAAAATGTACTTAAAGTACCAAAAGTAGAAAGTAGTCATTAGGCAGAATGTCCTGTTTCACAAGTCATCATACAAAATGTATACAAATCTTTTGAAAATAGCAGATCTACAAACTCACATTGCCTCGCATTGCGATGCATTGTGAGCTTGTAGATCGGCTAATTTCAAATGGCTGAAATGTATATAGGGATAAAGTGGTTAATGTATGTTTTGTAATAATAATCCAAATCTACAAAGAAACTATAGTAATTAAAGTTTTCTAATTATTGCAGTGGAGTAAAAGTACAATATTTGACTCTGAGATGTAGTGGAGTAAAAGTGCAAAGTAAAGTAACAAATAGTAAATACTCAGTAAAGTAAAAGTACCTCAAAATTTGAATTATGTAGAGTACTTAAGTAAATTAGTTATTTTCCACCACTGCTTGTGGGGTTCTCTCTCCTGAATGGATACAATTGGTATTCAGACCTGAAAATATATTTTCTGTTTACCAACTAACTGGAGAGATGGGGAGAGACCCCTGTTACTGAACAAACACTCTATTATAGCAATGATTACTATCAGAATAAACATAAAAAACATACATAACTTACTTTAATGGTTAGCTAATGACCCAAACTAATAATATCACAATAATAACACTGAGAATTGGTCAGAATTCTATATACTGTAATGAATCCATGTACTGCCTCCAAACATTTGAGCATGCAAGAGTGGACCACTGGTAGTCTATGTATTGACAAATGATTGTGGTACTTGAAGAAGCTGATTCTTGTTTTCCCAAACCTGCTATGTCCATGGGAACCACCAGAGGCTGATCTTCTTTAACACTTTTTACCCACACACCAATCTGGGAACCCATCAGCAAAACAAATCCTTGCTACAGCATGGAACAGTTGTGAGCAACATATTCTATCCCATGCAGACTGAATGGTGACCTACAGAGTGACACACGCACGCACGCACGTGCACACACACAAGCCTACCTGGCCCATATTCCTTCGTAAGGGGTCAGGTGATAAGCCTATATATATTTAGTGCTGTATCATACATTTGCCTGAAGGCATGCATGCACACTTACTTACTCTGTATGTGCTGAGTCAATGACCTCGGCTAAACTTGACAACTCAGTGTCATGCAACAAGTAAACACAGTAGTCTATATGATATTAAAAGTGGTATGTGCTGCTCCCATAACTACAAATGTCAGGTCAATCAAATAAGCCAGGGGTTTTCAACTGATTGTGAACCAGGGACCACTACCTTGACAGAAGAATCAACCAGGGGACCACTGTTGTTAGGTGGGTATATGGGCTAAGATTAGTGTTTTTTGTAACACTTGCTATGCATCCCATGTCTATATGCATTATAATCAGCTTAGAACACTGTATGATTATACTTATAAGAACTAAAATAGGCATAACCCTTCATAAGACGGTTTCTCAACCAATTGTCCATGGACACGTTCTTAAATAATGAATATTATGCCAGTGAGCAGAGCTTACTTTATCCAGCCTTCTATATTAAACTCATATTAATTGATATACTGATTTGTAACTTTACTTAAAGGGATAGTTCACCCTCAAAATTACTTGTTTTCTATCGATTGGTTGGCTTAGGTGACAAAAACAAAAATATATCCATGAATTCAAGTCTCCATGGGGTGATTAATCTATAGAAAAAAAGTAATTTTTTGGGTGAACTATCCATTTAATATGTATGAGTGAGCAGACACACCCTATTACATGGGCACATAATCTAGTAATAATAACTAAGGCAATCCGGTACACTTCCCCTTCTCCTCCCTTTTCTGTGGAAGTTCTTGATCTCCTACTTCCCAGTAACTGCTGTCAACTACATTGACGCGACATCTTAGGTCACCAGGTCATTGAGTGAACTGTTTCTCATGCCATGATTACGGGTGGTCTATGTCGTTGTCCATGTCCTCTTGGCTATAGTCATGTCATTTTCTGGCTCGAACCTTGCCCGTATATTCTTCAGGTATGCCAGCAAGGTAAAGGTAAAGGTAAAATACATTTTGCTTTTACTGTAAGCTCTAGGAATTCTGCCTGACAACTCTTCACTTTCCTACATTACTGAATGCATGATCAGGGACCACATGCAATACCTCCACGGACCACCAGTTGAAAACCCCTGAAATAAGCCAAAACATAAAAAAATGTGGAAAGGGAGTTCAACTCCTGGTAGGGGTAAAAAAGAAAAGAAAAAGGCCAAGCAGTAGTATGGATGACACTTGCTGGCTGATGAATCTGTCATGAGAGATTACCCACACACAGAAACTCACAGCCATGTCTTAAAATTGTAAATGAATGGTGCCAAATTGCAAGGAGCAAACACACAACACTATTGGATAAACAGCAGATGTTAGAAACCTAACCGAGGGATTCTGACAGGTAAGACATGGAGGCTTTTATTATTTTACTATGTTTACAGTACAATGCAACATCTCTCACCCACCATGGCCCCCCCTACACATTAATCAACAGACAAATTTAAACCACCACCATGCCCACACCGCACACACACACACACACACTCACACTTTTATTTTCATTGTAAACAATGCAGGCTTAAAGAGTGATAAAAAAGCAAGGTAGTCATCAATTGTTCCGTTTAGCAGTGTCCTTTCTTTCAATCCTTCTCTATTAAGAGTTCATAGCAGGGAAATACAGAAAAATCTGTCCGTGGTAGAGCACCTTGACGTTGAAGGAACGATGACAAAGTCCTATCCACTCAAACCATTTCCCATGCATACCTGTACATTTGCGCAGGCAGGCTCGCTCGCACGCACACACGCACACACACACGCATGTTAAACCAAATTTTCTTATCAAAGTGTAGTTAAACTGTATCTTCTTTGAATGTTTGCAAGAGGCAGAAGGGGGTAAAGGTTGTAGTGTAAGTTGGGAGAGGAACATCTAATAATGATTATGTTCTTTCCCCATTATTCCTTTCTACAGGAAAAAGGCCTTACGTGTCAATTCCCTTGCGTGGCCGTAACTTGGTCAGGAAGGATCATCATCCTTAACCTGCCTGTTGCTGCATTAAGCCTAATTTATACTTCACCATACGGCAGCATTGCTCATAGAAAAAAAAAAGAGACCATTTTCAAGAAAACATTTATATGCATTTCTTAACTTGAAAATCGGTTCTTTTAGGTGAGCGGCGCTGTTGTACGACAAAGTCTAAATTAGGCTTTACCTTTTAGCACGTACAAAGTACAAGGCGTTGGTTTTAGGGTAGTACTTCACATTCTGCTTTTTGTCCATGAGACCCCCAAAGATAATGAGCTCCCCTCTGCCCTGCACCACCGTATGAAGACTGGTCTCAGGGGGCCCGGTGACAGCAGCAGGAGTGCCACTTCCATATACTCTCCAGGACACCACAGCGGCTGTCTTGGCCCGGGACACATCCAGCACGTACATCTGCATGGGCTTGCAGTTGAGAGACTGGTAGAGCGGTTTCCCCACATTCAGGCTCTGAGGTGGGTGATGGCCGAGTCGTCGCGCGATTGGTGGAATAGCGTGTCCATCGCCCGCCGCAGCAGCCTGCGGCGGACTAGAAGATGAGGAAGTGGGTGTTCCAGCGGAAGCCCCACTCCCTCCACCGCTCCCTCCCCCGGAAGTGGCGCCTTGTGTCGAGGATGAAGACGCGGATGGTTGAGATGAAGAAGATAGGTTTTTCACAGCCTCCAGACCTCGTCGTAAGGCAGCGGGAGACACTGCCCCTGGTGGAGTGCGTGGAGAGCCAGAGGGTGGTGTGTGCACGCCATTCGTGCTGGGTACCTCGGGGTGGTGCATGGAGGATGGTGGAGACTCCCAGCCATAGTCTGTGGGGACAGGTGGGTGAGGACGTGAGGGTGGAGACGCAGCTTGGGCTGGGCTGGTGCGGGGTGAGGGGGAGGAACCATTTAGCAGTGGGGGGAGTGGAGGAAGAGGAGGGCTATCTGGCATCTGTGAAGGGGAAGGCTGCTGGGAGGAGGACGGGCTCCCATCTCGGGCACTTCCTCTGGCCGACGGTCGAGGTCTCAGGGTGCCCCATCGGCCATTCACACACGGAGCCTCCTCGACGGCTCCCAGGACCGCGCCGGCAGCCCCGCTCCGTACAGGAGAATGAGAACGCAAGGAAGGCGGTTCTGGGCCAAGAGGGGCCGGCGAGGCACTTATTGGGGAGGGACGAGAGTTGAGACTTGGGCTGAGTGGCGCACGGCCAGATGGAGCCTGGGAGAAGACCACCACACACTGGCCAACCTTCAGACAAAGATGAACAGTGAGTGAATGATGAGACACGTTTTTTACTGAAGTAGAAATACTGAGGTAGAATAAGATACACAATACCAATACATACTCTACAAGCTGGGTGGCACCATAACTCAGGGGCCCCGTGGTCGTCATTCTCCACCTGCAGCTGCTGCCATGTCCAAGGTGGTGAATCCATGTGGAGCAGCCAGGCATCTTTGAGGAGCTGGGAGAAAGAAAATGCATGAAAATATTACGCTGAGACACATTACACATTTAACCATTAAACTAGAACTACCAAGTCAATTGCAAGTGGCCGCCAAGTTGATTGCTTGACAATTTGAAAAACCAGTAGCAATAGCAGTAGCAAAGTAATCCAATCTCAATTGGGATTGCTGGTTTAAAACTGAAACCTGCAGAATCTTTGTCCTGTGTGGTTCTTTGGCCCGCCTTCTTCTATTTGTTTATAAATCGCTCTCTAGGCTGAACAAGAACTACTTTAGGCTAAAGTGTATAACCAGAAGTACAGCGATACAGGCTGGACAACATTACTGTTGGCCAGCACTATACTTCCTGTACTTCCGGTTAGACACTTTCAGCAGTAGTTCTTTTCCAGGCTTTATGGACATAAAACTGGGAACGAGGGTTATCGCTATCTGCTGCCCTTGCGTCACAGTGACTGATGGTTCACAGATTTGAGCAACAGGACTTTATTTAATCATTTCGGGATGGTGAGATATTCAAGGAGGAATTTCGTTTGTCCTAGCCTGGATAAATAAAGTAGCAAAACATTTCAAGTTAAATAAGTCAATGTAAAACACTTACTGCATTAGGGCCACCACAGCCTCCCAAGATAAGCAAAGTCTCATTGTCAATCACAATCTGAGAAAAAGAAAGAAAATATATTGTTAATTCATTTAAAATGTAATGAGAGGTTCAGTCTTTTTTGCTTTGCCTAAATAGTGTAAGTATTCTTACTTGAGACTGGCCTCCTCGTGGATGTGGGCATGGGCCAGATATTGAAGGTTTGGACCAGCACCACTGCTCCAGATCCAGAACCCAAACCTCATTACTCCTGAGGAGAGACAAGTAAAGAAAAGGACAACACAGTGAGATTTGACATTTAGTATAATGGCTAAATTTGGGGGGAGAATAAAAATAAATAAATATATATAACAATAACTTGTTGCATACATTTGGCGTGCCCCTAGTGACCCCCCAAACACCACCATGGTGTTGCCAATCACAGAGGAAGAGTGGCCAGCCATAGGAGGAGGTCCATGAGTTGTCACGATGCAGTTCCACCTGAGACAAGACAGGAATAGATGTATGATAATGAGAGAAAAAAAGGGCTAAATCCAAGTTAGATAGACAGATAGATAGATAGATCTTTATTGATCCCATGGGGGAAATGGCATTACAGCAGATATGAAACACAGGACAGATACAGAAGAGGTGCAGCACAAAACATATAGGTAAATCAAAAAGCACATCAAATGAGTTGTAATTAATTAGCTGTTCAGAGAAACACACACACTGACAGGGGTGAAAACATAATGCTCGCCCCCGGCCATTCCAGCCTGGCGGAGATAACAACAATAATCCAAATCATCTATAGCAGAAATCAGTTCTTCCTCTCACCAGTTCTTGGAAGGAGAATATGTATGGATTTCATCAAAGAACCTCTCTGGCTGATGCAGTGGATAAGGGCTAGGACGCGTCCAGCCTCCAAACAGCACTAGAAAGTCTTTGTGCATGACTAAGGTTGCTCCTGCTTTAGGAGACGGGTAAGAGCCTGTGTAAGAAAAGAGAACTATTAATGGTAAATAGTCTAGAGTGCATTCAACCATTCAGACTGATGGCAGAGGCAACCAGTCGAGGCAACCAACCTGCTCATCTGGAGCAGTTAAGGGTTCAATGTCTAGATACATTTATCAGGTGAACACTGAATAGAAGCTGGACCAATAACATTGAAAACTGCAAGATGTATTAAATGGAAGCCAGGCATATATGTTGTTTGTTGTTGTTACATGTAGACTAACTGTTACAATAATATACACACAATAGAGAAATGGAAGTTATATGGATACGTTTACCATTAACCTGGTACCATGTGCTAAAAAACTCATGAACTCAGGCATCATGGACCTTGTCCAAATGTACCACTGGTATTCACAGCTTTCTCTGCTGTACGAGTGCAACTGTCTGGTCGTTAACTCGAAAATGTCTGACTTTACGAGTTGACAAAGTCCAGCCAAACGCACCATTAAGTAACGTGCCAAAATGTAAGGTGGATGACACAGGTCAAAACGTGCCAGAAATTCTGCTTGTGAGAATTTTAAATTCAAACAAGCTCAACATTACTTTCTTATTATTGTACATGCTCTGAAAAACATCCATTTTGGCTTTGACATTTCTTAGCCAGGTTAAGTTGTACTGGGATTTTATGTCAAAGGTAGCATGGACATTATTCCTGCTCATTCCTACACTAAGTTACAATGAAAATGGACATCTATTATATTCTATATCAGGACACTTTACACATTTTGGTTTTATTATTGGCAAAATAATATGACTGGTTGCTGCCATTGATCGTTGTGATAGTATTTCCCACCACTATGTACCTTCTTGCTCAACACATTACTAGTAGATTACTTCACTGGGTCAGTTCAATACTGAATTTATTTCAAAGTAGCACAAATTGTCATGTCATTGTCATAACCTTTTTCTTTATGTTTTAATGATTAGCTCACTTTCATTCAAATTTCTTTGTATTAAATGTGCTACAGTATATAAATAAAACACACAAAATTCATAAAACTCCCACATGTAGTCCCTTTTTATGGGAGCCATGTGTACAGTTCTTGACAAAGAATGCACTCTATCAATAAAAAGGCAGAAACAAACCCCAAAATATCTGCACTCATACCTGATGCTAAAGGACGGATCCACTCCTTGCTGTTGAGGTCAAGTCTCCACAGATCATTGAAGGCAGCATTGCAGCTACTCTGAGTGCACCCCCCAAACACGTACATAGACTGGTTGGAGTCATAATAACATGCACCTGCAACCAAAACATTTATATCAAATACCATCTCTCACTATACAGTCAACAGAACTGTATGTGTAAGTTTCATAACAATAGTATGGATTCTATCTCACAGACTGCTTATAGAGGGCTACCTAGAGATATGGCTGGACAGACCTTATTCACATACGGTATACTGTGAATGTAAAATTACAAGTCTATACTGAATATCATTTAGACCGCTGATTTTGTCATTATGGCTCTCAATGGCAAACTCGTCTCACTGCTCATTTACATGGCAAAATTTCATTTTCAGCTGACTATCCAAAACCGATTAAAGAAAAACGTATTAATAGCCTGAGCCTCTTACAATATTTGCGCTTATTAGAAATCTCCACGGTAAAAGGTAAACCAGCTGTAATGTTCACTTACATATTACATACACATTTCTGTGAAAATGTCTGCATGTCAAGGAACTCAACATAAAAACTTAAAGTCATGAATTATAGATTTGTCCTCAGTGAAAAAGGTTGCATATACTAACTGTGTGAGAAGCGCTGAGTAATAGGTGTTCCTGGGTATGGGTATGTACGACTTTCCCACTGAATATTCCCCTCCTGGATAGCCCTCAGGAAGCCATGATAGCACTGATATGCAACTCCTAAGGAGATGAGGAAAAAAGGAAAGTTAAGTACAAAATGTTGCACGTTTACAGCTGGCATCCATAACTCCTGGCATATCTAGCAGAGATAAAATGACTGCGAATAAATTATTTCCTGAAGTGATTAAATGGGACTAAAATATCTTATGATATAAATATTGTGATGACGACAATATCCGTATGCTGCTACAGTAGCACAACCAGTTATGCTACCTGACACATCTCGATGGCAGAACACATTTCTTTTTCTGTACAACACCGTTTCTCAATAGCAAAAGAGTGTCTCTAACCATGGCAAATGAATCAAGAGAATTGAGAATCAAGAGGGATTAGCAGCGAAATGTTGGTGGGACGTGTTCCGCTGACTGTGCCAAGTAACAATACAACATAACAAAAATAAAAATATATAGTTAGTTCAAAGTATGTGTGGAACGGCAGGCATGGTAAACCTCAAGACATGTATATCTTTAGCAGCAATGTCAGAATGAGCAAGAGCAGAAGGCATACATCTTTAGCAGCAGTGTCATATGTGTGCAACTTAAGCAGAGTATCAAAACGTATAATCACTTATGTGCATTATGCAAGTGTCATTTTGAGCAGCTGCTCATGGATTCCTATTTTGTTTTTGTTATTTATTTATTTATATTTTACATGTCCAGTCATTCAGGACTCTGACAGCTGCAGGAATACACTCTTTACGAGCCTTGAGGCCCTGGCTGTGACGCCTCCAGCGCATTCCATTTCGCATCATCACAAACAGTCCGTTACTAGGATGGTGTTTGTCCTTCATAACTCTTTTTACCCTACTCAAGCACCTGCTGTCATATACTGTATGTCCTGCAGTGACGGGAGATGGCTCCCTGTGGTGCACTCAGCCAACCTCTCCACAGCACTCACATAACCTGGAAAGAGCTCTTTCCATACTATAGAGATGGACCCTGTCATGATGCTCTGGGGTGTCGCAGAGTAGAAAGATTTCAGGACCTTCTCTGAGACCTTGAATTTCCTCAGTTGTCTGAGGTGGTACAGGTGTTGCCTGACTTCTTTGTCACAGCCTGTGTGTGTTCTCCCAAGTCAGATCCTCATTCCTCACTGATGTGCACCCCAAGATACTTGAAGCTACAGAAGTGCATGATCATCTCCTTGGTCTTTCAAACGTTCAGGAAGAGGCCGTTTTCTTGGCAGCACTGCGACAGGCCTGCTGCCCCCTCCAGATATGCCTTGCCCTTCTAATCGTCATTTGAGATTAGGCTCACTAGTCACTCCCACTGTGTCGTCAGCAAACATAACAATGGTGTTTGAGCTGTTCCTGGCCACAGAGTTGTGGATGTACAAGGAGTACAGCATTGGACTAGGTACGCAACTCTGGGTGTTTAGGCCGGGTGAGTGTGTGCCATACTCCACCACACGACACAGATGGACAAAAACCTATGTATTAATTCAAATAGATCCTGTATGAATGAGGATTAACTGTTTTC
Organism: Gymnoscopelus braueri; assembly: GCF_963280865.1. NCBI lineage: Eukaryota > Metazoa > Chordata > Actinopteri > Myctophiformes > Myctophidae > Gymnoscopelus > Gymnoscopelus braueri. The sequence goes on along the minus strand of NC_137612.1, from coordinate 11,800,198 downwards.
ACATGATTTACTATACCTTCTGCTGAAAATAAGATTTATTTATTTTTCTCCAAAAGGGATTTATCAACATCATAAGCAGAATTTCGATACCCACACTAGAAAAGTGCGCTCCTCTGAGCGCACTAAGCACAGGTCTCCGCCAAGCCAGGTTGCCTACCCAGGGCCCGCAAACTTTGAAGCCAGTCATAGCCAATCAGAATGGAATCTGAAACATCCAACTGATACATCTTGATCTGCATGACTCCAATTTAATTGAGTTTCTGCAGGAGTAGTGGCAAAAGTGTGTTTTTAAGAAAACGTAGTCTGGCACAAGTGGACGGAGCCTTTGTGGGGTGTGGCCTCATGATCCAAGGAATCATAGGGAAAATGTTTTTGATTGTTAGTAATATAACAGACAGACATACCTTTGATGAGGCGATACCACTGCTTACACACAAGTGCAGCAGTCTTGTGCTCCTGGTAAGGTGAGAGGAAGGACAGGATGTATTCTAAAACTTCCTCTGGCAACTCCACCATGGTTCTCCCTTCTTTGGCACCACTTTCCACATTTGTCTCTTCTGTGCTGGAGCCCATCTTTGCATCTACCTCTTCTGATATCCCAACATGCTCTGCACCATCTTCCTCTGTATCCATGGCAACAAAATATCCATCCTCACTGTCAGAGGAGCGGGACATTATTTTCTGTTGAGATATTACAATAAATATGACACTTGAGTCAGCATGGTTAATACTCTTAGTTTACAAATAGCAGTTGCTCCAGGTAATAAAAAAAAGAAGAAAAAAACATGCAGATAATTCATGTAATTTTCAATTTGACAGATAATTATATACATAAATAACTAAATATATGGAAGAAAGGGAATATTAGAGATTCTATATGACTGGGGGGCTGATTATTTGAAGGAGATCTGATTATTTGTTTTCCTCCATTGTAATGGCATTTTTCTTATTTTATATTTAGTTGGCAGATAACTTGATTATTATATGAATCTGATAATATAGGAGATATATACAGTTTATTTAATCTGTTGTGGCATAGGTGGTCAATCATCTATATGATGACAAGGTTGTGCAGTCAAAATCTATAAGGCATCTCTTTTGGGAAGTGGCCTTGACTTGGACAGAGCACCTGTCCTGTCTCCCATCCATCCATCCCACAAAGGTCTGTACATCATGTTGTTAGCCAGAGGCAGAGCTAGCTAGCCCAGCTGTTGGCTCATGTTCGCCAACACCCAACTTTAAAGTAAAAGGTTGGCTCACACTAGAAGACGACGACGACGACGACGACGAATACGGTCTAGAATACCACACTCACCTATCATTCTACCTTTAATCAGTGTTATGTAGTTGTAGAAGGTGCCATATGGGACTATGTCTTCACGTTGAAACACCACTGGTGTGGGGAGGCATTCTGCCCAGTGCTCGCTAGCTATTTTTGGTGCATGTTTTTTTATTTATTTTTTAACTACAGCAAATTACCCACTTACCAAGTTAAAGACTGCACTGCGAAGCAACAAGACACGGCACACTTTGACGCTAGCACATCATCCATTAATGTCACACGTTCATTTGTCCACGAAATAGTCTTTCTTGAGTCGAAATGTACAGCTAGCTAACGTATGCTAGCCAGGCTGGCTAATGCTGATAATCTTTGCTACTGGGAGATAGCTAACGTTAGCTAAAAGGCAAAGGTTGTGGGAGTGACTATACAGCGGCTCCACAAACGTTAACACCCGGCGGTGCAAAAACGATACGTTTTACTTTACACTGTAGTCACCGTTGTTTTTAGATGTGATCTTTTATGGGCTCAAAATCTGTCTTCCCTCTCCTCCCCTCTCTTTATCAGCTCCGGTGGTACATCTGCATACTCCAAACATTCGCCATCTTTCGTTCTGGTAACAGTAACAGCATCCTATCCTACTCGATCCTGCTACGGTACGCTTCGCGACCACACTAGGATGAGGATGCCAAGGAGCAGACACCGACGTCACTTACCACCTGATTTATTGTTCTATCGTACGACGTACAGATATGTGTACATTGTTTGAGTATCTTTACTTTAATTCATTTATTTAACTTTGTATTGCTTTTACCCCACTATATGGCAAAGACAAATATATATATATATATATATATATATATATATATATATATATATATATATATATATATATATATATATATATATATATATATATATATATATATATATATATATATATTTGACTCTACTACTATGGAAGTCCATAGGTCCAAAAATAAAATAAATAAATACCACAATGAAATAAATAAAATCCACAATGGGCTGTCAAGTAACACACTTCTGAATGTGTGTGTGTGTGTGTGTGTGTGTGTGTGTGTGTGTGTGTGTGTGTGTGTGTGTGTGTGTACACATGGTACACACACGCACACACTGTGGCAACTTTGTGGCAAGTGGCAACTAGTAGCTTAGCTATACTTTGTCTTTGACTGAAGTAGGGTACTCGGATTGAGAACTTTGTCCACTACAAACCGCTTGAAAATCAGTAGGCTAGTAAATGTCAGTGATTTATAACGGTCGATTGCATACATGAGCTTGAAGCTTTGTTGTGACGTCACTGACGAATCCTTGGTATCTTCTTATCGCAGCAAGAGTCGGCGCGCGTAAGCACGCGGGTCCGCGAGAGAGGCTGGTGGTACCCATTTATATAACTCTATGACGGTACGGTACCAGAGGGTTGTTCGGTACCTTCGTGTAAAAAAAAACAAAAACATTACCAGCGAGGTGAACAGCACTATCACATGCACAAAGCTGCAGCTGGTCTTAAAATACTTTGTCACTAATTTTCACATAGATTATTTTTCTTCTTCTAAGGATGCCTCAGACTCAGAGTCCATTGATGTTTCTTTTTTCAATTCTTTTTTTATTATTATTAAAAAAAATTGATTATTTTGTCCCCTTTTTTCTACCCAATTTAGTCGTTATTATGCCAATGAATTCCTCCCCACGCACATTTCTGTGTTATCACTGTTGTCACTGTTGTTGTATCCTACTGCTCCTCACCTGCCAGTGAGGAGCCCCCACCGGGAGGAAGTAGGGCCTTCATCCTACTCCTCCCGCCCAACACTCCCTTCTGACAGGTGCCACCACAGCCCGTAGGAGTACTGCAATGACAAGTATCACCCTCCCCGCCCGGCTTCCCTCCCCCCGACCGGGGGCCAATTGTGTTTGCATAGACGCCCGACAAAGCCGGATGCACCACTGTGGACATTTTATGTTTCTATCTGTTCAATAGGAATAGGGTACTGAACTTTTTTTTTTTTAAGTTGTCTACCCACTGTCAACCATGTAGGATGGGGATGAGCACAGTGTCCAGGTACTGCTCTGTGGATGCCACTCACATGGGGCTCCTGCCATGGATCTAGCTGAGGGAGTGTGTTGTTTGCATTTCTACAAGCTAGTAGGGGATACAAATGATCTATAAGTCCAATTATATTGTGAGGACAACCATGTTTTAGGTCAGTTAAATGAGGGGGATCAAGGTCAGAGGAGCTCCATCATCAGTTTTGCGATGTAGCTGAGGGATGACTGTAATATGCATCCCACCGGGATGCCCAATTAGAACTGCACCGGCTGGTTCCAGGATACCTGCTCGGTTACAACAAACAACTGCTTGTCAATGGTGAGGTGAATACATATCATTCCATGTCAACCAGTGATCATTCCTGCTGCCTGCTTAGAAGCCTGCTTGGATGAGGAGGTGCGAGAGAGACCTTAACAATGACCTATGACCTTTAACACGTGATATTGATCTGCAATTGAAAATATTACTATTTAACCTTGGCCTAACCTTTAGCACATGAGATTGACCTGCAATTGAAAAAAAAACAAAAACAGAAATGGATTCTACACACGTGAAAACCCTGAATTAGAGGTGTTACATAGGACAAGTCAAATGCAAACTTTTCACCATGGCATTCAGAGTTGAGCCCAAAGTTGGCATTTGAGCAACCAAGCTAAAATGGTTCTAGATCCCCATAGGAATACAAACAACAACAAAAACATTTTTAGGTTCATGAAAATTCAAATAGACATGTTTCCATCATTGGAATGACAAGCATTTGAGAAACACTCCTTGGTAAATTCAGACCTCATTTGATAAGAGATCTTTTCAAATTGCGATTCTATGAAATGTAATTGCTTATGTTTCCAGTACTTCAGCAAGGGTTAATAAACACTCTCTTTCACATACCGTATGTCTGCGTAAATTGTGTGGCAAAACATCTGTATAAAAACACTAACAAGACTGGGTCAATGTCGCAGCATTTGGTTGGGCGGATTTGTGGTGATTTGTTGTTTTGAGTGATAGTGATAATAGTGTGAATTCCTGGATATGAAGTGTTTATCTGCAATTGTGTGTAATTTAACGTGTACCAGTAATATATAACTATAAAAGTGTGCTGCTCTGAGTGCAGATCTCTGCTAGGCCGGGATCTGCCCGCCAGGCCTGGTGGAGATAAAAAGACACTTTTAGCTGAAAACATGTTCATGGTTACATTATTTAGTTCAATTGTGCTATATTATGCTTCAACTCTATCACAAATAACATCTCCCTCCCTCACAACACATAAACAGTGATACACCACACACAAGCGTGCTTAACAACACACTCTATGTGTACACAAACGTTCACACACCAATCATAGCATGGACCATGTGTCCTTAATAAAGTTTGATTGATTGATTGATCAGCAGCATCACACACTGCCTCTAAAATCATTGGCCATCCCACACTAAAACTTTTAGACGTGAACAATGAGACATTAAAGGCCAACACTCACATTAGCAAGTGACACTGATTATCCCCTCTCTCAATCATCACTTACTTCACATTACCGCCATCTGGCAGTGATTGAGCAAAATTAAAACTTAAAATGAGGAACTTCAAATGGAGAAGAGCCATTTTAGCTCTTCTAACTGCTACTTCCATTTGCCCCAGCCCAGCTGTTGCGATACATAGCAGAAACACTCTCCTCCCTCCATGTAGCTGGGCTGGAAAAAGGGGAAGTGCCTTTTGGACAGGCAGCACTCTGTCTCTAATGTGTCTGTTACAGCCAAGAACATCAGGGGTCCCTGAACTATTATAGGTGTTTCTCTCTCTTGTGTCACAGGTGGCAATGTTTCCGCAGCTGGGGTAATAGTGAACTCCCTTCACATTTCATCGAGTGACTACCCCACATAAACTCTCCTGATCTCCTGAATCAAGTCATAAAATATTGGAAGGTCTGTCCCTAGCACTGGGGCAACTCTAGAGGTAGCCTACATCAGTCTTCTTTAGGTACACTTGGTTTTAATGCCCATGTAAATCTCAGGAGTAGGAGACTGTTCCATCCCCATGTCCACGGACATGGATGACTGGGACGGCTTCTCTCTCATTCCACAATTCAGGTACAACTTGTTGGGCCTGAACCAGGGACTGTGTGAACCACCTGTACAATTTACAACTTAGACATTTAGCAGACACTCTTAATCCATTAGCGATTTACAGTAAGCAAGGTAAACATGAGGTAATACATCAAATGCATAGAAATAGTAATCTAGGATCATAGGTAAAACAAGAACCTATATCATCAGTCTAAACAGTTTAATTTAAGTAAATAAACAAATCTGTACATTGAAACTAAAGGCCCACAAACAATAGGATGCCAGGTCAACAATGAACCTGGCATCTGTATCCTGCACTGGTGAATCTGACTGCTCTTCAGGAGGAACAAGCCAAGGAACTCCAGTCTGAGTGAGGATGTACAGTAGCACAGAGACTGGTGTAGAACAGCATGCGTTACCATTCCAGACCGCCAAAGCGCTGTAACGGCCTCGGATATGGGAAATTACCTAACCTGAAGAAAAAGAAGAACCGAACGAAAAATCTGTAAACATGATGGAGGATGAGGATGTTGCAGACAGCTGGGAAGAAGCTGCAGACAGTGGGGTGAGAAAGGCTTATTTTATACTTTTCGAGGCTGCATGATGATTCCATATTCAGAGGCCTGTAGACGGGTAGTTTAGTGTCTTTCTTTATCGGTTTAAATTGGAGGTTTTTCCAAATGTGTACTGATTAGCTTGACTTCCTGCACAGACAGGCTGTCAAGGCCCCAGTTAGCACTGATAGACGTCATGAAGCTAGCTGTTTTTAGTGAATCTCTAGTTAAGAAATGAACGCAGTCCTTGATTGACTGCGTTCATTTCTTATCCAGAGATTCACTGAAAACATCTTCCTGACGTGGACAAACTGTTCACACCTTCATCTAAAAAGTGTAGTACAATCGGGAGAGATAAAGGTGGTCGATATTCCCATTTCCTACCACAATATTTCTGCCCCACCCATTGCGGAAACAACACTCGCAACATTTCATCAACTGCGCCTCTAAAAACAGTTGAGTTGGAATGTAATCATATTTTTTCACTTCCCAAACATAGTAAAGTTAGTTAGATACACGCATTGGCCTCTACCAAGCATAGCTTCCTTAACTGAACTGTATATTATAATATTGTATGTATGTATGTATGTATGTATGTATGTATGTATGTATGTATGTATGTATGTATATGTATAAGATTTGTTTGATTGTTATAAATTAATGATTTGGTTATATTTTTATAGGTGTGATCAGACCCCTAGCTGTGTAAAATGCAAAACCACTAAATAAGGAGTTGAAGTATTCATTATGAGTTAGTAGCACAGGGACAAGTAACCTAGTTGTTCCACACAAATGAAATAGCAGTTTCTATACAGTATCTCTAGCGTGTCAGCAGGGAAGCTTACAAAATCAGCAACATAAAATCTTAGATATTGTGATAATAAGATTTATGAACCTATCCAATGTTTTCATATTCCAGATATTCTTATTAAGTGTTCTTGTTATTTTCTGCAGGAAATAGACAGAAGATTTGAGGCAAAGCTCAAACTAAGTCAAAGCTCAAAGTAAGTGAAGAGGGAAGATTTTGCAAAAATAGATCTAAATGTGGCTACTACTGGCTAGGTATATAGCCGCAAGTTATTAATTAATGATTTTATTCTTTCTCTGCCTCTGCTATGTAGGAAGTCGAGTTTGAGTTCAGGTTGCTCACCCGTGCGGACTGCGATTGTAATTCAGGATGATTCTCTGCCTGCAGCACCGCCTCCACAAATTAGAATTTTGAAGCGTCCTTCAAATAATGGCACTACAGGAAATTCTGCTGCCTCCTCCCGTCCTTCTCAACAGATGAAGTCTCTGGCACAACGGGAGGCCGAGTATGCAGAGGCTCGGAGAAGAATATTAGGTAGTGCCAGTTCTGAAGATGTGCCCCAGGACAAACCATGTCAGGAAAGGTACACATTTTTAGATTTATAATATCAGTAATAATGTGGTGTGTGGGTGGCTGGGTAATATAATGCTGGTCTGTAATTCTTGATCTGTCTTAATTCGTCTACAGGCAAATTCGTGCAAATGCACAGCAGACATCGGAACCAGTTCGTCCAAACAATCACTTGATCCGTCAACCAACCGGCCCAGATGGTACCTCAGGCTTCCGTCTCTGCAGATAAATACAAGAACAAGATGGCTGTTGAGAGGAATCGTCCATCACTCCCAAGTGGTCATGTAGGGTGGAGGTTAAAGGGCATGTGTAAGTGGCATTGTTTGTGAAGGGCAGAGTGTTGGGATATGAAAAGAATTGACTGACATTAGAAATATGAAGATGGAATACTCAATGAAATGAAGACCGGTGCCCTCTTCACTCTGCTGCCTGGCATGCACTTTGCTTTTTGCATCGTCTCTTTCCTGTGTGTAACATTGGAAGGGGGATCAGAAAGCCCTTCTGTTCCACACTGTGAACAGGGTATTGCCTCAGGTCCCCTCACACTGTGATACGATGTACCACGAGCAGCCCTATGACGCCCCTACTATGTCATTTGCTAGCTTTGAGCCATGGCATCGGGTTCGCAATCCCTCCAGGAGAATAAGAAAAGTTAGAAAAATTGGGGGAATTCTCAGGAGACATGTGAACGCAGGAGCTGGCCATATCACTGATGCAACGTGGAGTATGGCTTTGTGTCCATGAAAGTATTGGATTCTTGTTTGTGATTTCAACTAAATGAAAGCACTGGGGCTTGAGCCTGTGTTTAGCACTCAGAGCAGTAGACACTAGAAGCTGCAAACATTCCAAAAAATCATTATGTGCAAAAGTGCGCCTTCAAATAACGTTTTAAGATGCATAGCAGCAGTATCTAGAACCACAAGCCTCTGTTTTAGTGCTACTAGCTTGAAAAAGGGTGCTCAGTGGATACAAGGCCTCTGGCCATCAATTAGGTAAGGAAGGGACAGTGTGGGACTAGGTCTTACCTTGATACAGCAATAAATATAAAACAAATCCTTGGGTTATTTTTAAAGACTGCCTAGCCTAATAACTACTTGTGTTATTTTTATAATTATCTTTTGTTTTAAATATTTTAGTTTCTTTAATGTATTCCTTTAACTGTGCATTTTGGGGCAGAAATGCACCATTTATAAGTGGTATAAAAATGGCATGGTATAGAATAGATGAAAAGTATTTCTTGTAGCTTATGAGGTTTTGTTAAAATTGGGAAATTACATGTTAGGATAAGATACAATGAAGGGGATTGAAAATGTAATCTTGTATAAATCTCAGCTTTTGCTTTGCCTTCCTATTTCTAATCCACCTTGCAAGCCAAACCTCTCTTACAGCCAACTGTAATACAGCTGTCTAGCAAAGAGTCTCTGAACACCGATCTACCCTTCACATGTTTCTATAGCGCCTTTATCCTAAGCACTTTACAATGTGTGTTACATTCACCCATTCACCCATAAACATTCACAACCAAGGAGGCACCAACCTGTTCGATACAGTAAGTGAATCACTTAAACTTTTAAGTGATTCACCTTCTAACGGCTACATTTAAGTGTAAAAGTGTAAAGGTAACTGTTGGTGCACAGAGAGTAGCAGGCCAAACAATGCCAGCAAGCTGACCTAAGACTGGTTCATTCATTCCAACAAGGTGTTCATCAGAACAAAGGTGACCTCAGTACACGCTCTGTAGCAAACAGTCCAGGCTTAATCTGTGTTTCTTAGGTTTTTTGGGGGCGGTAAGGATTTGACAATTATTTAAAGTCAGGCAAGTTGATAATTGAAACCAAAAATAGAAGTAAAGTAGAATAAATAGCAATGGCTAAAATGAACATTGGAAGACCAAAACCAACATTTTATCCAATTCGTTTTAATATTAATTCCATTTAATTCATTTCGTACGGTACGACTCCTGTCACTTTTTATTGAATGGAGTTTTATCAGGACTTGATTTATTGTCAAGACTTAGAATTAGAAGTGTCACATGGTGATTTCAATGAAATATAGATATAAAAGAATTGAGTGCTGTAGTTGGGCGGTAATATTCATATATTAAGTGCCAAATTGTTTCAAAGAATTATAGAGTAAGAGCTAACTTTCATTCTGTTGGGCAGAAATTCAGTGTTGAGTGACCAATGAAGAAATTAACTTCTAAGGTGTTGTCTGCCATAACCACTTAAGCCCCTATATACATTGTCAATCGTCGACAAATAGTGAAAATGGCTGATCTAAAAGCTCATAACGGGAACGATGCGCGTCGGGAACAATGCAAGTTGAGAATGCATGCCTCACCCGGTTATGCAATACCGGTTGCAAACTGTTGTCAAAGTTCTCGCTGTACCCGTTGTTGGAATACCCAGTGTTGTACCTGTTAGAACAATACTAATAACGTTAGATACGGTATTGCAATCAATGAGTTATTTAAAAACGGGCACCGGCTTACTCGGGAACGATGCAAGTCGTGAACAATACACGTTGGGAATGCACGCCCCACCCGTTTATGCAATACCCGTTGAACTTGTTACTCGTTGTCAGAGTACCCATAGCGTTACCCACTACGTTAGACCGATTGACTATATATGGATCCCTAATGTCGTCAGGAGTTCCGCTGTGCGGACCCGCACAGACACATTCGGTGCATCCTACACAGACCCGCAAGCATTTGTGGTTCTCCGGTTCTCGATAACCATTGGTCCGACCGATTTCCCACCCCTGGGTCATCAGCGACACACACGGCAAGTTTAAGGTCAGACAGCGTGCCTGCATTATGCCCGGGAGGCCGGGACAAATACACTGACAGTCATACACAGGTTTTGTGAATTTATATAGATACAATGAAGAGAAACAGGAAAACAAGACTGGGGTGACATGCAAGGTTGTTAATTGAATTCAAACCAAACAATGAAAACATGGTCTGTGACCTTGGTACACTGAGCCACCAAGAAGCCCAGGGCCCTTATGAAAATGCTGATATTCAAAAGGGTTTGCCGCAATCTTAAATTGAGAACACAACGTAGCAAATCCAAGTAATTCTGCTTCACAACCTCCTATCAAGGCTGAATTAATGTCATCTGCTTTTCATTTTGAAAGTTGAAAACCACTGTCAATTTCAATTGTCCTTTAATAAAGACAGTAAAAGATAAATAGTTTTGCTGATACTTTATTTCTGATATAAACTGATTTGTACAGTCAAACACCACACCAGCATAAAAAAGGGCTTGAGCACAACCCTTAATATGGAGGAATTGTCAGACATGAACATTAGGGTATTCCATCACAAGCAATTTAGAATATCCTGTAGTTAGTAATTCAACTTAATGTGTCTTTTATTCAATTAAACCTGAAATAAATGAAAATTTCTGTTGGCACTGAACAGGTAATTCCTAATGCACAACAGCACTCTCTTCTCTTAAAAGCCTTAGTCTGGAATGCTACATTATTTATGTGTAAAGGTTTTTAAAGGATATGACTCAATTTGCAATTTACCAAATCAAATTCCGATGTTTCTTTCTTTCTTCCTTTGGGATTTCTCTCCTTGAAAATGTATCAGTATCTATTGACAACAGATAAGAGTCCGAAAGATAGTTTGGAAATCTGCTCATCTGAGAAAAAACAACCCCTAGAATGTATTAATCGATCATTCAAGAGAACCTGCATGTGATGGGTGTGACCTGAATATACTGTAGCTGTATGGAAGAGTAAACATACAAATAAGTCTATCTTCCAGGATGAAATTAGTGAATGGAGCGTTAATTGCCTTAAAGATGGGGTGCCATGATATTTTTCAACCCTAAAACCTGATCATAAGGTATTATTATGTAAGGATTTTTTTTTCAAAAAAAAAAGTGTACAGTAAGTGTTAAAATGTTGTTTTTGTGTGGACACACCTCCAGTTCATTAAGTATACCTGGTTCTCACCTTAGCACCTCCTCCACCACCTTAGCACCACCCACCTGTCCTAGTCCCTCCTCCTCCTCATGCCCATACCTGTTGTGTTATGATAATGAGGGGGAGGGTATGGCTTTGTGATGTCACTAAAGCGCTGTTTCTCTATTGGCACGTTTGACCCTCAAGGTTTCAGCCTCCAGGAAGAAACTCCAAATAGTCAGAGAAGACATAAAACACCATAAAAACACCACCGGGGGGCTTAATGAAGTTCTATCAACCTCATAGACACATGAAAAACAGAAAAAGTGCAAAACCATGGCACCACCTCTTTAATTATGTAAACAGTCCAATAATCTGTTGAGCTCATTAGGTTGTCTAAAATATACCTGAACCTGTTGAATTGACACATTGTGATAATAGGATTCCGTTAGTGTTATGTGAGTGGAGCTGATGCAGCAAATTAAGAGATTATACAGTATATACATGCATACACACACACACACACACACACACACACACACACACACACACACACACACACACACACACACACACACAAACTTTCGATTAATGTTGGACCCCAATGGAAACAACTTAAGCCATAGTGCTTTCTTGGGTTTAATCCTATTTAGCATAGAACTGTACTTTTCTGTGCTTTTTTTGCAAACTGCTAAATAAAGTATTCAATCAATCAGTCTAAACATAATTATACATAATTGTCAGATCACAGGTTTACAGGTGTAAAGAGGTGGGTGTGCAAGCTCCATCAATTGTAGTTTTATGGAAGGGGGGAGCAAAGAAACAGGTCAAGATATGTATATTTATACATAAAGCATTAATGAATGAATGTATTAAGAAATGAAAAAAAAATAATACATATATCACACACACACACACACACACACACACACACACACACACTAACACTCCTCACCACATGGGGCAGTGTGAGGCTCCGTGGCTCCTCGTTCTTCCCTCCTCTCTCTAATCAAGCCAAGCTCGTCCATTGAATTTCGGGAAGAAGTTTTGTTGTAGTAAAAGTAAAACTTAGCAAAAATGGCTCTGTCAGAAGACAACAGTTATGAATCTATCGTCTGCGTGAAGCCGGAGGTTCACGTGTACCGGATCCCACCCCGTGCATCTAACCGTGGATATCGGTAAGCATGACGTGGTTTGGTCAGAACTGACACATTTAACTGCCCCGCAAAAGGCAAAGTGTCAATCAGCCAAGCTAACTGTGCTAACATTAACTCTGCCTATCTATATCATGAAGCCTTGCTATGAGGCTAATACATTTGCAACCTCTTGTCTTTTGTGGCAGTGTGTTTTACAGACTGGGTCTTGTTGGTCGTTAGTTTGACTAGCATTGCATTTATACTACAAATAGTGATGCAAGCAGAGAGTAGTACAACATGTTCATTATTTGGCAATAATCACGTGACAGGCGTAGTACATGTTATCAATCGCACACTGTGAGGTGTTTAGCAGGTCTGACGTGTGTGTGTGTGAGTGTGAGACTAGACTACTGCAGATCTGCAGTAGTCTACTGCAGATCTGCAACCATACATGCAACACTCACTCTGACAGCAGTGCAACATAACTGTCAGGGTTTGAGGGTGTTGTCAATGTCAACAAGACCCTTTTTTGTATTTGGGATGACAGGATACCGTCATCCCCAAAACAAAAAAAGGTATACAGGGTTCTGTAAGGAGCTAATTGTCAACCAGTTTCCATCACCATGGTTCTTCCTGTCAGACAGGACAGGCTACATGATACTGTGGAAAAATAGGTCTGCTGCAGAGCAGCTGGATATGTCAAATGCAGTAACTATGCACCGCAATACGTGCCATCTTTTACAACATATAATGTTCCTATGCTCTGACAAAAGCTGTTTGTTGATTCTGGGCTGTTCAGAGGAAGCATAAAGGTTATTCCTCTGCTCTGACTCTCACTTCCTCCTGCCATCAAAGCATTATGCTGTGGCTGACTTGAGTTATGTGGTCAACTTGCCCTATTGATGACAGGCACATAAAGGAGTTTTGTTTTTGTCTTGTTCCAGGGCAGCAGACTGGAAGCTTGACGAACCCTCATGGAGTGGTAGGCTGAAGATCACTGCCAAAGGAAAGGTAGCCTACATCAAGCTCGAGGACAAAAACACAGGTAACTGCTTAATGTTATATGTTGGCTACATCTGAGAACAACTAACACATGCTTGAAGAAAAAAAACATGATTTGAAATTGTACAAATACTGTGAACTGTCTTGAAAACCTTATCTGTGTGAAATAACTATGGCGTGTAGGTATGGCGTGTTATGTTAGGAAGACCACGTAGATCAACTTTATTTTCAAGTTTAGTTTAGTTTAATGCACATTCAAACGTTTCCTTCACTTTACCACTAGGCCTGTCAAAATCATTACATAATCGCATGATTGCAATTATTTGAACTAAACACAACTATTTTAAATAATCGTTAGAATAATTTCCATTCATCCGTATAAAAACAGCTGCATGAAACTAACAGATGTCATATTTCCATCGTTTTCCCACAGTCTTTCAATTATGTAATCTTGTTGCGCACAGATAAGGTCAACATGTTAGTGTTCCTTGCCTCGAATCTACCCAAATAAGAAGCATGATTCCTGTGGCTGTGGATGACAAGGATATTGCCTGTTTTGGCCATAGACAGTACATTGTTTATTTTGATTATTGGTACCTGTCATTATCAGTCATTTTTTTATATATTTCGGCTTTGTATATGAAAGCTATTTGTCATATCTGCCGTGTGCTTTTTCTTCTTAAAGGCATCTAGATCTTTCTATCGCTTTGACACAGTCAAGGCAGATGGCTGCCCACCCTAGAGCCTGGGTCTGCCTGACGTTTCTTCCAGTTAAGGGGGAGTTTTTCGTTGCCACCCTGAGCAAGCAAAAATGCTTGCTCAGGGTGGGACAATGTCGGGTCTCTTCTCTATATTTAGTGTCTTGAGACAATTTGTTGTGATTTGGCACTATAAGGAATTGAATTGAAAACATAATGTTTATTTTCATTTACATATTCCAATGTTCAATGCCAAAAAGTCATTATTGTGACAGCCCTATTTTCCACAGATAAACAGAACATATCGTTACGTTTTTGCAAGATTCAGCAAAATAAACATTTTGGTTGCATTAATTTAACAACTAAACTGCAAAGTATGTGAGGCAATGATGAATATAAATGTGTGTTTTTCAGGAGAGCTGTTTGCCCAGGCTCCTGTGGACCAGTATCCTGGAGTTATTGTTGAAGCAGTTACAGACTCCAGTAGATATTTTGTGATACGAATAGAGGATGGCAATGGTAAGTCACTGTAATAAGAAATGAATATAAGTTCATCTCATTTTGACCCGTAATTGTGCAGTGACAGACCTTCTTCCAGACGATTAGACTCCTGCAGAGCCACACCATAAAAAGGAGATATGTTTTTTTATTTTCAAATAAAGAAACAACACTTATTCTTTCAAAAGCAAGCTATTGCAAATGGGTGTTTTTCTCCTAATCAAATCATCCAAGTATTCTAATGCAGTTATCATCAAGGACCCTAATGTTTTATTTATCTTTCTGTGATGCTTTGGATCAAGGACGTCATGCATTTATTGGCTTGGGGTTTGCTGATCGTGGAGACTCCTTTGACTTCAACGTGGCCCTACAAGACCACTTTAAGTGAGTTGCTCAGATCACTCTGGATTTTGCTGTGTGGTTCAGTTGAGATGATAAAACTGCTCTGAAACTCTTGTCTCTTACTTTTGACCCTGCAGGTGGGTAAAGCAAGAGGGTGAGTTGGCAAAACAAGAATCAGCTCCAGCGGCAGCACCACTGGATCTTGGTTTTAAAGACGGACAGACTATTAAGATCAACATTGGGGTGAGTTTCATTAGTGTTTTAGAATGATAAAGAAATACACTTTATGAGAAAGGACATTTATAAACGCCAATGTATATTTCTTAGAACGTCAAAACGAAGGCCGGCGCAAAATCCCGGCCCATGGGCGGCGGTCTTCTCCCACCTCCCCCGGGACCAAAGGCTGGAGGCCTCCAACCACCTCCTGAAAGCCAGCAAACAACCCCAGCTACACAAATAAACGCTGGTGAGTGTTGTGTTTTTCTAACTCTTCATAACAGTCTTCGTTAAACTTTGATACAGAGGATATCTGCGTATTCACTACAGATCTGTAAGCTCTAAGGGATTTGTTTTTTTCTTTTTCTTTTTTTCCATACTGCAGTGGCAGATTCTCTTTTTGATTTTGGTTCCCCGGGCCCTGCAGCAGCAGCACAACCCACACCTGACATGTGGGGAGATTTCACATCTGCTGGTGCCACCAGGTATGTTTTGGGAGTAGAGATCATTTGTCTCATCATTTGCTTTGATTGCATCATCATTTATTATATCAGTCTTTGTTTGTCTTCATTGTTGTCACCATCCCCCCCCCGTCTTCATCCTCTATCCATCTTCTCTACAGCTCCAGTAAAGACACCGTCCAAACAGGATGGGTGCAATTTTAGTAGTCAACACACACACACACACACACACACACACACACACACACACACACACACACACACACACACACACACACACACACACACACACACACACACACACACACACACACACACACACACACACTCAGGATCCATACATTCCATGGACATAATGATTGCGGCAAAAGAAAGGATAAGTGGTGAATTGTAAACAAACTTGGCTTGCTCCATCACTGCAAGTGTTTCCAGTTAGTTCTGAGGAATACCTACACTAACTAACTATGCAATTGGAGCTGCCTTGTACTTCAGTACAAGTACAGTATCGGTCAGAACACCATGAAATGTGTCATCATTTGCCTTGTCAGACAGGGCTGCGTCAAATAGTTTGTGCTCTCTGTGAGACAGATGGGTGTATTGAAGTCTGAAGGGAATTTTTGTCTTGTCCCCCTACCCAGGTGAAAATTTCCATTCTGTGTCCATGAGTCACCTGAAATTGGAAATCTCTCAATGTAGTCTTTTAATTTTGCCCATACCTTCCAGATATGTCAAACTTAATATGACCATGTTGTCCCCCTATACCTTGCCTTTATCATATCTTAAATACCACCACTGTACTGTGTTCCAAAATGTCCATATTTCTCATCATAGCAGCAGCACCACTCATCTCAAGATTATTTTTGGCATTTGGTGAAAGATTATTGATTCTATTATTGTTTATGCTGTGTTTAGTTGTGTAGGCATAGCTCTTTTTTGTGTTTACGTTCCTCTGTTTCCTCCTGCTTTTATAAGATGAAGGAAACCTTGCAAAGCTGGGATGATTTAAGTCACATTTTCTTGACCATTTTGCTCTTAAGCTGTTAAGAAATCAACAAGGTGTGTAGTGTAGCCAGACGATCAGAGATCTGCCCATTCATACGTCTGATTATGACTAGGGATGGGACGATATGAAAATTACATGTCACGATTATTGTGGCAAAAATTATTGCGTTGTGTAGAGTGAAATAAGCCAAATGCGCTATTTACAGGTCCGTTTTTATCAAGTATAGAGGGTTTAAGTGGTACATTTGCAGCTCAACAAAAGCTAATTCATCCTGGTGTATGACGGAGGACAATTCCACGATAAATTAAAATCTCTGCGATACGATTATTGTGAGCGTTTTTATCACGATTAACGATTATCGTCCAATTTAAATTCAATGTAGCTGCTAAAACTGGGTGAAAACAATTCTGAGATTTAAAAGAATGTACAATACTTTAGGGGCAGTTCTTCATATTGGGACACTGATTATGGTTTTTGCCTCTGTTCTAGCCACTACATTGACTTAAATCTCACTAGACATATCGGGTAGGTGCAGATCTCTGATTGTTTGGCTACGCCAGCCTATGAAATTGACATGTGCTTGTAGCATCATGGTGTTTGGAAGAAGAAGACACGATTGCCAGCTTCTGGTTGTCTTAGGATTTATTACGTTTGAAATGTTAGGCTATGTTTTTATTTGTATTTGTTTTTACATTACCCATTCATACTTTTTTGTTTGTTTTTTTCT
Organism: Gymnoscopelus braueri; assembly: GCF_963280865.1. Classification (NCBI taxonomy): domain Eukaryota; kingdom Metazoa; phylum Chordata; class Actinopteri; order Myctophiformes; family Myctophidae; genus Gymnoscopelus; species Gymnoscopelus braueri. The sequence goes on along the minus strand of NC_137612.1, from coordinate 11,782,864 downwards.
GTTGTCCCACATTTACCAATGTGCCTTTTACCAAATTGGAATTTTCTGAATCTTATGTTTATAGTTTGCAATGGATATTTCCCATGTGCCTTTTCTGGAGATTCATAAAATGTATAAAATATAACTTACACTCTCTTGTAAATAAACAATATGCTGTTAGTTCGGTGTTATTTTCTTGTTACTCTCACACCCTGGTGGATCACAGATTGGAGAGATCATTGTCCTGGAAATAACCATAGCCTAATGCATTGCCACTGGTCTCCATGGCTCTTATGACAACTATAAATGCATCAGCTCCACTGCACATCCATCATTCATCTTCACACTTGAAGCAAGTTCCAGACAGCTGAGTAGGCTATTGAATTAAAAGGTCCAATCTAGCACCGGTATTGTAGGAATAAATGTTGACCATATCTACAGCAGGTATTTTGCAGCTTGCTTGGTTAACTTGGTTAATTTTCGCCTTCCAACAACAAAGATATTAGTTAGATTGTGAATAGTTCAATTGACAGCATTTTGATCTTGTATGCCAGTGGTTCTCAAACTTAAATTTCAAGGTCCCCCTAACTTTGACAGTGTACATATGGAACCAAATTGATCCTAACCGGTCCATTTGGTTCCATTTGTACACTGTCAGAGTTACAGAATTGTAAGGGTAAATTTAGAACCCCCCCCCCCCCCCTCCCTCATGGAACCCTGAGTCCCTGGACGACCCCACTTTGAGAACCACTGTTGTATTGTATGCGATGACAGCGACCATCATCCTCAGGCGGCTGGTGTGTGAACTGGAAGTCCCTCCCCGGAAAAAGCATGGAGAAGATTTCGGAACAATGTAGCATTCTGCCAACAAACTGCTAACGGTCGTCGGTTGTACAGTACTGTAGCTGTATTGTGGCCAATGCAAGAAGGGAAGAATGGAGCTAAGTCCTATGCAACAGGCAGACGCTCGTTTAAGGTGAGGAGGAGGGCGATGATGCGTCATGTTTTCGCCACATTATTTCTGTGCAGGGAGTTCTTTCAAAATAGTGTTGGTGTTGGAACTATCTTAGGAAACTGCTGTATGATGAGACCTATAACATTCGCACTCCCATGTAGCCTGTGCTTTAGCTATTTTCGTTCATTGAGTTGGTTATTAGAAACTTAGGGGGAAAAAAACAATATGGACTGGGCGTGCCCTTCCGGTGAATTTGAATTTGGAGAAGAAGAAACATTGAGCATTGTTGATGTTGGATGATGAGACTGCTGTGTGTAACTGTACTAGCTACTGTATTGTAACAACAGGTACTATTTATCTGAACTGTAAAACCTAAAGTCCCATCTGAGATTATTATAATCACAGATGTCCACATGGTGCTGTAAGTGAAAGTATGGGATCTTTATTTATTCGAGTTCGAAGTGTGTATAGTGTCAGATTCTCTTACTCACCAGCGTTGCCAGATTTTGCGTGAGAAATAAGTAACCCTATGAAAACAAGCCAAAAAGAAGCGACTATTAGGCCACATGAGCACTTTAAACCATTATACATCGGCTATTTGATCTGCTGTTTTCTAAACATCTTGAAAACAAAATATGAGAGTATTAGGGACAAATCCATATATTTTGGGGGTCCATGACATGAGAACCACTGGTTTAAATAATAATTAAAACATTTGGAAACAAGCCCAAAATAAGCAACTACACTTTAGAAACAAGCCCCAAAAAACGCAACCCGCAACTACCAATATTTACAGACAAACAAGCCCAAAGTCACTTGTAATAAGCAGACATGGCAACACTGTCACACACTCACTCACTCTCACTCAAATCACTGCCCATCTGATCAATAGAGGGCGCTACATAGGCTACCGTCCGCTACGCTATGTTAAATGCATTGATTTACGTATACTGTTAGTAGGCGCTATAGTTTGTATTTATAGTTTATTATCGATACATGGACATCACATCACATAATAACTTAAATTCACGCAACCAGTTGCTACAGTACGTTTTGGGGGTGGGGTGTTTAAATAGATGAATGTTCTTCTGATCACCTAATGTATTTTATTGTTTCAAACACCAATTAACATTTACAGTTATTCCTGGCAACATGAAGCCTTAAAAAACAGCCTATGATGATGGTATAGGGGCTGTTTTTATTATGGTGATGAGGTTGGTTGGAGAGGGGGTTGGGAATATTGAACCTCTTGACTGTAACTATGACAACGCAAACAAGTGGTCTGATGTAGGCAATGGCATGCTTTGGCCTATTCTTGTTTGTGCAAATGTATGGGCTCATTTTAAACACAACTTATTTTAAAACATAAAGGCCAATAATGCTTACATTTTAAGAGACATCACTTGGCCTAATTCTGAATCCTGAATCTAAAATCCTGACCCATAAAAGTGTGAAATCTTTTCTTTAATGACAAGTGAAACACGGGGCGAGAGACACAAAGAACCCCAAAAACTATACGGCAAATGACACTTGAATAAGTAGTATAAGTACACTTATTCAAGAATACTTGCATAGTGTAAGAATAAATATACACCGTAGGAAGACCATGCATTGGCCCAATCTTTGTTTTAAAAAAATGGCCTTTAAAGGTTTTGTTTACATTTTTTTTTTTTTTTTTACATTTAATGTAAATGTAATAAAATAAAATAATAAAAAACAAAAACATATGTATAAATTATTGTTGAGTGGGAGTGAATGCATGTGAATTGTAGCAGGCTATACCTTTCACAGGATGTGACAGTGGAGTGGGAGGGAGCGTAGTCTAAACCCAGCTTATCCCACTGTCCTCAATCTCTTCCTGGCAGTCTCACAGAGGAGGGACACAAGTAGGACGCAAGCAGGACGCTCACTTGCAGATCGTATTAGAGCAAACCATGATCAACTTTTACAAGTTACACTGAATCTGTAGGTTTTTTTTTCTTTCCTTCGTTTTTTCAATCTGTTTTTCTATTTATTTTTCGAGTTTGAAAGAAAGGACGCTCTAACTTGTGAATTAGTTAATTACTTTATTAATCAAACAGTTAATCCTGTTGAACAACATTGAGTGGGAGCCAACAGACACACACACACAGGAGAGACTTTGTAAGAGGAGCGAGGATTAATAATCTACTAAACTGCAACTTCTATGAGTGCCACGGAAAATTCAGAGGCAGATTCCAGACTGGAATCTGTGATACAGGTGATGTACACGACTACTACACACAGCAAAAATCTGAGGATGTAAAAATAAATGGACCCTTTAGTTGCAGGTCCAATTAAATCAGGTTTTCTTCTGTACAGGCTGGGATTTCTTCTGTGTTGTAGGCCTTTTCCCTACCTTTCCTGGGTTATTTAACATAGGCTACAGTCAGTGTTAAGAACATTCTGCCAAATCAACGTACGTGTGTGTGTGTGTGTGTGTGTGTGTGTGTGTGTGTGTGTGTGTGTGTGTGTGTGCGTGTGCGTGTGCGCATGCGTGTGGTGTGCGCGTGCGCACACACACACACTAGGCAGCAGCATTTCTCTAGTGTGACTGCTGTGACACCACCTGGTCTCTTGTGACATTAGCTGCATAATTAACCACTTTCAATCAGGCATCCCTATTTTGGGAATATCATTATTCAAAAATAACGAATGCGGATCTGCAAGCTCACAACTTGTTGCATGGAAACGTGTTGTGAGCTTGTATATGTGCTATTTTATCTATTTGTCGTACAGCAACATATATTGGGCTTAAGGTGTTAAGCTTTTCTATACATTTATTTCACTGAATGCTTGGGTTATACCCCAGGGTACACAGATAATATGTCTGTTATAAGCATAATTGTCCCAACATGCAGATGACACCGCACATTCTTTCTCCCTCTCATCCATCGTTTGTTAATTGCCATACTATCCTTTCTGCAGAAGTTGGAAGAAAGTGTTCTATCTGAGGAGAAGAGGCTGACGGTCCGGGGCCCATCCCCTGATGACACTCCTACATGTCTACCTGCACGAGTCCGAGAAATCGTCACCAAAAACCTCAACGATAGCTGTGAGTCACCAAAGACCACCCTATGTCATTAGAGAACGTTTGAGGGTCAGTGAAGAATTGTGCTCTGAATCCTTTTTCTCTCACCTGAGCTCCTCTTGTCTCTCCCACTGTGTATATCTCAGCAGCAGGAGCCATGTCCTCGGTCATGTCCCTTCAGGAGGAGAACCGTGTGCTGCAGGGAGAGCTAGGGAAGCTGGAGGACCTGCTGGCTCACAGTAGAGCAGACCGAGATGAGCTCGCAATCAAGTACGGTGCCATTAGTGAAAGGGTAAGACAGACAGACAGAGTGACATACACCAGTGGTTCTCAGACCTTTTCATGTCAAAGACCCCCAAATGTATTTGGCCGCAGACCCCCATCTGAAAACATTTTGTGCCAGAGATCCCCCATACAAGATGTGTTTTGTTAAAGGTTTCAAAAATATATATTTTCCCCCCCAAACTTTGCAACATTTTTGGAAAATAGCAGATCTAGAAACACTAGAATGGCCAGGTTCTAGAGACGCGTATGGTTAGAACAAACACTGTGCTATACGCTTCCCTCTCTCCCTTTCAGAATTTTCTTTGTCTCTTCTGGAGAGATTGGGAGGTCTCCCTGGTTACAGGGACTGGAATGAACTGAAGTGGTTGCTATGGCATTTGTCACCCCTGGTGATTGTAAACAGGAGATTGAGTAGTGGGGAGAAGAAGAGGTCTAGTGAGTGAGTGAGTGGGCACTGGGCAGTACAGTACATGCGGTTTGGATTGAACATTACCTAAAGGCACCTTGCAAGACCGGGTCCAAAATTACTCTAATGAACTTAGGCTGGATTGCATTGTGGCATTGATCACGTTTAGGGATACAAGTGTAAATCAGTGACAGATTTGCACAATTTTGACAATTGTTAACTAATAAATTAACTAGTTCCGTTGTAAAATCCCAGACCCCTATAAAAGTAATTGATGTTTTGTGAAAAGGCTTTATGGCAGATCTCTTTGGTTTTGCATCACACTGTAGACAACCCTCTCAGAGGGTTGTCTAATGTCTACAGTAGAACCCTGGTGTGATCGTTAATTCTCACGTGACAGTTTAATCCAAACCAACCTTTTTCGTTCCGCCTTCCTTATCGTTGCTGTCCGGCAGAAACCTTATATGTCGTAAAACGTTGCTTTTCAGGAAATGGAAAAAAGAACCTGTGTTCCAATGGATCCAATGTAATTATATATTTAGTCACAATAATACTTTTCATTGGTTAAATATTTGTAAACCCCACAGACCTATTCATATAATTGGTCCTCACTAATGGTCATGTTAAAATGGTAAATGGATCTTATAATGAGTGTTAGTGAGGACCAACTATATGAAGATATTTTGAAAATGGGTGAAGTCGTCCTTTGATCACTTCCAACCTTGAAATTAAACATCGTCAATTAAAACAGTATAAATTGTGGTAAATTTCGATTTATTTTCTCTGTGTAAATCTATGAAGACTTTGATTGTTCTGCAGCGCCCTCTGCCATGTTACTTGTTTTGATCAAATACACAGTTGGAGCAGACGCTGCGTTTTGAGACAGGGGAGGGAGATCATGATTCAGCGGAGTCACGCAGCCTGGCACAACAGAATGTGGATTTGCGCAGGAGACTAGATGAAGAGCAAGCAGCCTACAAGCGTAAACTCACTGCCTACCAGGAGGGACAGCAGAGGCAGGCACAGCTCGTACAGAAGTTGCAGGCCAAGGTATCCCTTCTTAAATTAGACTTTTATTCCTGTGACGTACTGTAAGCTTCAAGACATAGAAGAGTGAAACGTTGTTACCATTTCAGGTGCTACAATACAAAAAGAGATGTGGAGATCTAGAAAAGACACTGCAGGAGAGATCTTCTGAACAGGAGCAACGCAGGCTCAGTGTGAGTCCCATATATGAGCTAATTCAAGCATTAGACAAAGCTTGCATATTTTATTCACCCCATGATTGTCTGGCCTACATTTAACAAGCTCTCATAAACATTTCTTGTTATTTCTTCATATTCAGGGTAACAGTGAAACATCAAACAATGAACTAAGCAGCAATTTAGAGGATGCTTTAATCCGACTAGAGGAAGAACAGCAAAGGTAACTGATCATTATGTCATTACGTGTGTTGATTTAGAGTTGTAATTCCAGTCTGGGGGATTTATATAAATGTGATGTTTTTAATGCATAAAGTTATCTGGAACATGATGTCAAAATGTTAAAATCTCTCCATTAGTCAGCAGCATGAAGCACTTATTACTATATTTCTGTCTGTCTCATCTGCAGTAAGAAATGTTATTTATGCTCAGGTACTGTACATTATGTTGTCCTTGCAGAAGCAGCAGTTTGTCTGCAGTGAATGCCATGTTGCGAGAGCAGTTGGAGCAGGCTGGACTGGCCAATGAGGCTCTCAGCCAGGACATACGCAGGCTCACAGTTGATTGGACAAAAGCCAGAGAGGAACTGGAGCAAAGGGAGTCTGATTGGAGGAGAGAGGAAGAGGTGGGTAATGGATACATTAAAACAACAACACATGTATTGAATAAATTAAATTCATGGTATTTACTTATTTCTGTCTCTGCTGTCTCTCTGCTCCCTTCAGTCTTTTCATAGTTACTTCAGCAGTGAACACAGTCGTCTCTTGACACTGTGGCGACAAGTGGTTGGATTCCGCAGGCATGTCTGTGAACTGAAGAGTGCAACTGACAGGTTAATATTAACAACGACAACAACAAAAAATATCCATATTGTAGCTGGAGCTTATACATATTATTTTAAACCAGATGGGCATAAATATCAGTTTATTTAAAAACACACTTGAGACATTTTAGAATGCGTCCACATGTTTCTGTGTCAGTGGGGTGTGATTTATTGTCGACTGAAAGTGGAGCGCCACGGGGCGACACTCTGGTGGAATCTCACATTGTCCCATTTCCACAGAGACAGTCCTTTTTATTGTCCCACATCCCCAGTCAAGATACAGAACAGAGAAAGAGGGCTGATTGACTGTCTAAAGAACACTAGATCGTCAGCCCATTTTAATTACAGGTGTTAACTACTGCACCGGAGCACCATCCTGTTGCTCAGAAACAAACCACACCCCACTGCCACAGTATCACATTTGCATTAGCTTTGAGTTCAGAAGAATAAGGTTCTACTGTAACTATGGTCATATAATGCTTATATCATGGCACTGTTGTCTCTCTCACTGTGTCTCAACCATTGTTCCATCTCCCCCCAGGGATTTGTCAGACATGCGCAATGAGCTGGCTCGGGTGTCCCACTCTACCCAGTTGTCCTGTGCAGGCCTGTCTGCTGCAGTACACAGTCGGGAGGGAGGGATGGCCCTGGCACTGGAGCGGGAGACCGCCCTGCGGGCACAACTGGAGCACCAGCTGAGAGAACGAGTGTCGGAGCTGATGAGTCTTCAGACCCGGACAGACGCAGAGAGAACTGAGCTCAATGCCAGGTCAGGGAGATGAAAGATCAGACTCAGGCCTGTAACCACCAGTTTCGTCTTTGGATATAATGTCAGTTTATGGGATTAATGACAACAATGTGTTGGATCATCAGGTTGTCAGATGCGGTGCGAGAGGGGGAGAGGCTAAAGGGGCAAATTGATGACAGAGACAGAGATATCGCCATGTTGACCAGAAGATTTGAGGTGAGAGACTGGACCATTATGGCCCCTGGATGTACTGGGTTCATATTTGTCAGGTCCGTTCCATCCCCGCGACCAGGTCTATGTGCCTTATTCTGACCTTTCCTTTTTTTCAGGAACAAAATGGCAATGATGAGACAGACATGCAGGTGATGAAAGCACACAGTGAGACTCTGCTGGACACACTGCGTGATATTGCTCAGGTAAACACACACACACGCACGCACGCACGCACGCACGCACGCACACACTCACACTCACTTTCTCTCACAAAAACACATTTTCATATCAGGATGTCACATCAGGATGTCACATGAGGAATGGAATGCCTGTTTTTAATGTCATCATAGACTCTCTTGTCTGATGGAGACTCTTCATCAGAGGCGGATCAGGACAACTGTAGTGCACCACTGTTGGCCTTGATCCACGGCCCCTCACCTCACCTCTCCTCATCTCCACGGCGATCCTCCTCCCCTACTCGATGCTCCTCATTGCCCCCTCTCTCAGAGGCCAGCCTGTCTGCTCTGCGCTCTACCATCACCAACAGGCAGCTACAGCTACAGGTTAATGCTTTTAATGATTTAGTTTTATTACGTACATATTGAAGAGGCACTTACGTTCCAGTTTCCCTACTATATAGCACTGAAGAAGGCTTTGTGCCGAAACATGTACAGTAAGAAATTACTAGAAGAAACTTCAGTAGTGCCTGCTTCATCTCATGATTCATTTACTGATGCCATTGCCTAACATACATCACCTGTACCACAGATTCCAGTTTGTAGTCTGTGTTTGAATGCAAACAACCTCTGTTCTTTGCCAAAGCTGAGAGAAACCACCCAAACACTCAACCCTTTAGTTGCTGTAACGTGCAAATAATACAGTAGATTAATCTGGGGTCTACAGTATGCGTTTATTACTTACTTATCCAATTATTTACTGATTTCTGTTTTTGTTCCCAGGATGTTCGAGGACGTTTATTCTCTGCTCAGTCATCAGTACAACAGTTGCGCAGGCAGCTAGCAGAGGCCGAATCAGCCAAGAGAGAGATGGAACAGCGCAACCAAGCGCTGCAGGGAGAGAGGGACGCTGCACAAAGAGAGAGGGAGACCACACAGAGAGAACGGGAACGTATCAGGCAGGAGAGAGATGCACTGGCCAGGTAAATGGATACTTACATCAGTGTAGTAACTTGTAGTTACAAATTCTCCTGAATCCTCTTGTGTCAAATGTTTATTTTTATTTTTATTAAATTGTGTATCCTCAGTACCATCCTTGACACATATTTTGCACTGCACATCTTTTCCTCTCGTGTCATGTCCTGGCTTCCATTATGCATCTCCCAGCGAGAAGACGGGTCTAGAGAAGGTAACCCAGGCAGCACAGAGCAACTCCCACATCCTCCAGATGGACTGTGAGAAGCTGCAGCTGGTGGTGACATCGGCACAGAGGGAGCGCGATCACGAGAGGGAGGAGAAAGAGGCTGCTATTCAGGAGAGGGACTGGGCCAAGGCTGAGACCCAGAGACTGTACGTAAACATAATGTGTGGATGAATCAGTGAATGACATGTGTAGCAGAGTGGCTCACAGCCTCAGCCTGATGACATAAAAGTCTAATATCTCCCCCGGAATATAGGGATATCCCTATAGTTATATAGTGGTTAAGATGTTGGCTTTCCACACGGGAGACCAGGGTTCGAATCCCGGGCGTTACACATGCATGGGGGAACTTCTCCAATAAAATTTTAAAAAATGGTGCAATCCACATTCTCACACCTACAGTAGATGTTCAGGAGACCACAACCTTGCAGTTCTCCTAATGTTATACTAGACAATTGTCAAATAAAGAATGTAGCTCAACATCCTCCTCACTGCTTTGATTCTTGCCACTGTGGCCCCTTCACCTGCCATCATTACAACTGGTGTCACAGATCTGCCATAGCGGTCACTGCATGCTGTGTTGTAAGCTTATTTGTATTGCATATGCAATGTCTTTGAGTATTTTGAAACGTTCAATACTCATGTTATGTAATACATTTTCTTCCCAGTCAGAAGCAGTGGGAGCAGAGTGAGAGTCGATCCTCTGCCCAACGTGCGGAGCTGTCTGCAGTGAGGGAGATTCACCAACAGCTGGAGGTCGAGAGGCAGCTGCTGGAGGGAGAGAAGGCCCAGCTCTTGGAAGCACTTGCTCGGGTGAGAAAATGTCTAAACTGTCATCAGGAAGCATGCCATTAGGGGTTGCAACACTCTTGCTTTGACTTGGTTCTTGCATCTTCTGCGTTCTTCTGATCTTGTGAACACTGAACATTTCATCCTCCTCTCTAGGCTGAAAGCAGTAATTCGGAACTCACTCTGATGGTTAATAAGTTCCAATCGGAGGAGGCGGCGCTCAGGGACTCTCTGGCCAAAATGGGCGGCATGAACGAAGGCCTGGCCCAGGACAAAGCTGACCTTAACGCCATCATCATCCAGGTAGGGGTATTTCATGAGTATATAAGTATTAGGCCCCGTCCATATGAATGTCTCCAGTCCCTCTCTCAACCTGATCCTGGTCTCTCTCGTCCCAAGCTCGAGGAGGAGAAGGCCCTTCTGCAGATACAGAAACGGGAGGCGGAGCAAGAGAGGCTCACCATCAGAGATGAGCTGGTCCGAGTGGAGCAGGACAGGCTGGAGCTGGACTCCGCCCGTATCTCCCTCCACCAATCCCTGCAGGACTCTGAGCAGATCCGGGTCGCGGTGGAGGCGGAGCTTCACAATCTCAGGGCTGAGAAACTTAAGCAACAGGATAAAATCACTCAGGTATTCTACATTATGACATCTTCATCATCCACACACTCCTCATGTTTTCTTCCTTTTCCTCCCCTTTCTCCCAATTTAGTTCCAAGTTCTGTAGGCAAGCACGTGTCTCCTCCAATACACGTAATGCTGCCAGTCCGCTTCTTTTCACTTGACATTGAGGAGTTTCACCAGGATGACGTAACGTGTACGGATGTACAGGCTTATCCTCTCAGTTCAGCTCTCTGCTGACCAACTTGTAGGAGTTGCTAGTGCAGCGACAGAGATCGTCTTCCCCTGCCGTCTTACCACCCTCGAACGTGGCCAATCGTGTTCATTGGGATGCCTGGCCAAGCCAGATGTCAACCCCTAGTCTCTGTAGTGTTAGGTACATAGACTGTAAAAAGAATGGACAGCGTTACGCCCATAGACTTTACAGACCAGCCCCCCCCTCCTCACGTTTTCTCACCTCCTCAACTCCTTAACTCCACTTCCATGTACACATGGATTTAACTCTGAAAGTGTAAACAAAACACCCTTACAGGTGATTTTACTGCAGTTCTTTTCTTCTAGTGTTCACCTCTATATCATTTCTTGGCAGCTGTGTGGCGAGGTGAGCTCTCTGGGATCAGAACTGGGTATGGTCAGGGGAGAGGGCCAGCGACAAGAAGTCACCTTGGAAGAGGTTGGCCGCGGCCGGTCAGAGCTGGCCAAAGAGAAGGCGGCACTGGTGGTCCAGTTGACTGCCTCTGAGAGGGAGAACGCCATGCTGACGGAGGAACTGACCGCATTCAGGTGTGTGTGCGTGCGCACATGCGGGTGCACATGAGTAGGCCTGTCACAATTATTACATAATCGTCTAATCGCAATTATTTGAGATAATCAAACTTTTTTTTTGTTGCATAATCGTCATAATCGTCTCCATGTTGAAAAACGTCCACACATTTTCAAATATAAAAAAAAAGCAGAAATAGCAGATCTACAAGCTTACAACGTGACGTAAGCTTGTAGATCAGCTATTTCTGCTTTTTTCTATGTATAAAATTATTAAATATGTCAATAATGTATTTGTATATTTAAGTTATTTGTCATATCTGCCCTGTGGAATTTGTTATTGCCTGAATGGCAAACGAAAAAAAAAAATCATATGTTCCAATGTTCATTGCCAAACACACAATAAAATCATTAATCGCAATTATTTGAGTGACAATTAATCGTCAACTTAAATTTGTAATCGTGACATTCCTACACATGAGAAAGGCTCTCTGTCTGTTTGCGTTACCAGTGTTTGTCTCCCTACCTGTGCAGGTCCGAGCGTGAGTCCCTGGAGACCAGTCTGTTTGAACTGCAGCAGCAGCTGGCTCAGGTGGAGTCTCGCAGAGAGCAGCTGGAAACAGAGATCCAGAGTCTTCGGATCCGCAGTGAGAATGCAACAGGTGAGAGGAATAAATGAAGCCTGAGTTATACAGTACT
>NC_137612.1:11648459-11768459 GCF_963280865.1 Gymnoscopelus braueri | reverse complement strand
CTGTTTGGACCATTTGCATGTCATTTACACATGACATGGTCAAAAGGTCCTGGGTTCGATCCCGGGCTTGTGCAAGGCCTACTTTGCTTTAAACATTACACCAAGCAGTACATGTTGTAATTACAAACATCTTAATAGTTTGTTGTACTGTAGACCGACATGGTCTACAGTACATGGTATGTAGACCATGGACTGTACGACATGGTCCGATCTACAATCTACACTGTATGACATAATGGTCATACCCCATTCATTAACACAGAGATGTTATTAGACACAAAGCTATCCATGTCAACACGTCTTAATGTTCTAGGAGTCTCAACAGTTATAAGTGACTGCCGTTTAATCTAGCTGAAGAGGCAATTCATTGACCACAGTTTTGCACAACCTTAACATCCCAGATCGATAGAAATATGAATCCACTGTGCTGACTAATACACCATAACATAGGAGTACAAAAACTTTGCATAGTGAAAAAGAACTTAATCACATTGTGGTTGCACTGTAATGCAACCATGTGCTATAAAGATGTAATCACAGGGCTATCTGCTTGATGTACTATAATTAAAAGTGCATTCAGGTATTATGAATCTATGAATTGAGTGCTAACTTTGTATGTAAACATACAACAGGACAAAGGTGAAACAGTAAGCACAGCGCTGCAGGGACTCGAACCCTGTTCCCAGCAGAAACCAGGAGTACCTACTACCAGTGCTTTTTTGCCATGTTCACACCATGCCCTTACTTGCATGAAAATGTATGAAAAGATATGATTAACCTGGCTTTACCAACACAGCTTTCCTTAAGTGTTTACTGATTGACCTGTAATCACACTATACAATAGCACAGTGATTCTCAGATTTGATATAGTATAAAAATCAGCTAGCCACTATAAACCCTATATACATCATCTATTTGAAAATAGCCGATCTACAAGCTCACAACCCCTCACAGGTGGTTAAATGTCTGAAAATACCCATGAACATGAATGCAATATATCAATAGAAAAAAATCATGTGTAAACAAAAAAACATGAATTAAGGAAACACTGATGATAGTGAAAAAGTTAAATCTGAAAGACCCGTTTTGTTTAATGACTATAGAGATACTGGCCCTCATTTATCAACGTGGCGCAGACCAAATAATGGGCGTACGGCGAGATCACCGCAACCTTCGGCATTTATCAATATAACCTGACGATGGCTTCATCCTACCGTACGCTGAGATCTCACGTCTGGTCGATAGCAGTTGTTGCCGTTGGCTGCGCCCGTTTATTCCATTCTAGACCTGCGGAGAAGCATTGTCTGACTGTCTGACAGGCATCTGGACACATAATCCACTCCTAAATGTATATCTACACTAACAAATAATCCCTGTGAAAATATAACATTTTATAAAGTAATTTAAACAAACTGCTTTAACAGTCATTCGGTTAAGCTTGCAGATCTGGCTGCATTGGCTATTTGAAAATAGCAGATCTACAAGCTCACAACAGGTCCCATCCCGATGCGTTGTGAGCTTGTAGATCTGCTATTTTCAAAATATACGAGCGCTTCTGCGAGAACATTTTCTGGAGCCCCGACCATCTTTTCATGGACAGTGAGGTCTACAAACTTACTGTAGCTTGTCCTATGTTATGGAGTTATGTCATAGAGAGTTATGTAGGCTACACAACCTGGTTGGGTTATGGATATCAACCCGACGATCGAATCTCTTATTAACGTGGCAGCACGGGATCACTGCCGCCCGTCCGATTCTCACAGGGAATATCCTACATGACTGCTTGTGCACTGCTCGGTATGGGTTAAATAAATTAATATACAAACCCCCTTCATGGCGATGTGATTGGTATCATTATGTAATTCATGTAGGCTACAAGCCTACGTGACAAAGATACTACCGTTACGGATTACATGAAAGACACAGTTGGGCGTGTGTGTGTATGTGTGTGTGAGACAGAGAGAGGCGTGTGCGTGTGCATGTGCGTGTGTGACTTGACAGGCAGCGAGGCGAGCCGGCGAAACTCTTTTGGCTTCCCATGCTTTATTTGGTCGTATTCTGGTTCTCCATGTCGTAAAATCAGGGCGTTTCGAAAATATTTAAGGGCGTGTTATTTAAATGGCGCTCGGTTTCAGCCGTGACATTTATCAAGGCTCCGACCCAATGTACGCTAGGATTGGCTGTGTAGGATTCGTTGATAAATGTGACTTCGACGTTGGTGTACGGCCGAATATATGGAAAAATATAAGCCGGTTTATACGCTCCGTTGATAAATGAGGGCCACTGTGTACCGATTTACGTGACGTTTGGACAGAATCTGTAGGAGTACTGTCAAAAATGGGTTTTGCAAAAAGCGGTCTCCTGGTGGCGCTATAACAGGCCCATGTGAAAGATTTGGGGCAGAGGTTCTGAATTGGCATCCAGGGAGTGTGTGTGCATAGTTTCGCTGCGATCATGCCAACGGTCCTGGAGATTAGCTGGTCAGACAGGGTGCAAAACATACTCTCTCGCCATGCCTTTCGGCCTGGCAGAGACAACAATATGAACGCATAGTATCCCCTATCACAGTGGTTCTCAAACCTTTTCATTTCAAGGACCCCTATTTGAGCATTTTCTACCTCTGGGACAGCAATCTATACTTTAAAATAATTTTAAATTGTATACATTTACTCTAATAAATGGAACCAAATGGACCTGTGAGGGTCCATTTGGTTCCATTTGTACACCCTCTGTTTGAGAACCACTGCACTATCATGTACACTAAACAAGAGCATAGGAGCCTAGACATAAATAAATATCTCAGATACAGTAATTTGGTTAGAATCAACATATCTGCAATGCATATTGTCTAAAACAGTCAATCACTCATTTGATTTCTCACCATTTCCTCTGCTGTAGCATTTGGCCTATAATCCATGTTACACATTTTAGCCACTTTAAACCTTTCATCACCTGGTTGAAAATAGCCGATCTACAAGCTTGTAGATTGGCTATTTTCAAAAAATCTTAAAATGGCCAAAAATATATTCATTTTGAGTCCTTGACATGAAACGGTTTGAGAACTACTGCAACAGCACACAGGATGAACATGTATTGAACAGCTTTCTGCCTGTCTCTGTCAGTCCAAAGCCAATAGGCCTGCACATCATTTAATATCTAAAATAATATGAACACACACCAGGGGATATCACAGCTGGATTTCGACTGCAGCTTTAGCACCACACTGTCAGGTTAAATAACTGTACTGATGAACTGTACTGGGGTCCCCAGAAAAATTTGTTAATATCTATAGCATCAAAATCAGCAAGCTACTATATACCCTATATACATCAGCTATTTGAAAATAGCCAATCTACAAGCTTGTAGATCGGCTATTTAAAAACATTAATGAAGTGAAAAGTGAATGTGGAATATTTGCATAAATAACTGTCTCAAATATGAACACACAGTATCCCCTGTCACAGTGGTTCTCAAGCCTTTTAATTTCAAGGACCCCCAGTTTGATATGCATTAGACCACGGACCCCCATTAGATTTTTATCTCTGGGACCACAATCTATACTATAAAATCCTAACTCTGAGAGTGTACAAATGGAACCAAATGTGTTAACTGGACAGCGTGACAACTAATTGAGTGATAACATTTCATGTAAACATACAGGACAAAGGTGAGACAGTCAGCAGGGTACAGCACTGCAGGGACTTGCACCCTGAAACCAACATAAGCTAGAAGTACTAACTACCAGTGCTTGTTTGCTTTGTGACACCACCATGTCCCTACTTGCATGTGATACAGAAAATATTATAAAGACCTGTGGTCAGGGGACCCCCAGGGGTTCTTAACTCATTCCCTGCCTAGAACGACTAAAACGACTTCTGTCCTTTAAAGGACAACTTTGTTTTTTTACAACCAAGGTTTATGTTTTAGCTTGTAATTAAAGTAAATAAAAGATGAGTGTTAAACTTATTTTTTTTACTGCTTTCTATAGTTTTAGCAATTTTCGCGATCTTTTTTACAGTGGGCGGGGGCATTCTGTCCGGTGGCTAAATATGTATTTTTTTACACAATAACCCAGTGTTTTCTTTATTATTATTTACAGTAGCTCTTCTAGCCCCCAATAACTCACATCTGGCCATCCAAGACCACCGGACCTTTTTTATTGTGTAAAAAAGGCATATTTAGCCACCGGACAGAATGCCCCCGCCCACTGTAAAAAATATCGCGAAAATTGCTAAAACTACTAAATGAAAAGAAAAAACACTCATCTTTTTTTTACTTTAATTACAAGCTAAAATATAAACCGTGGTTGTAAAAAAACATAGTTGTCCTTTAAGCCCTGTCTGCCAAGAACGACTAAAACGACTTTTAATTCAAATATATATATATATATATTTTTTTATTTTTTATTTTTGTATTTATTTTTTAACCCAAAGACCAAGGAGATATGATTTTTTGAAGATCTAGACTCCCATCCACTTCCTTGTTAACTTAAAACTTAAACATTTTGTATCTCGGCTCCTGAGTACTTTTTTTTTTCAATGAAAAATCTCTGGCAGTGGGCAAACGCAAAAAAAAAAAAGTTCTGGCAGTGAATGAGTTAAGGGGGTTCCAGGGGGTCTCCAGGAAAATGTGTTAATATAACATCAAAATCATCAATAAACCCTATAGTCAAATGCATATTCATTTGGGGGTCCTTCACATGAAAACGTTTGAGAACTACTGTAATAGCACACACATATTGGATGAACATTTTATTCACAAAAACAGCTTTGAGTCTCTCTCTGTCCAAAGCCTCAACTCTATTACACTAGTTGGGAGCATAATGAACACACAACATCCACAATCATGTAGACTATACATAAAGGCCTACACATAATTAAATATCTCAAATAATATGAACGCATAGTATGCGCTATCACAGAGACCCCTATCTACCTCTGGGACCGCAATCTATACTATACAATCCTAACTCTTAAGAGTGTATAAATGGAACCATATGGACCCTCATGGGTCCATTTGGTTCCATTTGTACACCCTCTCTTTGAGAACCACTGCCCTATCATATTATTAAAATAACTGTAGGCCTACTTACGAACTGTACTGGGGTCCCCAGAAAAAAATTTACGTAAATAAACAGATCAGATACAGTGATTAGAATCAACATCTACAATACATTACATTGTCTGAAACAGTCAATCACTAATTTGATTTCTCCTCATTTAGCATGTGTGTTGTATAATATCATGCATGTTACACTGAGCAGTTTACAAAACCCACACACCCCAGATGGAGGTAAACATGTCTTGACCAACACACCTTGACCCATGACCACAAAACATTAAACTGTCATGTTAAATAACAGTACAAAAACGGAGCTAGAGCTCAAACTACTATATAATAAACAAAGCTAAAAATATTTTAAATAATATGAAATATAAAATCGAGGCTTTAATGTTGATCAGTGATGTTCTATGAATAATGATATGTGTCTAGCATGGACTGCTTGTTAGCTTTAAGCAGCTCTCAGCCCACATTTAAAATCATATTCAATATAAAATCGGGTCTTCCTTAGGGACTAAGGGGTATAATGATCAATGATTATGTTCCATTAGCACAATTAGAGCCATTAAACATCTGTTTACAAGGCACCTTACCTGTCTTCTGATGCTGCTGCTGTCTGACATATGCTCTCACCAATGTTTGCAGCCAGGTCTGCTTTATTATGTCCCCCAAGATTTATCTTGGCTCACAATCCTTCACGATGTGACACGTTGTGAGCTTGTAGATCTGCTATTTTCAAATTGACTATGTATACAGTAGGTTTAAAAGGGCTCACACCCAGTCACTCGTTTCTCTCACAGAACCTGGCAACGCTGGCTGTGACAGGAGTCTGTGACATAGATGTCAAAATCCACGCCTGGATGTCATCAAAAGCATATAAAACATCAAATATAAACGTCATTGGGTTCCAACCAGCACAAAGAGACCATCCATGGGGGCTCCTGTGGCCCATATAGTCGCTTCTTTTGGGCTTTGTTTTCATAGACCAGGTTGCTCGATTCTCTCGCAGAGTCTGGCAACTGTGCTGCTGCAGGCTGGGAGAGAGAAGTCCAAATCCAGGCCTTAACGTCATCAAAAACATATAAAACATAAAATCGAAATGTTATTGGGTCCCAACCAGCACCAAGAGACCATCATTGTTTGGTTGTGGGGGTCTATAATGAATTAAAAAGCATAGAGTGTTCCTGTCCATCTAAATGCAAACAAAGATGGCTGCCGTTGAGAAACTCAGAGAGCAGTGAAGGGGGCGGGGACAGGCAAACGAGAGAGATTTTCAGGAAGGTGGGGGCCTCTGGAGACTGGAGAGTGAATGGAGGTCGATGAGGGGGGTGACTGGAGACAAGGGGGCCCCCCCCGACGCCTGGAGACCGACTGGAGACATGGCTGGAGACTGTCTCCAGTCACTTGCACCTCTGTAGACTCAAGCCCTGGGTAGGGGATGAGCCGTACCGTAGTGCATTCTGTGAGGCCAGCGATTGGCTGAGGTTTCTCCAGTCAATGTGGGAGGGATCAGATTAGCATTAGGGTGTGTCCCTGTTTGGACCATTTGCATGTCATTTACACATGACATGGTCAAAAGGTCCTGGGTTCGATCCCGGGCTTGTGCAAGGCCTACTTTGCTTTAAACATTACACCAAGCAGTACATGTTGTAATTACAAACATCTTAATAGTTTGTTGTACTGTAGACCGACATGGTCTACAGTACATGGTCTGTAGACCATGTACTGCACGACATGGTCCGATCTACAATCTACACTGTATGACATAATGCTCATACCCCATTCATTAACACAGAGATGTTATTAGACACAAAGCTATCCATGTCAACACGTCTTAATGTTCTAGGAGTCTCAACAGTTATAAGTGACTGCTGTTTAATCTAGCTGAAGAGGCAATTCATTGACCACAGTTTTGCACAACCTTAACATCCCAGATCGATAGAAATATTAATCCACTGTGCTGACTAATACACCATAACATAGGAGTACAAAAACTTTGCATAGTGAATAAGAACTTAATCACATTGTGGTTGCACTGTAATGCAACCATGTGCTATAAAGATGTAATCACAGGGCTATCTGCTTGATGTACTATAATTAAAAGTGCATTCAGGTATTATGAATCTATGAATTGAGTGCTAACTTTGTATGTAAACATACAACACGACAAAGGTGAAACAGTAAGCACAGCGCTGCAGGGACTCGAACCCTGTTCCCAGCAGAAACCAGGGGTACCTACTACCAGTGCTTTTTTGCCATGTTCACACCATGCCCTTACTTGCATGAAAATGTATGAAAAGATATGATTAACCTGGCTTTACCAACACAGCTTTCCTTTAGTGTTTACTGATTGACCTGTAATCACACTATACAATAGCACAGTGATTCTCAGATTTGATATAGTATAAAAATCAGCTAGCCACTATAAACCCTATATACATCATCTATTTGAAAATAGCCGATCTACAAGCTCACAACCCCTCACAGGTGGTTAAATGTCTGAAAATACCCATGAACATGAATGCAATATATCAATAGAAAAAAATCATGTGTAAACAAAAAAACATGAATTAAGGAAACACTGATGATAGTGAAAAAGTTCAATCTGAAAGACCCGTTTTGTTTAATGACTATAGAGATACTGGCCCTCATTTATCAACGTGGCGCAGACCAAATAATGGGCGTACGGCGAGATCACCGCAACTTTCGGCATGTATCAATATAACCTGACGATGGCTTCATCCTACCGTACGCTGAGATCTCACGTCTGGTCGATAGCAGTTGTTGCCGTTGGCTGCGCCCGTTTATTCCATTCTAGACCTGCGGAGAAGCATTGTCTGACTGTCTGACAGGCATATGGACACATAATCCACTCCTAAATGTATATCTACACTAACAAATAATCCCTGTGAAAATATAACATTTTATAAAGTAATTTAAACAAAATGCTTTAACAGTCATTCGGTTAAGCTTGCAGATCTGGCTGCATTGGCTATTTGAAAATAGCAGATCTACAAGCTCACAACAGGTCCCATCCCGATGCGTTGTGAGCTTGTAGATCTGCTATTTTCAAAATATACGAGCGCTTCTGCTGCGAGAACATTTTCGGGAGCCCCGACCATCTTTTCATGGACAGTGAGGTCTACAAACTTACTGTAGCTTGTCCTATGTTATGGAGTTATGTCATAGAGAGTTATGTAGGCTACACAACCTGGTTGGGTTATGGATATCAACCCGACGATCGAATCTCTTATTAACGTGGCAGCACGGGATCACTGCCGCCCGTCCGAGTCTCACGGGGAATATCCTACATGACTGCTTGTGCACTGCTCGGTATGGGTTAAATAAATGAATATACAAACCCCATTCATGGCGATGTGATTGGTATCATTATGTAATTCATGTAGGCTACAAGCCTACGTGACAAAGATAGTACCGTTACGGATTGCATGAAAGACACAGTTGGGCGTGTGTGTGTATGTGTGTGTGAGACAGAGAGAGGCGTGTGCATGTGCGTGTGTGACTTGACAGGCAGCGAGGCGAGGCGGCGAAACTCTTTTGGCTTCCCATGCTTTATTTGGTCGTATTCTGGTTCTCCATGTCGTAAAATCAGGGCGTTTCGAGAATATTTAAGGGCGTGTTATTTAAATGGCGCTTGGTTTCAGCCGTGACATTTATCAAGGCTCCGACCCAATGTACGCTAGGATTGGCTGTGTAGGATTCGTTGATAAATGTGACTTTGACGTTGGTGTACGGCCGAATATATGGAAAAATATAAGCCGGTTTATACGCTCCGTTGATAAATGAGGGCCACTGTGTACCGATTTACGTGACGTTTGGACAGAATCTGTAGGAGTACTGTCAAAAATGGGTTTTGCAAAAAGCGGTCTCCTGGTGGCGCTATAACAGGCCCATGTGAAAAATTTGGGGCAGAGGTTCTGAATTGGCATCCAGGGAGTGTGTGTGCATAGTTTCGCTGCGATCATGCCAACAGTCCTGGAGATTAGCTGGTCAGACAGGGTGCAAAACATACTCTCTCGCCATGCCTTTCGGCCTGGCGGAGACAATAATGAACGCATACTATCCCCTATCACAGTGGTTCTCAAACCTTTTCATTTCAAGGACCCCTATTTGAGCATTTTCTACCTCTGGGACAGCAATCTATACTTTAAAATAATTTTAAATTGTATACATTTACTCTAAGAGTGTATAAATGGAACCAAATGGACCTGTGAGGGTCCATTTGGTTCCATTTGTACACCCTCTGTTTGAGAACCACTGCCCTATCATGTACACTAAACAAGAGCATAGGAGCCTAGACATAAATAAATATCTCAGATACAGTAATTTGGTTAGAATCAACATATCTGCAATGCATATTGTCTAAAACAGTCAATCACTCATTTGATTTCTCACCATTTCCTCTGCTGTAGCATTTGGCCTATAATCCATGTTACACATTTTAGCCACTTTAAACCTTTCATCACCTGGTTGAAAATAGCCAATCTACAAGCTTGTAGATTGGCTATTTTCAAAAAATCTTAAAATGGCCAAAAATATATTCATTTTGAGTCCTTGACATGAAAAGGTTTGAGAACCACTGCAACAGCACACAGGATGAACATGTATTGAACAGCTTTCTGCCTGTCTCTGTCAGTCCAAAGCCAATAGGCCTGCACATCATTTAATATCTAAAATAATATGAACACACACCAGGGGATATCACATGTTCTCTAAGAGCTGGATTTCGACTGCAGCTTTAGCACCACACTGTCATGTTAAATAACTGTACTGATGAACTGTACTGGGGTCCCCAGAAAAATGTGTTAATATCTATAGCATCAAAATCAGCAAGCTACTATATACCCTATATACACAAGTAAGACGCGCGAACGCGGTAAGCGAACGCCAAAAAATTAAAAAAAATAATGAAATAAAATATTTTAAAAAAAAGTAACCAATAAAAAAAAAATAATAATCCAAAAAAAATCTGCGTTAAAAGGAGCATCTTAGAAAAATACAAATTCCCAAAAAAAAAACTTTTAATGTTTTTGAACAATTCAACAAAGTGTTTGAAGTGCCTGTTTCACCCACTTCCGGGGGGCGGAGCCAAAATCCGAGCCCGAAGTATTTGTTCGTAGACCCCCACTTAGGGGGGGTAGAAAAAGTTTCGGAGCGATTCGGGCACTTTTCATTTAACATGGGGTTTCAATGGGGAGTTTTTAGGAGCCTTCTCCGGGGCGTGGCTTCCGGGGGAAGGGGCGGGCTTAAACGCAACCTTGACAGGTGTGTTCAGTTTTCAAAGACCTTTCATTTGATGTATGGTACGTCTAAATTGGACATTTACTTATCTCAGAGGAGCTGCACACAGGCAGTGCACACAGAGATACAGACAGACAGAGACACAACCCAAGCAGAGTTACATAGTAAGCTCCACTTGGTCGGAGGCGCGGCGAAGTTCGCAATCAGCTATTTGAAAATAGCCAATCTACAAGCTTGTAGATCGGCTATTTAAAAACATTAATGAAGTGAAAAGTGAATGTGGAATATTTGCATAAATAACTGTCTCAAATATGAACACACAGTATCCCCTGTCACAGTGGTTCTCAAACCTTTTAATTTCAAGGACCCCCAGTTTGATATGCATTAGACCACGGACCCCCATTTGATTTTTATCTCTGGGACCACAATCTATACTATAAAATCCTACCTCTGAGAGTGTACAAATGGAACCAAATGTGTTAACTGGACAGCGTGACAACTAATTGAGTGATAACATTTCATGTAAACATACAGGACAAAGGTGAGACAGTCGGCAGGGTACAGCACTGCAGGGACTTGCACCCTGAAACCAACATAAGCTAGAAGTACTAACTACCAGTGCTTGTTTGCTTTGTGACACCACCATGTCCCTACTTGCATGTGATACAGAAAATATTATAAAGACCTGTGGTCAGGGGACCCCCAGGGGTTCTTAACTCATTCCCTGCCTAGAACGACTAAAACGACTTCTGTCCTTTAAAGGACAACTTTGTTTTTTTACAACCAAGGTTTATGTTTTAGCTTGTAATTAAAGTAAATAAAAGATGAGTGTTAAACTTTTTTTTACTGCTTTCTGTAGTTTTAGCAATTTTCGCGATCTTTTTTACAGTGGGCGGGGGCATTCTATCCGGTGGCTAAATATGTATTTTTTTACACAATAACCCGGTGTTTTCTTTATTATTATTTACAGTAGCTCTTCTAGCCCCCAATAACTCACATCTGGCCATCCAAGACCACAGGACCTTTTTTATTGTGTAAAAAAGGCATATTTAGCCACCGGACAGAATGCCCCCGCCCACTGTAAAAAATATCGCGAAAATTGCTAAAACTATTGAAAGCAGTAAATGAAAAGAAAAAAACACTCATCTTTTTTTTACTTTAACCATTTCACTGCCAATCACGTAGATCTACGCGAACCGCTTTAAAGCCGCCACGTGCCAATCGCGTAGATCTACGTGAAGTGAAAAAAAAAAAAAAAAAAAACCAAAACCAAGGAGATATGATTAGTTGAAGATCTAGACTCCTATCCACTTCCTTGTTAACTTAAAACTTAAAAATGCTGTATTTCGGCTCCTGAGTACTTTTTTTTTTCCAATGAAAAACTCTGGCACTGGCTAAAAAAATATGAAAATACCTCTGGCAGTTAATGTGTTAATTACAAGCTAAAATATAAACCGTGGTTGTAAAAAAACAAAGTTGTCCTTTAAGCCCTGTCTGCCAAGAACGACTAAAACGACTTTTAATTTAAAAAAATATATATATATACATATTTTTTATTTATTTATTTTTTAACCCAAAGACCAAGGAGATATGATTTTTTGAAGATCTAGACTCCCATCCACTTCCTTGTTAACTTAAAACTTAAACATTTTGTATCTCGGCTCCTGAGTACTTTTTTTTTTCAATGAAAAATCTCTGGCAGTGGGCAAACGCAAAAAAAAAAAAAGTTCTGGCAGTGAATGAGTTAAGGGGGTTCCAGGGGGTCTCCAGGAAAATGTGTTAATATAACATCAAAATCATCAATAAACCCTATAGTCAAATGCATATTCATTTGGGGGTCCTTCACATGAAACGTTTGAGAACTACTGTAATAGCACACACATATTGGATGAACATTTTATTCACATAAACAGCTTTGAGTCTCTCTCTGTCCAAAGCCTCAACTCTATTACACTAGTTGGGAGCATAATGAACACACAACATCCACAATCATGTAGACTATACATAAAGGCCTACACATAATTAAATATCTCAAATAATATGAACGCATAGTATGCGCTATCACAGAGACCCCTATTTGAACATTTTCTACCTCTGGGACCGCAATCTATACTATACATCCTAACTCTTAAGAGTGTATAAATGGAACCATATGGACCCTCATGGGTCCATTTGGTTCCATTTGTACACCCTCTCTTTGAGAACCACTGCCCTATCATATTATTAAAATAACTGTAGGCCTACTGATGAACTGTACTGGGGTCCCCAGAAAAAAAATTACATAAATAAACAGATCAGATACAGTGATTAGAATCAACATCTACAATACATTACATTGTCTGAAACAGTCAATCACTAATTTGATTTCTCCTCATTTAGCATGTGGGTTGTATAATATCATGCATGTTACACTGAGCAGTTTACAAAACCCACACACCCCAGATGGAGGTAAACATGTCTTGACCAACACACCTTGACCCATGACCACAAAACATTAAACTGTCATGTTAAATAACAGTACAAAAACAGAGCTAGAGCTCTTTCCCTCAAACTCCTATATAATAAACAAAGCTAAAAATATTTTAAATAATATGAAATATAAAATCGAGGCTTCAATGTTGATCAGTGATGTTCTATGAATAATGATATGTGTCTAGCATGGACTGTTTGTTAGCTTTAAGCAGCTCTCAGCCCACATTTAAAATCATATTCAATATAAAATCGGGTCTTCCTTAGGGACCTAAGGGGTATAATGATCAATGATTATGTTCCATTAGCACAATTAGAGCCATTAAACATCTGTTTACAAGGCACCTTACCTGTCTTCTGATGCTGCTGCTGTCTGACATATGCTCTCACCAATGTTTGCAGCCAGGTCTGCTTTATTATGTCCCCCAAGATTTATTTGAAAATAGCAGATCTACAAGCTCACAATCCGTCACGATGTGACACGTTGTGAGCTTGTAGATCTGCTATTTTCAAATTGACTATGTATACAGTAGGTTTAAAAGGGCTCACACCCAGTCACTCGTTTCTCTCACAGAACCTGGCAACGCTGGCTGTGACAGGAGTCTGTGACATAGATGTAAAAATCCACGCCTGGATGTCATCAAAAGCATATAAAACATCAAATATAAACGTCATTGGGTTCCAACCAGCACAAAGAGACCATCCGTGGGGGCTCCTGTGGCCCATATAGTCGCTTCTTTTGGGCTTTGTTTTCATAGACCAGGTTGCTCGATTCTCTCGCAGAGTCTGGCAACTGTGCTGCTGCAGGCTGGGAGAGAGAAGTCCAAATCCAGGCCTTAACGTCATCAAAACATATAAAACATAAAATCGAAATGTTATTGGGTCCCAACCAGCACCAAGGGACCATCATTGTTTGGTTGTGGGGGTCTATAATGATTAAAAAGCATAGAGTGTTCCTGTCCATCTAAATGAAAACAAAGATGGCTGCCGTTGAGAAAACTCAGAGAGCAGTGAAGGGGGGGGGACAGGCAAACGAGAGAGATTTTCAGGAAGGTGGGGGCCTCTGGAGACTGGAGAGTGAATGGAGGTCTATGAGGGGGGGCGACTGGAGACAAGGGGGCCCCCCCCGACGCCTGGAGACCGACTGGAGACATGGCTGGAGACTGTCTCCAGTCCCTTGCACCTCTGTAGACTCAAGCCCTGCGGGTAGTTAATACCCTCACAAAAACATGTAGTAATCCTGGTCGCTATACCGCCTCCCCCATGACAGCCGGGGGCGCCTGATGGAGGGGAAGGGAACTGGTTGGAATAACGTGTTCCTTCCACGCGCTACGTCCAACCAGGGAAACTCCCCCCTGTCGGGTGACAAGAAGGTCAGTTGGCTCTCATGCCTGAAGGAAGCATGAGCTCGGCCCTGGCCTCCCTACTGTGGGGGACTGGTGTAATGCTGGAGTAGGGCTGGTGTAGCGCCCAGGATCACTTAGGAAATTGGCACCGGGTGAAAAAAATGGGTTACAAAAATCGCGGGATAAAAATTTAAGAGAGAGAGAGAGAGAGAGAGAGAGAGAGAGAGAGAGAGAGAGAGAGAGAGATGAGAGAGAGAGGAGAGAGAGAGAGAGGAGGAGAGAGAGAGAGAGAGAGAGAGAGAGAGAGAGAGAGAGGAGAGAGAGAGAGAGAGAGAGAGAGAGAGAGAGAGAGAGAGAGAGAGAGAGAGAGAGAGAGAGAGAGAGAGAGAGAGAGAATACTGACCATATTCTACCACACAGGACACCGTTTTACTACTACTTAGTCTTTATTTCGGTGCTATTTGCCTACTTTACTAGTATGTTCAGTAATATAGTTATCTTTTGCAAATACAATTGTCAGATACAGGATTTTGAAAAAAAGAAGTTTAGCATTTTCTCAAAATGAAAACTTTTATTAAGACTCATAGAATGTTTTTGTTCTCTCCCCAGGCCCTTTCCCTTAAGGAGGCAGAGAAAGCACTTTTGTCTGACAGGGTGTCCACCCTGCAGGCTGAGCTGTCCACTGTAGCCCTGGAGGCTGATAGAACTGCCAGAGAAGCAACTCATTACAAAGAACAGGAGCGGGTAATGGAAGAAGCTACTAAGTGATGTCTGTCTGTTAGAGCAGTGATTCTCAACCCTTTTAATTTCAATTTCACACAGTTGATATACATTAGGCTATTGAACCTCGTTGTGATACAGAGTTATCTTCTTAGTCTTCATTATCTCAGTGTTTTGCTGTACACATATTTCTTTATTATTATATTATATGCTTGTACTTGTATAAGTTAGTGACAAATAAAACATTCTTGATTCTTGGGACCCCAATCTACACTGAGTCTGTAAAACCAGTGTCTCAGAGTTCATTTAAAGGGACTACACCATGAATTTTAACTTTTCCTTATTTTTTGTGTGTTTTTGGTCTCCCCTACCTCTCTTCTATCCCCAAAAATACCCCAGTTTGAACACTAAGGCTTTCACAGCAAATCTGGGGTTTTCTGTAAATTGGTCTCAAAACAGGCCAAACTGATTTGCACCCTGACGTGACGTAACGTCAGGGTACAATCCCTCCCGTTTTTCAGTTGCAACCAAAAAATATATATATTTTTGTTTAACTTTTTCCACACAGAACCAGGAGATAACATGCATACAAACTGGCTCAATAGCGCCCCGTGCCAAACAGGACAATGTGGTATTGCAGGTGAAAGTGCTTTATAAGTTAGTTGGAATGAGTATATCTGAGGCTTGATTTAGGCTCAAACCTTTTGAAAAACGTTTGAGGGACATAAACAATATGATATTAAATATATATATATATTTTAAAATTCATGGTGTAGATCCTTTAACTCTGAGAGTGTACCAAAGGAGACATTTGCTTCCATTTGTACACTCACAGAGTTACAGACCCGCAAGGGTCCATTTAGCTCCTATTAATCACTTAGAAATCACTTAGCTGGGAACTCCTTGGAGCCCCCTCAAAACCAGTCAGTGTTTTAAAGCGTTTCCCTCTCTCCTTTGTTGTGTTTTTTTTTCCCTCCAGACCAGAGTTGGAGCTCTGACCAGCGAGCTACAAGAGCTTAGTTCTCAGCTGGAGGACGCAACCGGTGTTCATGAGAGGAACCAACACAGTCTCCGGGAAACCTGTAGTGAACTACAGACACGAGCTGATGTCGCTCTCAAAGAGGTAGAACATCCTAGCGTCCTCCTCAGTGTTTAATTTACCCTGAGAGTTTACAAATTGGAAGAAAAAAAATGTACACTCTCAAAGTTAAATTAACACATTTGACGGTGTATGGACTGTAGGAATATGTGAAAAAGAGACCATGTAGAAACGCACAACATTTTCTGGTTCATCTCTGTGCTGAATTGACTTCGTCCTCTTCCTCTTCCTCTTGCTCTTCCTTCCAGTTAGAGCAATGTAGAGGCGCTCTGTCAGCCAGTGAGGAAAGCAGAGACCAGATCAGACGGGACATGCTGGACATAGAACGGCGCCTCAACCAAACCCGGGACGTGGGAGAGGGCTCCAGACGAGATGGGATGGAGCTGCGACGCTCCCTTGCTGATGTCACCAAGGAGCGAGACATTCTCAACCAATCAAATGTCCAGCTAAGGGAGACATTAAGAAGCGCAGAAACTGAGCGGATCAGGTAAAATCCAGTACAGAAATTATATATATGAAATAAGAGGGGCGCACTGCCAGTTCAACCACATAATTGTGATTTCCCCAGTTTGATTCCCCAACATGTCATTCGTCCTCTTTTTTGCCCTGGCTTTCATGTCTCGTTCCACTATCCTGTCCAAGCAAACAATAAAAAGCCAATGAAATGCCATATAATAATGTTTAAAATGAAGAAATAGGCATATGTTAAAGTGACGTCATCCTAATTTATGTGTGCACGTCCCAGTGTGAAGCGCCAGTGTGAGGAGAAGGAGCAGAGAGTAGCTGTGCTGGAGGAGAGCTTGTCGTCGGCTCAGAAGGAGGTGACTGAGCTACGCAGCTGTCTGAGGGAGGTCGAAAGGTCACGACTTGAGGCCCGACGGGAGCTCCAGGAGCTACGCAGACAGGTCAGAACCACAACGACTGCCTCTCATATGTATACCTGTCATAAGGGACGGAGGAGCCTCAACGTTGAGCTTATTACTATGTCACCTTCGGTTTTCATTCTAGACTTAGAAGTAGTTGGTAGTTCACTACATCCACTCAAGTATTTTGGCAGCTGTAGAATTGAGAGTTTTTCCTGAGTTGAGTGCACGTGATGAGATCTTTGCTCCCCCTTGGCTCCAGGTGAAGGTGCTGGATGGCGAGAAGGAGCGGAAAGGGATGGAGGTGGCCGAACTGCAGACTCGCCTGTCACTGGAGGAGCAGAGAGAGGAGGAGCGAGTGAAGGAGATTTCCATTCTCAAGCAAAAGCTAACTGAGGCTGATTCAGTCCGAAACTCCGTCAAGAAAGAGGTGAAGAGACATTCAAAACATTTCCATGACGCAGCTTTTTATGAATGAGAAATTACGATCGATACAAGTAGTGGAGCCCTCAGGTAATTTGGTAATACTTTCTACCTTGTGTGTACTCTAGTTTTCCATGATCCAAAAGCAGCTGTTGGATTCCGAGTCCGGCTGGCGAGGCTGCGAGAGAGAGCTTACCTCCCAGCTGCAGGAGGCACGTGGCTGCGAGAAGAAGCTTCAGGACGAGGCCAGGAACCTGGCGCTCCGAGCCCAGACGTCCCAGGACTGTGCCGTTCAGTCCGGTCTGCAGCTGAGCGAAGCCCAGGGCCGCCTGGCAGCCACAGAGGCGGAGCTGGCCCGGGCCGAGTGCGCCAGGAGGGAGCTGGAGTTCCGCCTGGGCAGCCTGCAGTCGGCGCTGACGCGTACGCTGGGCATCGGAGCCGGGGGCCGGGGCAGCCTCGGTGGAGGCAGGGGCAGGAGCCCTGTGGGAGGAGGCTCCCCGTTGCCCAGCATGATCTCGCGGCACCGTAGCATGTCACCCTTACGCTCCTCCTTGTCACCCCAGAAAGGTAACACTGTACCGAGAGAGAAGCACTTAAGAACAACTTTAGAATAACTTTTACTAATCGATAGAAAAAAGTCATTTTGGGGGTGAACTATCCATTTAATATGTTACTGTGCATAAGATAAAGATAGTTATGATAGTTGTAGTATATAGTGTAGGGCGGCTGTGGCTCAGGAGGTAGAGCAGGTCGTCCATTGATCCGTGGGTCGGCGGTTCGAATCCCAACTCCTCCTGTCCACATGTCGAAGTGTCCTTGGGCAAGACACTGAACCCTACATTGCCTCCAATGATTCGGTCGGCGCTAGCTTGCCACCATTGGTGTGTGAATGTGGGAAAAGTGGGGACGCTGGCGTCGACTGTTCGCCGCTCCACCTCCCAATGCCCCCCCCTGTATGAATGAATGAACCATTGTAAAGCGCTTTGAGTAAGTTTGAGTACTTAGAAAAGCGCCATATAAATGCAATTCATTATTATTATTATTATTAGTGTAATTGTGAATGTTGTTTTTGTTTTCTACAGATATTGGGTTGAGTACCTCTGATTATACATTAGGTTCAGGTGCTTTCTCTCCAGAGAGGGGCGATACTCCCCTTCCTCTCCCTCTGCCGGAGCTCGACCCGGAGACTCTGCGAAGTGGCCTGAGAGATTTTCTCCAAGAGCTGCGAGACGCACAGAGAGACCGGGTAACACACAACACAACAAATGCCACAGTGAAGATTCACTGGAATACTATTTTTGTTTGTTTATAATTCAAACGTTTGGTTCCAATTGCTTTTACAGGACGATGCCCGATGCCAGTTAGGTGCTCTGCAACGAGAGCTGGACGAGGCAACCGGGGATAGAGACTCGGCTCAGAACCGTCTTACTCAGCTACAAAACTCCTTTCAGGAATGCCAGGAAGGTAGAAGCGTGTTTTATTGATCAATCTCATTCCTTTCGTCGCTGTCGGGTCGAAACCTTGTATATCGAAAACTGTTACATTTCAGGAAATGGAGAAAAAAAACCTGTGTTCCAATAGATCCGATTATCTATTTAGTTATTATTTAGTCACAAAAAAGGTCTTGTAAATACTTTTCATTAGTTAAATATTTATAAATGTAACAAAAAAATAGTAGATGTACAAGCTCACAACGTGTCGCATCATGACGTGTTGTGAGCTTGTAGATCGGCTATTTTTGATACTTTTGTCAAGGTCAAGGTAAACTTTATTGTCCACAAGGGAAATTTGGCTTGGGCTTTCACCCCTGCTGCAGCCACACACAAAGCATCAGTGACAAAAGACAAAATACATAACACAGGGGACACAACATTACACAAGTGCACAGATAGTCGTCAATCTAATCTTCTCACAGTCAATGCTGTTTCAGTCAATGCTGCTTTTTGTGTGATGCACGTATGGAGATACGGAGATATGGAGATACAAGCTTTAGGCTCGACAGCCCCGATTTAATGATGTACTCTCTCTCAAAAGAATGAACAGGCCGTGTGCCTTTAGAGTTCTGCCTGATCTTTCAGTATGTGTGTGTGTCTGTGTGATGACCGCTGTTCATCTAGGGAAGCGTGGTGTGGACGGGCGTCTGAGCGCCACCCAGACACTGCTACAGCAGCAGGAGGAGGCAGTAAGGAGAGGAGACAGGGAGCGGCGATCGCTTACCGACAGAATCAAGGATTTAGAAAGAGCCCTGCAAGCGGCTGAGACGGATAAGAAGCAAACACAGGTAGAGATGCTCGCTGGCGTGTGTGTGAACACACACGTCTCGTACGCACTGTACGACGGTACCATATGCCAGCACTCAGCGGTGCTGCGTGAGTAAGCAGAACAAAATGGCGGTGAATGTAATAACAACAGATGCTGCAAACAAAACGTGACACCCCATGTCAACTCTCCATATGTCTAGCTTTCTAACTCACAGCTCCATTCGGCGAGTCCAAACATTTCACCTTTTGGACAACAGGGGGAGCATGGACATGCTGTAGAGTGACAGTTCAAAGAGAGAGGGGCATTTGGTAGGCAAATTGTGAAGGGAAAAGGATTCATCTGGGGGGGTGGAGGGGTTTAGAAAAGATTCAGATGGTCGTATGAGGCAAGAAGGGGAAGAAACCCTGGAAATGAAAGGTGTATACAGAGAGAGAGAGGACGGCAGCCAGCTATAGATCAACTGTGTGTAGTTTATGTCTGTCTGGCTGCTTAGTGACAGTGTTTGTGGACCGTCTGTGTTTGCCTCCGTACGTTTGGAGTTCCAAACCCCGAATCCTCATTAGAGAACCAGACTATCCAGTGCCGAACTGTAATGTAACTGTAAATGTAACTTAAAACACTTGATTTGGGGCCAAGCAGCACTGTCATGCGATAAATGATTTGCCACAACACTGACAAATGATACGTGAAATAGTTTCAAACATCTCCCTCTCTCCTCTGCTGTGTCTCTCTGCAGGAGCAGTTGAATAAGCAGCGTGCCGGCGAAATGCGCCTGGAAGCGGAGAGGAGACGTCTGCGCGAGGCCCTGGAGGCGGCCGAGGCCCGGGCCACCAGGGTGGAGTTGGGCCGGCGTAGTTTGGAGGGGGAACTGCAGCGGCTCAAACTGAGCCTGGGGGACAGAGAGGCTGACAGCCAGTCTTCACAGCAGCGCCACGACTCCCTGCTCAAACAGGTACACAGCAGGGCATACAGCAAGCACAGTGGTCCAAAAAAAGACACATTGACAAGTAAAAGTATCAATACTGCAATGTAGAAATAAGTAAAAGTCCGGAATTAAAAATATACTTGAGTAAAAGTACAGAAGTATTGGTATCAAAATGTACTTAAAGTCCCAAAAGTAGAAAGTATGCAGAATGTCCCATTTCAAGTTTTCAAATGTACCAAAAAGTCTTTTGAAAATAGCAGATCTACAAGCTCACAATGCGTAACTAAAGTATTCAAATAATTGTAGTGGAGTAAAAGTACAATATTTGCCTTTGAGATGTAGTGGAGTAGAAGTAAAAGTACTGAAAACTGGCAATACTCCAGTAAAGTAAAAAATACCTACAAATTGTACAGTTTACAGTTTAGGCATTTAGCAGACGCTCTTAATCCAGAGCGACTTACTGTAAGCAAGGGCACATGATACTACATCATAATACATTAATAATACATCAAATGCATAGAAATAGTAATCTAATAATAAAGTAATACATAAGTAAACCAATAATCTAATAATAACTAATACATACGTAAACCAAGAACCTATCATCAGCCTACATTGAAACTATACACTATAGGATGCCTGGTCAACAAGAGAGACGTGTGAAAGTTTTGGCTGGTTGAAGACCAAGCGTGCTGCGGCATTCTGGATTCACTTAAGTACAGTACTTGAGTACTTAGTTACTTTACACCACTGCACATTGATGTCTTTATGTGTCCAAATGATATGGCTTCTACATACTGTACACATATATGTATAGCCTATAATTTAGTTTGTGATTTCTACATGAATTATTTGTATCATATCTCAGGTGGCAGAAGGAGAAAGCCGTGTGGCTTTGCTCCAGAGAGAGGTGGAGAGGTTGAACCAGGCTCTCGTCAAGGCTCAAGAAAGTGAGTCATTCCTTAAAGAGAGGAACCAGTGCTCGAATCAGAACCTGCAGGAGGCCTCGGCCGCTCACAGCAGCACCCAGGGCCGCCTGGCTACTCTACAGAAGACTCTGAGTGTGGCAGAACAGGACAAGAGACAACTGCAGGTTGGTGAGAGAGAGCGGGTGACAAAGTATCAATTTGCCTTAAAGGTTTCATGACACAATTTTTTTTAAATTTTGTTTTACTGAACTTTGAACATTCAGTGGATTTTCTGTGGTCTGAGGTTTTCTGAATAATTAGGCTCAGAAAAGTGCTGTGATTTGCCCGTGGACTTTGATGTCACAGTCCATTAATCCTGCCCCTCCTTCTCCTTTGGGGGGGCGGTGCAGAGGCGATGATTGACAGGCAAAATCCCTCAACAGCAACACCTGGAGGCAAATAGGTTTTTTTCATTGCAACTGAAAAGGCTTCAGAACACAGAGAGAAAAAAACCTGCCATGGCTCACTGGAGTGGATTTTTCAGTTAAAATATTTTAATACAAGTTTGAAGGACCATGATAAAGACTTTTAATGTTTCGTAAACCAGCATGTCATGAAACCTTTAAGAGACCATTGCTAATATGGTAGATGGCAGTGATGAAACAATGCCTCTGTGCTGTTCAGGAACGGATGGATGAAGTACAGGTGTCCCTGATGGAAGGGAAGAGAAACATAGCCACCCTTACTGAGCGTGTGCAGAGTCTACAGTGCGAGCTGAATCAGAGCGAGCTGAGACGAGAGGAACTGGAGGCTGAGCTCAACAACACCCAAGAGGTGAAGGAGAGAGAGAGTGTTACGTGTTCAGAACTTTACGATCATAATCAGTTATTGTTTTCCATCCATCTTAGCTGTTTTATTGATGTGTGCCCCCTTGAACCAACTCAGAGTGACACCCCTTCTATGCTGTATCATACAGGCCCTCCGGCAGCGTTCGGCCACCCTTGCGGAAGCCCAGCGCAGTGCCAAGTCGGCCCTGACGGAACGGGCATCTGCAGAGGAGAGACTGCGTGCGCTGCAAAGGGCAGTCGCCGTGCTGGAGACTGAGAAGAAAGACGCTGAGAGACAGGCAGTCATGCTGGAGAAAGATAAAAATGCACTGAGGAGTACACTGGATAAGGTGGGGATAAATTGAAATTGAATTGAATAGAACACAACAAATCAAATCAAATAATTTAACTCCTGTACAAATCTTGTACGAATGTAATATTTTTGGTTACATTTGTGCACTCTCAGCTACAAATGGATAAATTAACACTGAGGATTTTGGGCGGCCATAGCTGAGTGGTTAGTGAGGCCGCCTGGGCAGCCAGAGGCCCTGGTTGTCGCTGGTTCGATTTGTGTCGATGTGTATCCCTGAGCAAGACTCTTAACCCCTAATTGCTCCCTGAGCGCCGTGGAATGGCTGCTCGCTGCTCCTAGTAGTTATAGGATGGGTAAATGCAGAGGACGAATTTCACCCACAGTATATGCATATACTGTATATACATATACAGTGACAAAAAAGTGCTTGACTGTACTGTTCCTTTTAGATTGAACGCCAGAAGCTGAAGACGGAGGAAGGCAGCATGCGTCTCTCTGCAGAGAGGAGCCGTTTGGATCGCTCTCTGAACACAGCCGAGCAAGAACTACAAGACGCACAACAGCAGAATGCACTGCTGCAGGTGGGAAGGAAGGAGCATTTGAATGGCACTGCTGTAGTACTGTATTGGGACCGGTTCTCAAGAGGACCACAGGGCGGTCGGGTGGCGCAGTGGTAAAAGTCCCTGCCCACCACCACAGAGGTTGTGGGTTCAAATCCACCGTGGTGCATCCAGCTTTATCGTGCGTCTATGCGAACATAATTGGCCCGTGTTCGGGGGAGGGAAGCCGAGCGGGGAGGGTGATATTGGTCATTGCACATACTCCTACGGGCTGGGGGGCACCTGTCAGCAGGGAGTGTTGGGCAGAAGGCTGAGGACGAAGGACGAAGGCTCTACGTCCTCCTAGCCTGGGATCAATACCATTTTCGGGGTTTCTGATCCGGTCAGAGCGGAAATAACTTTACGTCATCATTACGTCATCAGGTGGCCGGAACCAACACCCGGAACCACCGGCGCCGTGCATCTCCAAAATTATTCCCCTAGTCTAAAACTTGTTTAGTTTAGTATAATGGTTTCATTTCTTTGGTATGTCCATATTTTATTCTAACTCGTAGCGTGACTAGCGAGACTAAATTTATTTATTTGCTTTATGTGGGGAACCAAAACAATGCTACACGAACCGGAACCAACCACCGGAACGATGATAATTTTTTTCCTTTTTTCTAAACCGGATCACACGGCTAGTTTTAGAACAAATACCAGGCTTTCCTCCGAGGTGGAAAGTCTGGTGACGTGAGGTTAATGTCCTCCCAGTGGGGTCAGTAGGGTACAACAGCAGTGACAACACAGAGATGTGTGTGGGGAGGAATGAATTGGTATAACGACTAAAACTGGGGAGAAAAAGGGGGTAATTTCTTTGGCTACAAATAAGGAAAAAAAAGACCACATCTGTCTGGTTTCAGTCTCACCTACTTGGGCTCTGCATTCTTTTTCGGAGCCCAACAACCAGTGCAGTCATTAACTGTAGCCAGTGCTGCAAATAAAGATTGTTTTCATAATTGATTCATTTTTAGGTTATTTGATTAACCTTTGTGATTAACTTGGACCTTAAAATTAAGCTAAAATATGGTAATAAACTACAACATTATGGTAAATGCTCACAGCATGTTATCTTAACCCAAATCTTGAAATTGCTTAGGCTAATATATTTACACAGCAATCAAAAACATAACTTTTCATTTTATAATATGCAACAAAGATGAGCATTAATGTGTTGAAGTTGCAAATGGCAAACCACAAATTATTCCATTACTAAGATTTAATTGTCAATGTTTCGATTGACTAATTGATTATTTGATTGATGTCTTCTATCCAGAAGCTGTAACAGAAAGCTCTTATCATCTTCCCTGTGAATCACAGGACTCGGTATTAATTCACTTTGATTCAGTATTACTCCCCTATTGCATATCTATTTGTGTTTTACTTGTAAATAATTAAGTTTTTCTTTTTGAAATATTGGCAGAGAAATACATGACTTAGCAATTTTTTAAATGTGTAAATTCTAAACCCTCACTATAATTGTCAGACCAACACCAATTATACAATTATGGTCTTGGTCTCAATTAAGATTTGAATTCTTCTGGTCTGGGTCTTGATTCTGTCTCTTAGGTGGTTTCAACTACAGCACTAAAACACACATGCATTCTCTCACAGGCACTTGCAAGGAAGATATACAACATTTCTCCAAAACATGCAGGAACAATAGCATGTCATAATACTCTTCTTGTTTTTTAATACATTATAGTGAGAATGTGCTTGTAATAACAGTGAGAAACAAGAGAAAGCAATGACAATTATGTTGTTGAAAAGAACCATCGCTGGTGACAGTGACCTGCTTTTACTAGGGCCATGAAATGTGTTTTCTTAGCTGCTGTTATTTTTACACCTTTGTGAGTTGAGAGGTTGAAAAACTTGAAGTGTCTGGACCT
Source organism: Gymnoscopelus braueri (assembly GCF_963280865.1). Lineage (NCBI taxonomy): Eukaryota > Metazoa > Chordata > Actinopteri > Myctophiformes > Myctophidae > Gymnoscopelus > Gymnoscopelus braueri. The sequence continues at coordinate 11,743,493 of NC_137612.1, read as the reverse complement.
TGTTGTCGTTCCTCACACTCCGAGTACTAAAGCCCCCATTTAAAGCAGCAAAACAGTTCTCAATATGCCAAATACATTCCATAGAACAGACCTTAATGTGCTTATGTGGTACATACATGATTTTCCCTTCATTCATTCTCCAACCACAGGCACCATAACTAGCCAGATTCAAGACACGGCCACGTTATTTACAGCCAGGCAAATGTAACTCCATTTGTAAGTGTTTAGGAATCACTGCAAAATGGCTGTACTTGTATACTACTAGCCTGTGGGCATCCTGCTCTGGCGACATCTGCTCTTTGTTAGAAAATAAATGTTGAGCTGTAGAGAATTGTTTTGTCTTTGTTCTTCTTCTGTTCCCCAATTCCTGTTATTGCTGCTCTTTGGAAAGGATTTCACAAGCATACAAGTATTACATTTTAAGAATGTAAAGACCAAAGCTGGGATATTGGTTATTTTCTGTTGCTTCTTCTACTTGCAGCCTAACCCATACCCATCACACATGTTACAAAAACTCATATACAGATACAGTGAGATCAAGAAGAATATGGAGAGAGATTAATTGTTGGATGGTTTTGTTTTTTGGGGGGGCTTTTATGCCTTTATAGATAGGACAGTAGACTGACAGGAGATGGGGAGTGACACGCAGCAAAGGTCGTCGGGAACGGGATTCGAACCCGCAACATGCACCCGCGGCACCCGCGGCATTGCATTACCTCCATAGAAGTCATATCACTGCTGCTGGTTATTGTATTTATTTATCGTGTGTGTGTGTGTGTGTGTGTGTGTGTGTGTGTTTGTTTCATGAGCAGACTCAGCTGGCTGAGATGGAGCAGTCACACAGTGTGTGTGAGAATTCCGCGAGGCACCGTGACGAGGCCCTTCACGAGTCAGAGAGGCTGAGGTCCAACTACAGGGAAATAGAGCGGACCCTGGCAGCGAGAGAGAGAGCCCACCGTCACAGAGTCAAAGGCTTAGAGGAACAGGTATGACAATCGGGTCAAAGTACAAGTATACAGTCAAATCCAGAGTCTTGACTTCACTCTGAAAGTGTGTTGCAATTCTTTCTGAATATTCGGCGCAGAATAGGGTTCAGGAGGTTTAAGAGTTAATTCAACACTTCCTGTGTTGAGTGCTGGTCACTCTCTGGTCCTTGGTGAAAAATCCATTCATGTCTTGCCTCTATTTTCTATGACCATTCAAAGAACAATGTATGCAGCAGGTTTTATGGCTTCAGTATGTAATTGTATACTGTGCAAATAATGAATACATGGCCTGTTTCCCAGAAGAATCCGTAGAATAATGCATACAACCTGGTTCATGGCCTTGTGTATTGCTGTGTGTACACTTTAAAACTGTGTACATTTCTGTTTGTTCCACAGGTATCTACTCTGAAGGAGCAACTTCAGCAGGAGATGAAACGACGACAGCCTTCCTTACCCTCATCCTTGTTATCTGGGGGAAACTGAGAGGCATCTCTCTGTTCACCAGGCAGCACAAATTCAAGATAGACCAGCATCGAATCGTCTTAACAGGGGGAATCCTCTGAACATGAATGTCCAAAACCAAATGTTATATTGTTTTGTATACAAAGGCGAAGAAAACAGCACTGATCCCCTTAGACTTGGTTCCTATACCATCCTTACACCATGAAAGAATTCAAGGTTTATATCTCAATGAGTCATTGAGCACAGGAAGCATTTATTTTTAACAAGTGAATAAATGGGTGGCCCCTTTAACACAATGGTCCTTTGTTGATTGTTTTACAGTGGTTTACAATACCTGTGTCATAAATCAACAACCAACAGTCTTGCATTGTGGTAATGTAGTTAACGCAGCGGCTACGGAGAGCTGTGAATGCCAGTAGTCTGCTGCTGATTGCTGGCAAGCGTCTCTCTCTCTGGCCCACCACTCAACATCGTCCCTGGCTTCATCCTCTTTATTCAGAAAAGAAACCCAAGACGCCACAGGATTCTCTTCCAGACAATCTGGATGTAGAGCAGGAATGAAAACCACAGCTCTGCCAGCACTGTAAAGCCTGATTTATACTTTACCGTACGACGGTGTTGTGCGCCGAAAATAGCCGATCTACAAGCTCACAACACGCCGGTGTGAGCTTGTAGAATGGCTATTTTTAGCGCGCAGCACCGTCGTACTACAGAGCATAAATGAGTCATTAACCGTGGTCCTGTTCACATTCATATTAACAATTAGGGATCGAAAATTAGGGATAGAAAGGGAAGTCTTCATTAAGCGTAGGCATCTGGGACCAAACTGAATGGCCAGATGAAGGCATTGCACTGTTTCTCCTTATAAACTGCTGAAGGTTTGACTGATCATCTACAGTAGGCTGTGATTTATAAATACTGTTACATATGGCTGGAGAAGTCCAGTATTTACCTGTGATGGTAAACTGTAGTGTTTGTGATAGTGTGTATAACTCCCTACTAATGAGTAACTGACACAAACTAAGTGATTAGTAACCATCGTTAACTATTTTATGACTGCAGGGAACACATGGAATTAATGTCTTTGCAAGAGCAATAAACAATGTGTACCCAATAAATAATGCCTTGCATAAACACTTTTATGACACTATTTTGGAGTCTAATTATTTTTGTGTGTGTGCATTCATTCATATTGGAATATATACTGTACAAAACCATTGCAAAGTTGTAGTAATAAACAAACCAAACAAAAACATTTTTTTCTCAGTCTTTATAGTGACAGTTTTACAAAGCAGTAGTACAGAGGTCATTTGTGAGATGCCTTTTCAAAGCACGTCCTGCCACTGGAATATGAACGTATTTGCTGCTTGGGGTGCTAAGTGCAGGTCCAAGTGGCAATGATACATAAACTGAGGTCAGTCAGCACACATATCTTCACATATGTCTCATGATCTATACCTCCCAATCAATTAGATTATTGATGACCATATGTTGGATTTTGTCTGATGTCAGTGCACAGTGGCCACCAGTGTTGAGTTGGTCATGACTAAGGCTGCTTTTCAAGACAGTAAAATAAAAAACAACAAAAAGATGAGATTAATATAGTGAATTATGGCAACAACAACAAAATACAATAAAAACATTCCGCATTTTTATGTGCATCTCTGAATGTGTGCTTTTCTAGCACCAGCACCAGTATGATATTGATTTTATAGTACCAGTGTGACATTGATTTCATAGCACCAGTGTGATATTGATTTTATAGCACCAGTGAATTATACAATCATCAATGCTCTTTTGAGTATATGTATCCTTACACACATGAGCTACTGGTCTGACATATATGGGCAGGTGGGGGGGTGGGTCATTAAGCGGACAGAGTTATGAAAAACAGAAAAGAGAACAGAACATATCAAAGTTCTTTTAGTGCAGGGGGACTATGCAGTACAGGAGTTGTCGGAGGAGGAGGTGAGGGAACAGAAGGCGTGGCTGGGAGGAAGAGGACAGGAAGGGGTGTGTTCTGGCCTGGGTGGAGATGCGGCAGTACGTGGGCAGCCATCCTCGCTGAACTCCCATGTTCTCTCAGCAGCTCCCACAGCTCTTTCCACAACTGCTGCTTAGTGAGCCACACTGTCCACTCATCGCCGCTACACCACAGCGAGAGAACTGATCACGGCACAGGTCCGCTAAAACAGAGAGATGATGAGAAGGTTACAAAATAATTTCTCCGTTGAGGTAGCTTGCACCTTTTTTGTTTACATTGTTTTCTATACCCATACACACAGGAAAAAAGGGGGGGGGGATAATTCAACATTGTTGAATAAAACTTTATTCAACAATGTTTCAGTTCATCTGTCCTTCAACCTCAACCGTTTTCCTATGTAAACGGTATCTTTTCACCTCCATCACCTATTGGTGTGGAGATTAAGCTTCTTTGTCTACACACGCATGCATGCACCCACCCAAACACACACCTCCACCCACACCCACCCACCAACAACACACACACATACACGACCGAGCGCGTGCGCACGCACGCTCGCTCACGCACACGCACACGCACACGCACACACACACACACACACACACACACACACACACAGACCTCTGAGCAGTTCTTCATGTGCACACACAGTCCTGACGCAAATCTCCTTGTTGATAACGTACACTCGTCGCAAACTGCACATGAAAAAAAAGAACAGGTTCACTTGGTGAAGCTGATGTACTTCAAAAGTAATGACGTTTTTAAAAAGTAACCACTGAGCTGTGTCACATTCAACATACCTGTAAAAACATAGGCTATTCAGGCACTGCTTGCATGGTTTGTGAACAGAGTAGAGTCTAGTGCATGGGTACTGCTCCTCTCTGCAATCTACAGTACAGCACGGAAAAACAATATGTAATACAGGACCTCATGATATAATCCAAAACACATTAAAATAATCACTTAAGCATTTTCGTTTTTAGTCCCGCAGCTTTCTTACCAAGAGGGCCCGGTTCTGTTGGCTCCGTCTCCAACTCAGACTCTGACAGAGACAAAGACGATACATATTCATAAATGGATTTCACAGTCCACTTGCAGGCACGGTTATAACTTAAGAATTGTAAATCTTATGAAAGTGACACCAGAAGAATTCAGGAGCTGCACATGCCTAGTCAGTGCACACATACCTGACTGTCCTGGACGCACTACTGGCCGAACCTGCTGCTGGAAAGTTCCAGGGAGAGACTGATGGTTGTCAGAAATGGGTTCAGGGGTGTCTAAACAGAGAGAGAGAAAGAGAAAACCTCTGTGAAGAATACATTTGTGTTCAAATATGACATAAATGTTCATCCACATTCAGAGTGCATCTATGCAAGTGCCAGCATATCTCACCTGGGAAATAATCAGGGCCATAGTCCTCTGTGAAGGGCAGGATTTGCAAAAGGGAAGAAATTGGTTTTCATGAGATCAACATTGTGAAACCAATTAGTTCTGTAGCTCCACTCCAACAGCCCCCCCCCACCACACACACACACACACGTGCGCACACACACACACGCACACACACGCACACACACGCACAGACACACATAAAGCACCGCACCCCATAAAATGTACCACCTGCTTGCCAACACCGGAGACTGCAAGCGTTCTTAGGTCAAATGTATGACTTCATGCTCAAGATGTTGTTAACCAATAATGTGCTTTAGTGGCCAAAGTGCTGTTTACTCTAATGACAACAGTTCCTCTCTGTGGGGTAAACAAGAAAGGGAGGAAATAAATCCCCTAGGCCAGGTGACACACAGAATGGTAAACAGATGTGGTGAGTGAACAATTCAAGCCAAAAGAAATTATCTTAATGAACTCACCCAAAAAAGAAACAGGTTCCTGGTACTGGCCTTGGGCGAATAGCAGAACTGTTGGCAACAAACAAAAAAACGTAAGTATTTACAAAACTGTGAAATTGAGCATAATGTGAACAGTGAAGGCCATGTAGTACTTCTGTAGGGGAGTTACCTGGCATGCATAGTAATAGTAGTACTCTCATGGTCACTCTAGGAGGTAGACTGACTTTGACACTGAGGGGGAAATGAAAGAGAAGAAAGAAAGAAGAAGGGATAAGTTATACTTTGTTGAATGTCCGTAGACCGGTACAAATTAGCCATACGAAAAAAAAGGCTAATATCTATGGGAATGAACATTACCACAGGCTTCTTCTGTGTACCTACAGTACTGTACTTCCCCCCATTACCCCAAATTCACCTCTGCTTTCCCTCCACAGTTTCTTTTCCCCCCTCTGCCCTCGGTTACCTTTACAACCCCCCGCCAATTTCAATTTCTATGCCCTCCTTCACCTCTCCTCCCCCTGCTCCCCTGGCCCCAAACAGTCATATGGGGAAGAAAGGGAAAACATTGACAGCAAGAATGTGGCACGTCTGTCTTCCTTAACAATCTCTCTGTTTTCCTACTTTTCCTCGTTTCACTGCGAGAGCTCACTACAGCAGACGTCTTGGGGCTGCATTCCAGGAAAAGAAACACTGAACCCCTCTACCCCACCCCTCCCTCGCCTCTTATACCCCCCCCCCCCCCTCTCTCTCTCTCCACATCTTTCATTTCCCTTTTGTCGCCCTCACTGGTCATTTCCTTGAATCCCTCCCCCCTCTCTCCTTCTTTGCACCAAGCAAAGAGCTCCTCAGTTTGAGTCATAAAGCAAAAATGTCATTTGGACAAATTGACAGTAATTCATATTCTTCAAATAGATTAATTCAAATCACAATGAAAAACTATCCATAACTACCTTGACTCAGCTTACTCACACACGAGGCAACTTTTAAGATGGTTTTGCTTTGAAATTCTCAACATCGTAGATGATAGAGTTTGAGGTGGTCAAGTGGTTACATTGTTATAGTTCAGAGGGCCCATGAAAAGCAGGCTGTGATGTAAACACGCCTGGGGACAAGGTTTGCCCGTGCATCAATAACTTTGTATTTTGTATATGTGTGTGTGTGAGTACAAACACAGGATTGTGCTCACACATTCCTCTTGTGCATCACAGTGGCTATCGGAAACCATATGTTTTCACAGCACACATCTGGGAGCGATTAGCCCCCCCCCCCACAACCCCATTTAGTCTGTGCTTTCCTAAAGACCCCCTCCCCCAAACAAAGGGACTGTGAGGGGATTTGGGCACAACCACAACAGAAAGAGGGGATGGGGTTGCTGTCATTTATTTACTAAAACACAGTTTGACTTTTGTTTGCAAGATGAAGTGTCGATGAATTGAATACACAGGGCCTCAATGGAAATAAGCCATGGGCTTTTTTTAGGTTATCCTTTTAGCATCATTTTGTATAAATCTGTACCACTGTGCCTTTTTTTCAAACTGTTAATGAAGTATTGAATCAAAGCAAGAAAAATCTCTACATGTCTCCCTCTGCTCTGCACCCATAGACCCCCAAACTCTACTGACCCAACTTTTTTTGTGTGTGTGTATTAGTGTTGGCCAACCTCACTCCATTGTATTGTCATTGCCACAGGCTGTGCTGTGAAGTCCCACCCCCCGGATTACAGAATCTTCTCCAGTGAAAACAGAAGACCACATGTCATTTTCGGAAGAACCATTAGGCTACAACAAAATGTATCATCATCAGCAACACCATAGTCTACAACACTGTTTCCCAAACAGTGGGTCGCGGACCAATTTTTATGCGTCGCAAGTAAATACCCCTTTATTAATTTTGTTTTTAATTTTTATTATTTCAAAAGATTTTCAAAAAATCCTCAAATTCACAAATTTAAATTAAGTCAAAAAATGTAACGTTTTTCAAAATAATTCCTTTTCTTTTTTTAACCCATTGATTAGAGGGGGGGAAATACTTTTCAGAAGTAGAGAAAATAGCAGATCTACAAGCTCACAACATGTCACATCGCATGTGTTGTGAGCTTGTAAATCGGCTATTTTCACTAGTTTGGGTCCCGGTGAGACATCATCTCTCTTGAGTCTTTTGGGTCTCGAGCTAAAAAGTTTGGGAACCACCGGCCTACGATATTGTCTGGTGCAAGAGTAATATAAACCAGTGTCAATTAGTGCGATTATTAAACAGGCGCAATTTGCACCCATCAGTTATTAAAAAAACGATTTGCAGCTGTGGATTTTAACGGGCTACCTCTCGGAAACCGTCTGCAAAACCATTGACTTTTAAAAATTATATTAAACCAAAGAAACTTAACCTGGTATACAAGTTGTATCACTTTTGCATGAATTTTGGGTTCATGCATTCAAAGCAGAAATGTACATAATATAACATTTTAAACGCTTACCTTTAACTTTGATTCACTCCTCCGACTATCCTCAGATCTCATGTGTCCACAGTGCTGCTGGCTGGATACATTGTAACCACCTCCACTCCATTTGTCTCCTCCCCGTTACACTCTCCAAGGCAATCCATGGTCCCGGCAGTGGTGGAAAGTAACGAAGTACATGTACTCAAGTACCGTAGGCTACTTATAATACAATACAATTCATTTTTATTATTTTTTAAACATTTTTCAATACTTTTACTTCTACTCCATTACATCTCAGAGGCAAATACAGTACTTTTAATTACTTCACTACAATTATTGAACAACTTTAGTTACTAGTTACTTTGTAGATTTAAAATATTATTACAAAACATACATTAACCACTTCAACCCTATATAGACTTTGGCTATTTGAAAATTGCAATGTTATGAGCTTGTAGATCTGCTATTGTCAAATGACTTTATACATTTTGAAAACATGAAACATTTCTGCATAATGAGTACTTCTACTTTTGGTACTTGAAGTACATTTTGATGCCAATACTTTTGCACTTTTACTCAATTGAATTCTGAATACCAGACTTGTACTTGTAAGAGAGTATTTCTGCATTGTAGGATTGATACATTTATTAAGAAATGTGAGTACTTCTCCACTACTGGGTCCCAGCACCGACCCCCACCCAGTACAGGCAAAATGATGCACATTTATATCAATATATATATTAAATACAGCATCTACGTCTACTCCAAATTTAACCAAACACAATTTGCTTGATGCAGTTCTTCACACCAGTAAGATCCAATTAGCGTGGTCTCCATCTGATCAGACAGTAGTAGCCTACACCTAAACCCCTATGTGCCATCGTCATATCAGCCTGCCAGTCTGTTTATACATGTCTTTAATAATCAGCTTTTCATGTAGCATATGAAATGATATTTCATATGATATTCAACTTGACACAAGGCAAAACTTACTTTTTAGAACCCTACTTTTCCCCTTTCACCCCTCAAGTTTGGAAACTCTGCACAAGGGTGACATCTAGGGACATAGAATGCTACTCTCAGTATTAGTAGTATTTGTAGTGTCCTAAAAAGCATCTCTGCATGAGCTCGGCCCTGGCCTCCCTAGGCTGGTGAGGGGAGTGTAGTGCCCAGGATCACTTAGAAAATTGGCACCGGGTGAAAAATAAGGGTTACAAAAACCTGGAGAAAAAAAAAAAACCCATCTCCCCAGCATTGTACTAATAAGTGAGATACATGATACCACCAGTGGAGACATAGTAATGATAACAGCATGTATTATAGTGATTTATTTTACAATAAAACAGACTGCTGATGGTGTGATGGAAGATTTAGAGAATGATATTCACCGTGTCTGTGAACAAATAACTTCCTAATCCAAAACTCACTCGCTCTCTCTCGATCTCTCTCTCTCTCACACACGCACACTTAATACAAGCAAAGCTGAAAATGGGCCGGAACCAGATAATGCATTGTTTCTTGCGGTATGCAAAGTAATGTCGCTCAAATATACAAACAAAAATACAGTACACACACTATAGCCTGGTAAACCCTCCCTCCGGAAATCTCAATTCCATTTCATTTCAGGAGTGAGTCTGGCATGATCCGCCTTTCTGCAATATTGGCTCTGTATGCCAAACGGCCGGGCCTATCAGCGTCGTCGCTCATTGTTCTGTGATTGACAGCTTACGTTGGCCAATCAGGTGGCGAGTTCGAGTGAGCCCAAAACACGAACGGCAGCCATCTTTTTCTTGTGCGGCCAATTCTCCGCTATTTTTTTACTTCAAAAAGCTCTCTAACTTCTATTTTGAGGCACGGAATTTACTTATAAGATATCGTTTGGATAGAATTTAGTTGTTTAACTTCATTTATGTGGTCAATTAATCATGACAAAGCCTATTTAAAAAAAAAAAATTAGAGAACCGGTAGGGGCGGGCAGTGACACCATTGTACCCGAAAAAGGCAACCCATTTTGGGTATGGCTGTCTCAAAAGTCCCGTCGCGTCACATTAAGACTGGTGAACTGCTGATTGGCTGAAGGGGAAAAATTATCATTGGCTGAAGGGGTTGTCAGTCAACGGTATTACTCCCGCCCAACTCCAGCACAGCCAATATTGCAGACAGGCGGATCAGGCCAGACTCACTCCTGAAATGAAATGGAATTGAGATTTCCGGAGGGAGGGTTTACCAGGCTACACACACTAGGGTCATTGATAAATATCTACAAAGCTGTATAATCTATGACCCTAACACACCCTTTCTCTCTCTTGCATACATACACATACTTGTGCGTTGGCAGAATAATAAGACCTCAAACCCATGCAGATGGAGTTAACTGTCTTCCATGCCCGAGTGTCACGGTGTTAAGCTGAACAGGTTGATCATAAGACCTCTATGCACTTAAACCAATATATAATTTTAAAGACAATGGCAAAGGTTTAAGGACGAATGACTACGTTTTTTATGCAGTAGCCGACTTCTTCTCCTTATAAGTGGCCATCATCTTCTTAATCTCAGCTATTGCCTTTCCTGGATTCAGACCCTGAAACGGAGACAAGTATGAGAATGAGGAGATGCATTTGCAGGGTCGATAGGATATACAGGATGCAGATAGGAAAAGACAGGATGACAATGTACAGCACAGGTCTGAAGTAACATGGGATACATGTCCTGTGGTTACCTTGGGGCAGGTCTTAGTGCAGTTCATAATAGTGTGACAGCGGTAGAGGGAGAAAGGATCCTGCAGCTTAGACAAGCGCTCCTCTGTGAATTCATCTCGTGAGTCAATCATCCATCGGTAGGCCTGAAAGAAAGCGGGATATAGCCTGAGTTATACTTAGTTACCGGTAATAGAAAATAGACGATCTGCATAGCTTGTAGACTTAGTTGCACCCGTGTGCAACTAAAATCAAGTATGAACCAAGCATTTGTTAGCTAGATATTAGGCTTATTTATGAATTGATCAATGTCAATTTTGCATGTGAATGTACATTGTCTCTGGCACATGCACTCAGGGAGACGCATTACATACAAACCTGCATAAGAACAGCCGGTCCGAGGTATTTGTCTCCATTCCACCAGTAGCTGGGGCAACTTGTGCTGCAGCAGGCGCAGAGAATACATTCATATAAGCCGTCCTGCACAGAGAAGAACATCCAGTTTAATTTCACATCGCTGTCCTAGCTGCAAAGCGAATTGCTCGTTTGTGTTTTGCTTAAAATCTGCACATGTACAAACCAGTTTTTGTCTGTCTTCCACAGTCTGCAGGTACTGCTCCTTCCCTTCATTTGCCTCGTCTTTCTTCTTCAGATAGGGCTCGATGGACTTGTACTGGGCATAGAAGTTACTCATGTCCTGTACAAACAAGTTTGCCAACAACCGTTACAACAATAATACATTTCAAAATATAAATTGTATTTGCCTACCTTCAGATAGATGCATCTATATGCAAACAATGTGTAATTACACCAGAATGTTGTCTTGGCTTACATTTTGAATGTCATTTACTATTGATTGATTGATTGATTGAATTAATACTTTATTAGCAGTTTGAAAAAAAAAACCCACAGGAAAGTACAGTTCAATACAAGGTCATCTAAGAGGATTTAAAACCCAAGAAAGCCTATGGCTTGTTTCCATTGGGGTCCTATTACACAGCAATCCTGAGTTATGGTACTCACAGGAACCAGATCCTTGACCACATACATGTGTGGCAGGGGGTATATTTTAGTTGGCTTGTTGATGTTGGTGTCAATCTTGTTGAGACAGGCCAGCGTATTGCCCCCATTGATATTCATTGCACAAGAACCACAAATACCTGCAATAAAAATATAGAGAACACATACACTCACTTTTCTGAAACTGAACCATCTCAGAAGAACAAATATGTGTTTTGCACACTTAGACCATTGACTACAAAGCACATGTATTTTAGATTACTACAAACAATTTTCCAAAGCATACTGTAGTTTTAGATTTTCAAACGTGTTTTTCCTCCCTTCCAGGAAGACAATGGTATGATTCATTTCAGTACGCCAATGCTGTAATGGTAATGCAGCAACACTGTTAATGCAGTTGGTGCGCTGAAAATAGCCTCTGGAGAAATGATGAATGCAATTCAAAAGTCCATGACTTCTACATGATGTTAATATTAGCCTTATAGAAGCAGATCATTTTACGGTGGTTTTAGAACTTTAATGTCTGATAATTCAAAAAAAGGTAAATTGGGTAATTATTCCAGAATCAAAAAAATAGAGGTATGTAATGCATCAGACAATTGTTGGCAGTAATGTAAAGTCAATGGACTAAACATGCAAAATAATGTCCTTTAAGTCTAAAATACACTCTTTACTACAAAAGCTCCATGTGTTATTGCAACTCTAAAGGTAGACTTACCTTCTCTGCAGGAGCGGCGGAAGGTCAGAGTAGAGTCCATCTCATTCTTGATCTTGATGAGAGCATCAAGAATCATGGGGCCACAACTGTTTGAGGGAAGAACATAGCTACTCATTAAATCTATAGTCAAAACATGAAAAGGTAAAAGTAACATCTGAGATTTTTGGCTTCAATGCATGTCTTTTTTTGTTTTAAGATTTTAAAGCCAGTGCTTAGTACATCTCTCACTATTTTGGCTGTGGTGTATAGCGGTGGTGGCCCTGTCGAATATTTATATTTTAAATGGTTGGGTACCACATATATTCATTCTGTTGTATATAACAAATAATGTAATCATAAAGCTAGTTAATTCATCGACGACACTACAGAAGAATGAATGAAGAAGTCTCGGTTTGCATTGCCTGCGACACGGATGATGTGCATATGTGACCTGTCAGCCCACTGTCCTGTCAAATAAAGGCCCAAAAAGGGAAAAGAAATGTCCAGGAATTCAAGGCTTCATGGGGTGTGTAATTGATAGAAAATAAGTACATTTTTGGGTGAGCTACTCCTTTAAGGAATAGCACTGGGAACGTGCAAAGGTATCAGTGAGGGCCCTTTTCCACAGGGTAGAACCGGTTCGGTTATTTTTTTCCCGCCAAATTTTTATTTTTTATTTTTTATTGGCACAGAACCCTGAAAGTTGGTTCGGAACTGGAACAAAAAAACATATTTTTTCTTGCCCTGAACTGGGAATCAGTGGTCTGTCACTATTCTACAGGTTGGAAGATGCAGATAATATATATAAACAATGGCAAAAGCAAGCGGAAAATCATCATAAAAAAAAAAGAAAATAAAAACTGTATCTGCATCTTGTCAATTGAATTTCCCCCGTGAAATGGACAGTTCGACCGATCATATTCAACACATTGCAGGCCTGGAATCGAACCTGGGGCAATTGGGGACTCCTGCTCCACAGACGGGCTCTCTAACCATTCAGCTATGTCTCCTAAAACTGGTGCGTATTAACAGAATAACCAAAGACCAGGTTCTGCTGTTGACACTGTATATGATAATCCAACACATTTTGTGAATTTTCTTCCATTTTGCACGAAACTTTACGTACGTATTGAGGTCGATCTCGTAAGTCTGCATGCGGGGCTTGTCCCCTGGAGTGTCTGGATCCCATCGATACACTTGGAATTTCTTTACTCTGGGCTGCGGTGCTGGAGCTGCTGCTGTTTGGGCATACCTGACCGCCTGACAGCAGAGGAGAAAATATCATTTTCTGCCGATGTTTTGTACAGGTCACTATTCACTCTCTCATCCTAATGAGGTATTCGGAGTACAAGTTGGCTAACGAAACTGTAATGTAGGTCTAAATGACAAGTATTAACTTTTCTATGTATTTATTTACAATGAGCATTCCACTTTTGCTTTTGCTTTGAGAATATGAAAAATTGAGAAAACAGAGAGCAAAGAGCAAAGTAGGATCCCACCCTAAGCCACCATGGGTACATTTGTTTAAATGTCTTTAACCATTACACCATTGAGAGCAAACATTTGATTGAATTAGAAACTCTAGAACTGCGTCATCATAGTAAAGTCATATAGTGTTTAAGTGTGATAAGGCATGAGCTACAACAATGGTTTTCAACCTTTTTATGGCCGAGGAGGATAACACTGAACAAGATTCCTGGGCATAATTAAGGACTAGAGTGAATCCTTAATTTTAAATAACTAGTAGAAAACAAGGTGCTCTAAAGTGTTATAGACACATGCAAATAGAAGAAAAGTCCAAGTTGGCTAGTCTGCCTATGTTTGTTTCAACACAGTGGTCAGGTTTCCTCAGCATGACTCACACCCTGACAAACACTCATGTTACTCCCTTTGGAGTGCGTTGTTTAGGCTTTGCTTTTAACCCTAATGGCAGTAGTTCTCAACCTTTTGAGGATGTGACCCCCCAAAATAATCATATTTGAACTGGGGACCCCCACCCTTACAAGCACTTGGAATGTAGGAGTTGAGGCATTACATTTAGTTTGACTCGGTTCCACAGATAAATATTATGAAAATAGCCGATCTACAAGCTCACAATGCCTCTTGTTACATTTTTGCCTCTTATATTATTTGAGAATTTGGCCAATGTTTCACCAGTTTTTATGGTATAGTTTGTTGATTATTTTTTTTATGGACTAATGGGCTTTTTCTTCTTTCTTTTTTATGGAAGGAATTAAAAGTCACTTAAATTGTCACTTCAACTGTCATCTGGGGACCACCCCCAAAATCATGTGGGGGGGTCCCGACCCACAGGTTGAGAACCACTGCCTATGGGACACTTACAACACTATAAAATACTTCCTGGATAAGAGTATATAAATGGTGCATCTGAGGACATCTTGGCTGTGGCCGTAGCAGCATTAACGTTATCTCTACCCAGGTGACAGTGTGTAAACTAATACCACGGTAGATAACATAACTCCACATAATATTATGTAATGTTAGCTTAACTGAAACAGTACTTCATATTAGGTCAATGTAAACACCATAATATGTAATTACAATATGTATATACCCGTTTCCAAACGTCTGTAAATAGCCATAGCCTCGATCCCTACCTCCCACAGGTCTATATTATAACACCCATATAATATCCTCATAACATACAATAACGTTGCTAGTTGATTTTGCAATGTGTGTATTCACGTGAATGTCATCATACCACAAGTGCGACGACGGGGGTACGAAACGCCAAAACGCCACAGCGACTCAAGGACGACAGAGCAGAGGCCGACATGTTGGCAGGTCTGACCTCAGAGTTTCCACAGCAGCTAAACTGTAAGCTCACGTCACCACCGACCAGGGTTTGGTAACTAAGCCTCGGTTTTTTCCATTCTGAATTAAGTAGTGTGATCCGGTCTAAAGCCCGCCTACTGTATCCGGTAGAATTGCACATACACACATATTTGTGTACAGTTTCCGTATCCGCTCTAAGAGCCAGACCGGATCAGCAGCCTCTTAAGCAAATATGATCCCAGTCTAAAGCTACCCCAAGCTGCACTGCGGCTGCGCCGCCATTCTGGAGAGTAGGCTCGTTTATTCAACCGCGGTGTGTCCCGGTTACACAATAACAAACCACCCGAGTTTGTTATTTGTTATTTCATTACAAACTTAGTGATTAAATCGCCCTATTTTTTTTATTTGGCACTGTTTAAATCGTCAACATTGCTTACTTATAATACAAACTAAAATACAAGGACACACATAAATGATAAACAACTCCAAACAAACTCAGCGCACCGCACCTGTGTGCCGCAGTGGTTAGGAAATTTAACTCATCCAGTCCTCCTCACCAGTGTTGCCATGTCTGCTTATTTATAAGCGACTTTGGGCTTGTTTTTCTGTGAAGTTGCTTGTAAATATTGGTCGTTTTCTTTTGGGCTTGTTTGCTTATTTATGCTTAATGTTTTCCAAATGTCAGTGGTTCTCAAATATTTTCATGTCAAGGACCCTCAAATGAATATATATTTGTCCACCGACCCCCATCTAAACATATTTTGTGCCAGGGACCCCCCATACCAGATTTGTGTTAAAATGTTAAACAAATATTCAAAATGTTTCACTTTTTTCCAAGACTTTCTTTTGAAAATATTTTATTTTCAAATAGCCAATGTTTAAAGACAATTGCTCATGTAGTCGCTTCTTTTGGGCTTTTTTTTATAGACCTGTCACCTGGTTGCTTGTTTCTGTCTCAGAATCTGGCAACACTGCTCACCCACCCACCATTGACTTCCATGCAGATGGATCATATAGTTTAAGGTCACTTTAATGTAGTACAGAAAGTGTTTAATAAAGTAGTCTATAATAATATTGATCGAATAGAAAATGGTGTTTCTGACATTATCATGCTGGGTACGAAACCGTGGACCTGACAGCTACTGGAAGATTCAAGAGCTTCTCAAGCATGCACGGGTAAGGACTGGAGAGGCTAATGTTAGCTTTATAACAGGTTATCGCTGTTTAGCCATGGACCACACGACGGTTTGTCACGACCGTCATGGCGAAACTTCAACCTGGTGTTTGCACTTTCTCCCTTTTCGGCCCGTACAGCTACATAAACGTTCAGATTTCAAATATAAAGTGCTTACCCCATGGCCACGGATGTAAAAATTATATACGTTCCCTCAGAAGTACCCGTATGTTCCGTATTGTTGAATAAAAAGCATTTTAATCCGATCGGTGGCCATTTGCTGTCAACTACGCAGCCCTATCGGTTGGGAGGTGTATTGCACTCTGATACATTTTATAACTATGAGAAAATGGCCACCGATCGGATTAAAATGCTTGTTATTGAACAATACGGAAGATACGGGTACTTCTGAGGGCCCGTATAATATTGTAACATCCGTGGCTATATGGGGTAAGCACTTTATATTTGAAATCTGAACGTTAATGTAGATGTACTGTACAGGCCAAAAAGGGACAAATTGTAAACACCAGGTTGAAGTTTTGTCATGACTGTCATATAATATGTCATGTCATATATATAATATATGACAGTCATGTTGGAGGACTAATCTTTCTTCAGCCTTGTGTACAGTTATATAAGAGTACATTTATTTTTGTTCTGGTATGAATCGTAATTTAGCCTGAACACATTACTAAACGTCTGTGATGATGTCTTTGACATGAGTTTCGATGAAGTGAGTACAAAGGACCCCAATGGAAACAAGCCATAGGCTTTCTTGGGTTTAAAATCCTCTTAGCAGACCTTGTATTGAACTGTACTTTCCTGTGCTTTTTTTTTGCAAACAGCTAATTAAGTATTCAATCAATCAATCAGTACGATAGATTGTGTTTAATCTTCGGAGATGCCCTTTGACCACGTGAAAGGATGTCTCACTGTCTTAGAGCTAATCTAATCAAATGATGGTGATGACAGTGTGAGTCATTGTTTTTCTGGGTTATATCAACAGCATTTCAGAGGCAGGAAGAATCGCTGCTACAGTCTGGCTGTTAAAGCCGTAAGAAGGGCCTTTGTCTACGCCACCAAAGCTAGGAAGCATAAGAAACGTAACATGCGATCGGTGAGTATTTTTTCAATTACATTTTCAATTCAAAGGAGCTTTATTGGCATGAGAAAACATACGTTGGCATTGCCAAAGCAAAGTCAAAATATAATAAAAACAGTTTAAGAAAATGGGGAAAGTATATAGCCTACAGTTGGAGGGGGTACAGCATTATAGTAGTATATCACTTAAGACGTATTGCACTGGTTCTCAGCCTTTTTAACCAAGGACCCCCCATTTGATATGCATTAGGCCTCCCATTTGATATGGTTTATTTCTAACTCGGAGTGTACAAATAAAAAGTTGTACACTCTGAGTTACAGACGACCTGTATAGGTCCACTTATTGGTTCCTACAGTATAACTATCATAATAATTTATCTAAGGACTCCCTGGACCTCCCTCACTGGTCCCTGGGCAGTGGCACTATATTGAGAACCTGAATGCACTGAAAAGTACGACATGGGCTTGGCTGATACCCTGATATCAGAATATTTCACCTGAATATGTCTAGAATAGATCATTCATTGTTGATTGTAATAATGCTATTTACAGGTTGTAAGCTGTTCCACTGCTCAGTCCTTTCCTCCCTCTGATCCACAGCCTCATAGCATAATTGTCATATCATTTTTTGCCTAACTCTACTCCCTAGCACTGCTGCTTCATGTCCTCAGCCTATCAGAATGCTTGTTACATTCCAAAATCACTCTATGCCAAAGTCATTTAAAGTTATTTTTGAATGTAATAAGCATTCTGACATAGGCAATAAGGCAGGGTGAATCAGCAAATTAGTTTTTTTCACAGTCAACTAGATGACAAATAGTGGCAAATAGTGATTTTTCATTTCAAATTTTCTGAAAACCTTATTATGACTTATTAAGGTTTATTATGCTATGAGGCTAACGATACAGTGTTTCGTGTGCTTCAGTAGGCCTCCCGTGACTAAGCAAAACGTCCAAACTACACTGTCATGCCATACATTTTCTTAGTATAGATTTAAAATCTCAATAGGTGTGAATAGGTTGCCTCTAATCTATGGTGTTCATTGTTTGTTCCTTTTGTTCTGTGCTGTGTGTTTTAAGCTGTGGATTACACGCATCGCAGCAGCATCACGAGAGCATGGTATGAAGTACCCTGCCCTTATGCACAACATGATAAAGGTTTGTAGTCTTACATGATCCTACCATTCATTCATTCATAACACCAGAAGGAGATAATTTGACCTAAAAAAAATGCGTTCTACTATGCTGCCACCGAAATGTGGAATGACCTACCAAAAGACATAAAGGTTCTCGACTCCCGGACCCTACCTAAACTCAAAACTAATCTAAAGAATTCCTGTCCTCAAAATACAAGTGAACATAGTTTAACTCCTTGAACACCTTAATGGTACAATACAATCCTCTGCCCCCACCCCCACCCCTCCTTTCTCTGTGAATATACCTTATGATTCTACTGAGCTTTATTCCAATATGTTTTGTATTGTATTTGTATGTATTATATGTATTACTGATGAATTGAGTACAGTGGACCACATTGGAAACAAGCCCCTGGGGCTTTTTGTGTCATCAGCATAACCTTTGACTGTACTACCTGTACTGTTAATAATCGTGTTAATACAAGTATTCAATCAATCAATCGATCAATCCACTGTGTGTCTTTTCCACTTTACAATATTGATAATTATAGTCTTCAGGACATGATTTACACTCCAATACTGATGTAGCTCCATTTTCTTAGTTTTAATTTAATCTGCCTGCTCTTTTCTGTTTTTCCCGTACAGACTGGCGTTCAAGTCAATCGGCGGGTTCTTAGTGATCTTGCCATCACCGAACCTCGGTCGTTTCTCTCTCTAACGAAGCTGGCACAAGCACGGCGAGAGGAAGGATTCCGTGCGGCATTGGGCGATGGCTCAGAACCTGCTGGTGTCTTCTCTCGTGTTGTTCTTCATCAGTAATGATCCTGCCTTTTGATGTGTGATTGTGTGGACTTCCTATTGCTATTGTTGTTGTGTAGAGTGCTGCTCCTGGGTTCTGGATCATGTACATGCAATGGTTAAGCAGACTGCATAATAGGGCTGCACGATTTTCATCAACAATTTTATTTGGTGAAATGTTTGTTTTCACCAATAATCGTGATTACAATATTAGGCAAAACACAATTATCACTGTATCCATAATCGTGCAGCCCTACTGCATAGCTACTACAGTTGTTTCCTATGTTAGTTTTAAAAGCTGCTAGATTCAGTATTTATTTAGCATTCTGGGTTATAGTCATCAAATGGCCCTCCAATATATTTGTGAAAATGATGTCACAAATGTCCTTTCACAGCCATTAAGACAGCAGATGAAACCATGCAAGGCATCAACCTGCTGATAGGGAACAGTTTATGGGTTTAGCGTCTTCCTCAAGCTCACTTTGACACTAACCCAGGGGAAGACAGGGATCTTACCGGAAACCTTTGGTTTCCTAAGGCGGCCACTCTACCTCCTGCTGAGCCACTACCAACTCCTTTGATTTGTGAATGTGATTATGAAATAGCTATGATCTTAATGCTCTCCTCCAAATACATTTGATAATCAGTCACAAACCAACTATGATACATTTCCCTGATGTAAGGCAGACAGATTATGTTGACTGTAAAACCTTTTGCCTCTGTACTGTAAATATGTGTATTTTACCAATTCTTCTGGTAAACGTGAATGTAAAATGTTATTGTTGATTAAAGATTTTGTTATTCAGGCCATTGTCCTATTTTTTAATGTAATGTCATGCTGATTAGTGTGTGCAGGGTGTGCATTCGTTTCTGCTGAATCTTTAAAGTTCAAGATATTCATATACGTCTAGTCCAGTGGTTCTCCAACTCTTTCATGTCAAGGACCCCCAAATTGACACATATTAGCCTGTGGAACCCTGTTTGAAAAGATATGCCAAGGACCTCATTGGGCCATTATTTGATACCATTTTGATCTCTGGGACCCCAATCTACACTGTAGTATCATCAGTTTTAATATAACTCTTGAGCATGGTTCCATCTGTACGCTCTTGTCTTGGAGTTACAGACACATAAGGGTACATTTGGTTAATATTCCTAACTATCAATCATTTGGCTGGGGAGGGGACCCCCTGGAGCCCCTTCAAAGACCCCTGGCGGTCCTCTGACCCCAACTTTGAGAACCACTGCTCTAGTCTACACTCAGTTGGGTAATATTTTTCTTTGCAGTCTATGGTGCCAATGTGAGTTTAATATTAAACCTTGGTTAAATAAATTACCTCCACGGCCACCGTATCATTTTGGGCGGGGCCTCACAATAACCTCTGCTGGAGACAGCCAATGAGAAAGTGCCGTATTCGCCGTTAGCCAATCACATAGGCTGTTGTTCAAAAACATTACGTCATGGCTCGTCATAGTCTCGTGCGCTTGCGTAGACAGTCGCAGCATGACAGCTGCACGCGTGTGGAGGAAGTGAGGTGACTGACAGTTTAGGTGTCGTTTTGCCGGTGTTCTCCTTAGCGCTCCACTGTCTGTCACTGCAATCAGTGCGATGTCCTGGCTGTTTGGACTCAACAGAGGTCAGCCTGACCCACCGCCCGGCCTGCCGGAGCCCCCTCCACCTCCTCCCCAGGCCGGCGGCGACTCTAGCGGCGGCGGCGGTGGAGATAAAGCCAAGGACAAATGGAGCAACTTCGATCCAACGGGACTGGAGCGAGCAGCCCAGGCAGCCAAGAACCTGGACCAGTCTCGTAAGTCATCTCAGGGCAAACACTAAATACTTATTTTAATAATGAGTCGTAACTGTTTCTTAGCAGCATGATTGATGACTCATGTTCACAACTACAGTAGCATGAGATGTAGGCAGCAGCACCATCATCATGCTCTGTCTCAGTCAGTGAATCAGTGATGATGCTGATGCAACATCTATCGTAGAGGGTTGAACTCACTCGACCTTCTAGGTCATTCTAGGTGAAGAGTGCAAAGGTCACAAGTCGCAAACTTGCCTCACGCTCATTCCACTAGGCCTGCCAACATCAGACTGAGAATCAAGGAGTTTATTATATTTAAAAAACAACTTTTTAACAGAGTACATGTAATTTCCTGTGTTCTGGTGAATTTTGGGATTTTGATACCAAATCAAGGAAAAATTACAAGAAGATGTGGTTGAAATCAAGGAGACTCCTGCAGAATCAAGGAGGGTTGGCAGCCCTGCTTATGTCCATTAGGTTATATATATATATATATATATATACTCATATTTTGTATGATAATCACAATAATCACTTGATTATCAATCATGATGAGTGATCTACTATATAATGTAACCCACAGTAACACTGGATCCTTATTATAGGTTATAGTAATACTGTAAAGTCATCAATTTTAAATTGAACTGCTGTGTTGGACTATAGCCCTGTGTTGTCTCTGAACTTCAGGTCATGCCAAAGAGGCATTGGAACTGGCTCGCATGCAGGAGCAGAGCGTTCAGATGGAACACACCAGCAAAATAAAGGTACTGTCAAAGTTCTCTCAACAGATTTCATAGGAAAGTGATGCATCACTTTTCTGTAGTGCTGAACGTGACCGTGTACACCCATTTACAGCATAGGCTCTATCTTACACACCCGGCATATAACGGAGCACAGCACAAGTGTCCTTGCTAGTTTACAACCTACACTAGAGTTGTCAATTTTCATGCCCAGCATCCACATTGTGTAAAGTAGCAAATCAGTGCTTCGGTACTTGGGCTCATCTGTGCGCCCATGCCCAACCACACCTTGGTCTTGAGGTGTGGTTGGGCACATTGTTGGTGCAGCATTGCTTCTAGAGTGAGCAGAATGCGATTGCGCCATAGACCCAACAAAAACCTGGTCTAGTCCTGTGAAGAAAAAGGGAATGTCTGCACACAATTGCTCTTTTTGGTTAATTATTTAACCAAAAATAGTGAACAACGTTTTGCCTGTGTTGGGCTTCCCTTTTTCTTCACTTGGTTATTTTTGGGTCCAGCACTTGTTTAAAGAACTGTGGGAATGTGCATGTTTTTTTTCCACAGTATTTTCCTGCTAATTAAATGGCGAATAAGATTAACTAATTCAAAAACAAAAATAACGCACACATCCTCCGTCTTTGGTGCTGAGCCAAACTGCAAAAGCAGAGCAATCCTACAGGAAAAAGAAAGGGCTCGCAACTCACTTGAAATCAAACAAACTGCTAACCTGAAGAAGACTGCAAGGTTGAAACATCGTTTGTTTTGACTGCTGTTTATTACAGTTTTAGAGCATTTAAAGTGAGTTGCGAGCCCTTCCTTTTTCGGAATAAGATAACGCATATATAGGCACGTTCAAGTGCATGTACACTCTTCTTGCAATCAATATACAGCTGAATTTACAGGTCGTCATGTTCAACACATCACTCACGTTCAGCATGGCATTGCTGTAGTATGTGTGTTCAACAGATTCTTGGCGTTCCTTGTGATGTTATTCCTGTTCCTTTGTCTGTTATTTCTGTTCATTTCTCTGTTGTTTATGTTCCCTTGTTGTGGTGGTAGGAGTACGAGGCTGCAGTTGAACAGCTCAAAGGAGACCAGCTACGCATCCAGGGAGACGAGAAGAGGAAAACAATGAATGAGGAGACCAAACAGCATCAAGCAGTGAGAATTAAATCATCATGAGGGTCTGCTTTTGACAGAATTTCAGTGATAAGATGTACAACCCTATGATCCTATGCTTGTAGGATCTTTTTTGCCCCTCGTCTAAATATTTTGAAGAAAATGAATTTGAACATGGTTAGGGCTGGGCAATATGACTTAAAATCAATATCTGAATTATTGGAAACCTTTACCTCGATTATTTAATTAACAAAGCGTTATTATTTATTTTTTTGGAAAACATTTAAATAAAAATGAGCAAGATTAAGTGGATTCTAAATAACTGTTTCGATATATTTTCAGTTAATTGCCCAACCATGGTGCATTATTGAACCAGAATGATGGTTATGAGTTCTGTTAGTCCAGCAGGGGGTGCTATATTTTGGTCAGTATGGTTACTGTCTTTTCTGGCCCATCACAGAGAGCTCAGTACCAAGACAGACTTTCCAGACAGAGGTACGAGGACCAACTGAGACAACAGGTTGGGCCATATTCATTATATTACATTCAAATTAGTTTTTGCCTGGTGTAATTAAAATCTAATTGGGATTTTGTTTTCTTACAGCAAGCCATAAATGAGGAAAACCTTCGCAAACAAGAGGAGTCGGTGCATAAACAGGAGGCCATGAGGAAAGGTATTGCATTAGTATTGCATTAGCCTCGCTCTGTAAAGCCAATCACACAGTGGTGGGAAAACTACAGATTAACACTCCAGAGCAGTTGTTCTCAAAATGGGGTCCAGGGACTCCAAGGGGTCTTTGAGGGTGTTCCAGGGGGTCCCCAGCAGAATTAGTTAAATGGCATGAAAATCAGTCTTAACGGTTAACCACTTTAACCCTGTTTTATACTTAGGCTATTAAAAAAAAGCAGATCGACCAGCTTACAACACGCGTCGATGTGACATGTTGTGAGCTTGTAGATCTGCTATTTTCAAAAAAGAAAAAAAGAAATCCTGAAAAATTATATATTTTTTAAATTGATTCCAAATTTTGAATTTTGAAAAGCAATTTTAGCAACCCTCGTATGGGGTCCCTGTCAGAACATATTTTCAGATGGGGGGGGGGACCACCACAGTCTAACACGTATACATTTGTGGGTCCTTGACATGAAAATGTTTGCGAACAACCACCTCTCTAGAGGGGAGTTTCATCCACGTGTCTTGTGTCCTGGTTTACTCTAGCAACGATAGAGCATGAGATGGGTCTGAGACACAAGAACGAGCTTCTGCGCATCGAGGCAGAGTCTAAAGCACAGGCCCACGTGGAGAGAGAGAACGCTGATCTGATCCGTGAGCAGATCCGTCTGAAGGCTGCAGAACACAGGCAGACAGTTCTGGAATCCATAAAGTAAGATACACTATTACATATCGCCTCTGTCGGGTGGAAACCTTGTACAGTATGTCTAAAACCATCACTTTTCAGGAAATTGGAAAAAATAACTTGTGTTCCAAAGTATCTTGTACTTATTTAGTTATTTAGTCATAAGCTCTTGTTAATACTTTACTTTTCATTGGTTAAATATTTATAAAACCCACAGACAGACTTTTTCCAAACCATTTTCACTTTTGCTGAAAAAAAAACGTTTTCAAACGTAGCAAAAATAGGAGACAATAAAATGCAAAAAGAATCATGAGAATTTTCAATGGAACAATTAGAAACCAGGACCAGGTTGTAACGACCAATCTTCTTTTAGGACTGCCGGCACTGTGTTCGGAGAAGGTTTTCGGGCCTTTGTGTCAGACTGGGACAAAATCACAGCTACGGTGAGACATCTCTTCATCTCCACAATGACTTTGTGAACCGTCTGATCTATCCTACTGGAAATCTATCCTTTATTTTTCCATGCTCCCCCCCCCCCCCTTTTTTTTGGACATTTTTTTTTAATTTTTTCATGCTTTTTTTTGTACATAGTGGTATTTTTTCTGTATTATCTGTATTTTCATGTTGATTTTTGAACTGTTTGGTTGCTACTATATATGTCTATGAAATTAATTCAAGGACCCCAACGGAAACAAGTCCGCAAGGACTTTTTTGGCCGGACCTTTTAGACAAAAGCATTATAAATGTAACTGTGTTGTTTTACATTCTTTTGCCTAATAAAAATTTAAATCAATCAATCAATCAATCAATCAATCAAAGAAAAATATGTTGCTTGTTAAACCCTCATTTTCCAGTTCAGACTGGGTAATCACTTCAGTAAAAGAAACATAGATTAAGATCTTTCCATACCACTATCAAGAAAAGCATGGGCACAAGTTTAATTGGGAATTCTTTGTAATGTTTTCAATTAAACAAAGGTTATTTTTGATATAATCTTTCACTGGATATTTTTCACAATAACCATTTCACGTAAATGTGTTTTTTGACAACTTCTCTAAACACTTTCATTTTATTTATTTTTATTTGGGAGTGTCGGCCCAAACACTCAGCCAAAATGACATACAGTAGGTACCGGAAATGTATTTATTTATGTATTTTACTGTTGATAAACAGTACACTGTTCTGAAAACTTGTTGTTGCTTTCCAAAATATCCTCGTGCACTAGGACACTGCAGCATTCCTTTTTCAGCGATCCTTTAATAGACAAACGCTGAAGTGTTCCTTTAATAGACAAACGCTGTAATGTCCACAGAGCTACTAGGGTTGTCGCTAAAACTAATATTACACAGTAGGACTTTAACTGATTATATTAGTATTGTCCTTTGTAATAATTATCTGTTGACAATAATCAATACTGTATTGAAACTCTGAATGCTGTGCAAATCTTCCCTCACTTCACCAGGTAGCAGGACTTACCCTTTTAGCTGTGGGAGTATATACGGCCCGCAATGCAACAGGAGTGGCAGGGCGCTACATTGAGGCCCGGCTTGGGAAGCCATCGTTGGTCAGAGAGACCTCCCGCCTCACTGTTGCAGAGGCACTCAAGCATCCCATCAAGGTAGCACATTTAGGAACAGTTTTTGGTTCATTATTTGCATTGTGGTTTTATATTGCATTGAACATAACCACTTACATATACTTAGTTGACCGGGATCCCCAAGGGCTCAATACTTGCTCCTTTTTTCCCTCTACACCAAATGCTATTTCTTCCAATTGTTCGCCTCCAGTATAGGGATGCTAGGGTTCATGTGGTCAAGCATACACCTACTGTATGGTTTTGTTCATCTCTATGTGATTACTTGTTAAAGATGCAGTGCCATCTAGACCTATAACCCAGTTATTGGATGGAAAAAAACCTAAAAGACAGGATACAAAACAATAATGGCCAATGTGTTAAAAGCTGTATCTTGTGGACACAGTACACACACAAGAGCTCTTTATGATTATGTAATTTCAGGTTGGTACCTTACAGTAGAACCCACCCACTGTAGTCTCACCAAAGCAGCAAAATAACGGTATTTTTAAACACACAAAAATGCTGGGGTACTTAAGAAATGTGTGGATTACATAGATGATTGAGAAGTTCCACATTCTTTCATTCTATAGTTGCTATACTGTACATTTTCTGGTGGTTCATGTGCTTTCACATGTGCTTTCACATTCGCCGCAAAATATATTATTTTGAGCAATGCATTTTATGGTCTTGATACTTCAGAAGTTCAGTTTGTTCCTATTCGCCCTAGTTGCCAGAGAGGCTTGCGGCTTACAATGAGAAACCAAAAATACACAGGCACATTTTAGTCACATCATCAGATCTAGAGAAGTAATGTTATACTCCATAGACAAGTGACACTGCCTCTTTAACATCTCTTCTGTCTCTCTACCTTCACCCCTCTTAGGTGGCCAGACGGCTGAAAAGCAAACCTCAGGATGCCCTTGAAGGAGTTGTGCTCAGTGTAAGTGCCAGTACTTCATGCTGATGAGACTTTGTACCATAAAAGGGCAGATGTGACAAATACAGATGTGTATTTATTTTTCCTACAACCACTATAAATGCATTTTCTTCTGGTCACTCAGCCGTCCCTGGAAGAGCGTGTGCGTGACATTGCCATAGCAACTAGAAATACAAGAAAGAACCGTGGCCTTTACAGAAACATTCTCATGTATGGACCTCCAGGCACTGGAAAAACTCTCTTTGCCAAGGTAAATGCAAGGTTGCAAAAGATGAACGATGCACACACATTATGATCATAATGCATGTGTGGTTTTATGTGTATATGGCAGCTTTACACTACTGTGGGGTACTTTTCTCTGTTTTGAGCAGAAGCTGGCAATGCATTCTGGTATGGATTATGCAATCATGACGGGTGGTGACGTGGCGCCTATGGGTCGTGATGGTGTGACTGCAATGCACAAAGTTTTTGACTGGGCTAATACAAGTCGCCGCGGGTAAGCAATTCTACAGAACAAATCCACTACACTGATAAACACCTTCCTGGTACCAAATTAACTACTAAAGCCTGATTTATAATTTGTCATACGACCGTGTCGGGTGCGATGCAACGTGTTTGAACATGTAGAGCTGCTACGACAGACTAATTAAGCATTAAGACCAAGTTAAGCATATACTGTAGGCCTAGCCTCTTTGAGAATGTTCGCCTATAATAACATAACCAAAATAGGGAAGCTCGGGTTAATGTGTTTTTAAATGGAGCCTCAGATTATATGCCCGAATATAAAAGAACAGAATGATTGCCCATTGTAATACTGACAATATAGTAATAATAATAAATGTATCATGTCTTTCTCTTTTGTTCTAGTCTGCTGCTGTTTGTTGATGAGGCTGATGCATTCCTTCGCAAGAGAGCCACTGTAAGTCTGTGCTTTGTACATTTCTAGGTGCAGTATCTTTATGCCACGTATTAGCGCTCCCAAAACACGCTATCATTTCCCCTTGTTATTATCAGTTACTTCATTTGCATTCTGTCTGTGTCCTTGTTTTTAGGAGAAGATCAGTGAAGACCTCAGAGCCACTTTGAATGCATTCCTGTATCGTACTGGAGAACAGAGCAACAAGTACTTCAATTTATTCACATCATACTCTCTGACTCCATATGAACCTCATATATGTATCCCCCAGGACACTATAAAACACCGTAAAATCCTCAGTCAATTTGACTCTGAAAGTGTACAAATGGAACCAAAAGGACAAAGACCCTGGTACTCTTTTTGGAGTGAACCACTTAAGCCTTATTTTACACTTTGTTGTACGATGGTCCCCAAAAATGGGGACGCCTCGGTTAAACACTAAAGGTCCTTGCTCACCGGGAGCGTCATGAATTTTACATCAAACTATTAATTTGGTGATGCCTCATTCATACAGGATGATTTGTAGTGCGTGTTTCTGATGTACTCCTGAAACAAACAGCTGTTTAATTTAGTGGGTCCAGTGCGTAAGGACCTTAAGGACTTTTACTTGTGCGGTCAATTGCTACTCTCATTCCAGTGCCCTTGCCATCTGTACGTTGTCTGTAGGTTTATGATGGTTCTTGCCAGCAACCAACCGGAGCAGTTTGACTGGGCCATAAATGACCGTATCGATGAAATAGTGAACTTCGCTCTACCAGGTCCTGATGAGAGGGAACGGCTGGTGCGACTGTACTTTGACAAATACGTGCTAGAGCCGGCCACCGGAGGGAGGCAGTGAGTATTTAAACTTGCACAGCAACACAGGTGTTTTTTAAATGGGCCTCTTAACCAAGCCACTGCTCGCCCAGATAGAATCATGACATTAGTTCCACTTGCACACATATTTACACTTCTGTAAATATACTGTAAATATAAATCTATATGTGCAAGTTCTCTCTCTCTCTCTCTCTCTCTCTCTCTCTCTCACACACACTCTCTCTCTCTCTCTCTCACACACACACACACACACACAGTATCTAACCTCCCACGTATACACTGTAACATTTTCAGTGTTAATTTATCCCTGTTTTAACTGAGAGTGTCCAATGGACCTGTTTTACTTACATTTGTTTATGCAGAGTGATATAATGGAGTCCTTTTTTAGGTGTGTGTGTGTGTGTGTGTGTGTGTGTGTGTGTGTGTGTGTGTGTGTGTGTGTGTGTGTGTGTGTGTGTGTGTGTGTGTGTGTGTGTGTGTGTGTGTGTGTGTGTGTGTGTGTGTGTGTGTGTGTGTGTGTGTGTGTGTGTGTGTGTGTGTGTGTGTGTGTGTGTGTGTGTGTGTGTGTGTGTGTGTGTGTGTGTGTGTGTGTGTGTGTGTGTGTGTGTGTGTGTTCATTAGCTTAGGGCTGTGTAGATACAGGCCCTTTTTGAGGTGGTGGCTCAGAAACAGCCTGTTGTGAAAATGGAGCCCAGCCAGCCATGCTGAGGCATTAATTACAAAGCAGTCTTAGGGGTCTTGGCATGTGACACACACACACACGGACACAACACACCATGCAACAAAAGCAGGACATTCCAGCCGCCAACCCAGTAAAATGTCAACAATTTGTTAACCACTTGAACCCCAGCATCTATATTCTGGGGGGAACATCAGCCAAAAATAGCCGATCTAACGGAAAAATCATAATGTTTTTCATCCTTTTTCTGCAGGAGGATGAAGCTGGCCCAGTTTGACTATGGAGTGAAGTGCTCGGAGATTGCAGTGCGCACAGTGGGCATGTCAGGCAGAGAGATCTCCAAACTGGGTGTGGCGTGGCAGGTCTGTATTGTTAATTAAAAAAATTGTTTGTATATGTTTTAATCCACAAATATATTATTTTATATTGCCACAAAGCTAAGCTTGTAGTTCTGCTATTTTTGCATGAAAAAGTATATAATTGGACTTAAAGTGTATAATTGGACTTAAAGGGGTCCTAGGTTGATTTTGTAGATTATTTTTCCCGGTTCTGGTTGAAAACGATAGCAGGATAAAAACATGGCAGTAGTACATGGCATAGAACACTGTGATGTAAGCAGTACAGTGCTGAGTGCTTACATCAGCTAATTGATGTGCTTATATGCAGCTAATTAAATTAATAATGGGTGGGTTACATTTATGTGTGATAATGTGCAAGCATTGACCATTGGCACTTACATGGTTCTGGGCACACCTAAATCTATCATACACATTATACATTTTTTTTTAGCTTTAGCTGCGTTGCTTACTAGCCTGTCCTGCAGTAGTTTTTAACTTTAAGTTTTGAACTGGAAAACTAGCTACACAATCAGCCTAGGGTTTCATTCCCCTTTTTAAGTGGTTAAATAACACTGCATATATCCACGTGCTGCAACATTGTTCTCATTAAGTAATGGAACGTTATGGACGCCGGTGTGTCATGCTCTCCCAGGCCGCAGCATATTCCTCTCAAGATGGTGTCCTAACAGAGGCCATGATTGATGCTCGTGTTGATGACGCCGTCAAGCAGCATCTTCAGAAGATGGACTGGCTGCATGGAGAGGGAGGTGACGGAGGCAAGAGCGCTCTACCTCTCCAATCTGGACCATCAGGCATTGCTGGCAAAATGGGCTTTGACTCTTAAGCCTCACAGTCAGATCTGTGATGCTGGATCGAAAGACCCCAAGTTTAGGTGATCTTGCTGCCAACGCTCCTTGTGAGGGTGGGACTGAAGGGTTAAACTGTTCCTTCTCCTCCTAAGGAGGCAATTCCAGTTTGAGATTTGAGATGTAATGCTCAAATCTCAAAATGCTAGACCAGGGTATTGGAGTGTCAAACGTTTAGAACGCGTGTCTGTGTGACATGTTCCGCAAGACTGCTAGCAACAGCAATACAATATACACAAGATAATACAGGACTCTGGTGAATGAAAAAGATTAAAAAGATAGAATCAAGTTTTAAAAGTACAGACCAGCCACACACAAAAAAAAAAACTACTGTGGCAGCAAAACAAACCTCAGCAGCAGTGGGGGGCTGGTAGTCTTACGTGGTCTTACTGTTGGTCTTACTTTGTACATGTCTGTCTCCTACCTATGTTACACAAGATATGAGGCAGTACATGGTAACAACTTCTGCCATTTGTTATGGCTGAGACATGAGTATAAAATACTGCATAATATGTAAAGATTGTAAAAGTGTATTTTACATTGAAACCATGTGTCTGTAATTATATTGATGTTGTGCACAGTGAGAGTTCTGTTCAAATAATGAAAGTGACTGTTTTTATATAAAAAAGTAAATGTTCCCATGTTTCTTACAGACTTATTTTTGTAAATCACGTTGGTTATCACATGAGACAATTTATCTTTGAAATCTTTCACTTAAACTAAAATATGAAATTTCTCATTATTTATGCTTACACAACAACAAATATTCTAATTTTGAGCCCTAACTGGGTCATGTCAGACCCTAGAAAATCTTAAGCTAAGCTTAAGGTGGGGAAAGATGCAAGAGACTTGACATGTACAATAATGCTCACTGTTTAAATCCAGTGTCAAGCTTTATTTAAAGAAAGTATTTAAAATTCAAAGACTGACAGGTCATCACAGTGCGGCAGGGTGAGAGGAAGGGTCAAACCTAACTTATGCTTCGTCATATGACGGTGTTGTGCCCTGAAAACAGCAGAGCTAATGAAGGGATGCATGGACGCGGAATGGATGCGTTGTGAGCTTGTAGGTCGGCTATTTTCGGTACGCGACGCCGTCATACAATGACGTATCAATCAGCCCTTAAGATCAGTTGAGGCAGTAATTCATTTCCTATGGGGAAAACCACTTGGGAGTTCAATATTTCACAGTAATGGCTGATGACCTGAGACAGCCAATCACATTTCCTCTTACAAAGAAAGTCAAGGGCATGAAGTGGCCCCTGCTGTGGCTACATGATAAAACCTCATCACTGTCGCACACCACAATACACAAGGTGTTGGTTCAAACCATTGACTGTCAGAAAAAATCTTAAGTCTATTCAGCTTCAATGTTTACACGTATGTCAGGTCCCTACAAAATACAAACCTCATTATTTCACAGAATTCTATTTAATAAGCACTCTCAGGCAAAATCTTTTAAATAAACCCCTCATTTAGTTTAATTTGTGTCCTGTACATAATGTTTACTTGTAGTTCATTGGCAGCTGACTGGATATTGCCGGATAATCACAAATCCCCAGTGATGAACCGTAACTCGTACAATAAAATCCCTGGATTTATTTTGCTACTACTCCTACAGATTCTGTCAAACTCACACAAACTGGTAAACATTATCTCTGGGTCATGTGATCAAGATGTATCAGTTTGATTTTTCAGATCCCATTCCAAGTGACT
Source organism: Gymnoscopelus braueri (assembly GCF_963280865.1). Taxonomy (NCBI): domain Eukaryota; kingdom Metazoa; phylum Chordata; class Actinopteri; order Myctophiformes; family Myctophidae; genus Gymnoscopelus; species Gymnoscopelus braueri. Next base: position 11,711,492 of record NC_137612.1, on the reverse strand, counting down.
ATGACTGCCTTCCAAAGTTTGCGGGCCCTGGGTAGGCAACCCGGCCTGGCGGAGACCTTTACTCCGAGTACACATTTCTAGTTCACAATGTACAGGATTAACTAATAGTTAACAGTCCGATTAAAACATCAATAGCATACCTTGGGGAGAAAAGACATAGCTGCTTTGTTGGAATTTTTTTTTTGATAGCTGTTTTGTTGGTAGATGCAGCCAGGAGCACTTGAATCTTTTAGAACTTCCAAAGGCATAAGTAGGAGCTTTATCAGTTAAGATGAACTGGTGTCCTACTTAACCTGTGAACCCTTGTGTCCCTATTCTGGGCAGGGCATAATAGATGAACAACATTCAGTGAAAATAGCAGATATACGAGCTTGTAGATCTAATAGCTATTTTCACTATTTGACATAGAAGTATATAGGGTATAGTGGTTAACTTGCGCACAGTGTCCCCATTTCAAAAAGTTTAGATCTTTGCTATTCAGTCTTATTTTTCCACGTTCTTTATGTGGTGTAGTGTCTGGTTAGCCAGTATTGCTAGATAGGTTTTAGTGTTCAGTAATCAGTAGGTAGGCACATCGAGGAAGAGAACAAAAATAAATCACCACAGCGTCATGGTCGTTGATCAAGCGGAGACATCTTGACACTCTATTCTAATAGATGGCGTGGCTTGTGGTGACCATTATGGATCAGTGTTTGCTTGACGTGCGTCATGTTTCCACTGGAATCCCCCATCTGTCTCCAGTGGCCCCATCTACACAGTTCCTTTATGTTACAGAATGTGTCGACCCATGACCAAGAATCAACATCTGGGGAAAAAGACAAAGACTGGGTTTGTGATGAAAAGACACAGCATGCAAAGACTGGAAATAATAGATGAAACTCAAAATATATTTGAACCCAGTTAGAACTGACCCTGGTTCAATTGTGTGGTTTAATTAATGTTAATGAAGTTTTGAGAAAATGAACGCCTGAGCAAAGAAATGTCTAGCAAAGAAGAGAAATGAAGAGAGGTTAAGACATGGATACCATTCTAATAATGGTGTCCATGGAGGAGAATTAAATAACATGAATTTGACGGGTAAGATGGGAGGAAGCAGCAAATCAGAATAGACAGCCAGTGAGAGAGGAGGGGGATGCTCTGAATTTGTACAGACAGCAAAATGAAGAGTATGCATCATACACTCTAAAATCCTGAACGTTTGTTTAACCTTGAGAGTGTACCCGAGAGGATCAGGTTTAAATGAACACTCAGGATGTTAAAGTGTTATGTATGGCATTATAATTAGTTTATGAGTGCATTATAGTCATTCTAATGGCATAATACACAAAGTGTGCCAAAAACTCCAGAAGCCTTCTGAACACATTCAGCTTTTTATTTTATGGTTAAATGCTGAGCCTACCCTAAATCATTCAGCTATGTGTCATTTTCTCATGTCATATTTTGTGTTTATGATCTGCTCATAATGTCTTGTGATTCAACAGTGACTACTGATAATAATTCTACAGTGTTTGAAAGGGTAGTGGTATGATAGATAATCACCCTTATGGGTCACTATTAAACACTATTCAACCTGACATGACTATTTTGGGCATGTCATTATGGGCGGGGGGGGGAAATGTTTCAAATTTAAAACATTTCAAAATAGTTGATCTGAGCTTGTAGATTGGCTATTTTCGTTATTCGTCGTACAAGTACATAGAGCTTAGGTGATAAACTGACTCAGGATTTAGATACCTGATTACTGAATCTTTACCTTTCTCCTTTCATGGACATACATGCACACACATATGAAAGCATATATACACAAACACATTATGGGCGTTCCACAAGTGTAGAGAGGACATTGCTTTCTTTTAAAGACCCTTTTAAATTTAGAATTAGCTTACCTTTTATAGAATTGAAGTACTTTGCTGGGTGTTTTAATTGTGGTGTATATTTATGTATTGTATTGTCTTGTCTTGAAAGTATGCATTGACCTGAGCAAGACGATTTTCCATTGTGGATAATAAATACATCTAATCTTAATCTTAATCTAATATAATCTTAATCTTCACAGTGTTGTTGTCCAGTAAACAGGCTGTTAACTCACCGTTGTGCTGTTTGGCCTTCCAGGCCCTGAGGACAGAGTTGACTGCTCCATCTAACCACAGCAAGCACCAGGTCAGACAGAAACCCATCAGTAGGCCTAATGTCAAATCAATCTCCTGCTTGGTCACACTCTCGGCTACGGATTTGGAATCCACTCTGGACTCATCCCCATCATACGGAATGACGTGATAAACATTGTTCCTGCAGGGAGTAGACATGTGGGAAAGAGAGATAGCAGAGATGGGCAGTATTTAAATACATGTATTTGAAATACGTATTATACGATCCTGGTCAGTATCCTGATCAGTATCCTAGTGTCAGTAGCCTTGACGACCTTGCAGGCTTATGCAAAGGCTGAAATGTAATTTAGATAGCATGTTATGTAGACAGATGCCAGGTAATTTGTAGGCCTGGCATCCTGTGTATAGCTTGTACAGATTATAGATTTTTCGATATTATACTGCTTAGACTGATGATAGGTTCTTGGTTTACCTATTATCCTAGATTACTATTCCTATGCATGATGTATTACCTTGTGTTTTCCTTGCGTCTGCTAAATGCCTAAATTGTAAATTGTATATGGTCAATAGCCTGGTGTGGTGTCAGTATCTCTGTGTCAGTATCCTGGTGAGTAGGCTATCCTGGTGTCTGTGAAGTACAGGTGTATAGGTACAGACAGCTCTGTGTAGGATTGTGCTTTCAGTCTCATGCCATAGTTCTTGTCTAGCTTTTGTCAATAACAAGGTTACTCTGGCCTGCATGTGCTCTCACACACAGTGGTAAACATTTTGGCTGCCTGCCCCAAACACCATGAAGAACACTCTGCTTGTATTAACAATGTATTCTTAGAAATTCCGACATAGAAATGTAATTTAGTTGAATGAATTGACTAATAATTGCATCAGTTTAGCCTATATAAAATGGATTTTCAAAATACATAGCCTATTTGTATCTCAAGTCCATTTCTCAGACCAGTATTGTGATAGAGGAAGAGACATTGAGTGATGAGGGTATGTTGAGTGCTATGGAGTTGGGGGAAGGGACCCACTCAGATGAGATGAACAGCTGATGCTAAGAGAACAGCGCAGGAACATACCACCAACACCTGGCCTCTGTCCCCTGTGGGTATAGTAGACTCAAACTGGATGGATCTATTAGGTTACTTCTAGTCCACAGACTATGCATACAGACAATAGGGCTAACTAAGTGTCTAATACTAATAGTCTATCCGTTATTAAATGAATAGGAACTGAGCATGGATACACAGCCTCCAGCCTGAATAATAAGAACTTTATTCGACGGTTGTGTTCTTAATTTTATATTTTTGTAATACCCACCAGATGCAAAAAAAAATATTTCCTGCACTGAAACACAGTGGCGTGTGAGTCCGTATATACTGTATGTCTTGTTATGTACTTTTGGATAGATGTTTACCTTCCGCACTTGCAACCACAGATGCGTTCTTCCCCACGGACATATGGCAAGATGTAGTTGTGAAAGCGGTCCAGAAGCGCGTTCATGTCCATCACACTAGCTGCAGTCTGCAAACAATCGCGGAGTGGGACATACCGACATAAATAGTATGGCCAAGAACATTCTATATTGGAAAATGCATGCTTTTATTTACCAATTTTAATTAGGATAATTTATTTGAAAATTAAATAACAGGTGCTTAACATCAGTTGACATCAGTTCTTACCATTAATAGCAAAGACCCTGAAATCATGAAGAGCATGGTGCGGGGTGCGTTGGGTCCGGTGCGCTCGTATCCAAACTCTTCCGTTAATTCACATGTCCGTGCCGTGGTCGGTGCGTTCCAGGTAAAGACAGCGATCACATGAGAATCAATCTGTCCACTGAGCTAATCTCACACTATCCCAAGTTCCCAACCCACCAGATGTTAGATATTTTCCATTGCACAACCTCTTGGGCATTCTTGAACTGAGAAGTAGCTGCGCGATGTCGATATGCATCCGTCACCGTCAGCTGCCCAGATGTTTTCTAGTGGGGAGGCGCTGAGCATCTCTGTGCGTTAAAGGAGCACTTCACCCCTGGAAGAAGTTTTCGGTCTTTTAATGAAGTTTAGGAGTCAAGAAACAAGATCCTGGGTTTTTTTTTTAAATAATCTGTGTTTTTAGATATCTAGTAATCTTCGCAATATTCGTGACGTTATTTGCATCATGAGAGATTGGTCTCATTCCTTTCCGCACTACATGTCTCGGCGTGTCTCAGTCAGACCATCTCAAAAGACAGCCCCAATGGGGTGTCCGTAACACTTTGTTCAACCTTCTTTCGCCACTCGGCCACTCCCATTAGCTGCGGCCAGCGGCCCTTGTAGAGTGAGGCATTACTTTACCTGAGTTATCTTCTGATAGTTGTACTTGAATGTTGACATGAAATAATAATCCTGTGTAGTGTTTCATAAGCGCAAGCTTGAAAAAAAAAATACAGCGTGGAGTAGCAGCGCTGGTAAACAAACACCGTCACGAAAGGCTAGGATCATAATACCAAGGATGTGACAGTGATGTCAATACTATGCGACACGGAAGTGAAACTGCATGAAGATACTTATATGTCCCAGTGATATGACATCACTAACGAATCCTTGGACATAATATGTAACTAGATGAACGTTTGCGAGGACAGCCAGTGTTGCCAGATATTGTGAGAGAAATAAGCAGCCAGGTCTATGAAAACAAGCCCAAAAGAAAAATAACTATGCCAAGAGCACTTTACCTAGACATGGGATATTATATATTTGAAAATTGCTGATCTACAAGCTCACAACGCTTCGCAACCCATTGTGAGCTTGTAGATCTGCTATTTACAAAAAAATCTTGAGGGGGAAAAAGTCCAAAATGTGGATTTTTTGCAAAATATTTTTATTTGCTTTTCAAAATGTGGAATATTTTTTACACATATTTGTTAGGGGCTCCCTGCCACAAATTATAATTTCAGATGGGGGTCTGTGGAAAAATACATGAACATGTTTGAGAACCACTGGTTTAAACAGCAATCAAAACATTTGGAAACAAGCCCAAATATCAACTACATTTTAGAAAGAAGCCGCTTATAATAAGCAGACATGGCGACACTGGCATGCTGTTTGGATGTTAGGGATGTTATTGTTGGAGATCACACCCACATGGAACCTCCCCTGCCACAAGGCACCAAAGCATTCTGGGAGTTGAAGTTATAGGCAGTGATACGCTGTGGTCCCCCTGTGGTCCCCCCTGTGGTCACCCCTGGAACTTCTTCCAGGGGTGAAGTGCTCCTTTAAGGCTACTTACTGTGCGCTGTTGTTGACCCAGCTGCTTGATAGAAAGCCAAGGACATGTCATACCTGCCAACATCAGACCGTCCGATAACAGGAGATTTAGGGGGGGGGGGGGCTCTTGACCACGCTGGGGGTCCCCCCCAGAACATTTTTAACAGAGTAGATGTAATTTCCAGTATTCTGGTGGATTTTGGGAGTTTGACACTTTTATCAGGCTTTACTTACATAGGATCCATTAAAAAGTTAAAAGTAGCAATAAAAGAGCCATATTTCATTATAACATTTTGCTGGGGACCCCCTGGAATCCCCCCAAGGACCCCTGGGGGTACCCGGACCCCACTTTGAGAACCAATGCTTAACGCTTTTTGAAAGTCCTGAAAAAAAAACAAGACTAGCACAACAAAAACTGTAGATGGTGTGTCTTGCCAAATTATGTTCCGCAAGTCTTGTTTGTTTTTGTCGATCTGCTGTTTTTGCTATTTTAGAATGTTTATGCTGAAAAGTAACAGTTTTGGCCATAATGAGGTTTCCGCCAGACAATATATTTATATTGTACATGCAAAATTGCTGCTATACGAAAACATAGTTACTGCACTGTTTCTTATTTTTATTTTCATTTGTAATAAAATGTCACTGACACTGGTATTCTTCATTTTACGTATGGTCCAGTATATTATTAAAGTGTCCCTGAACAAGACACTTAAGAGTAGTTCACCCAAAAATTTCTTATTTTCTATCAATTACACACTCCATGACGATGACGCCTTGAATTCATGGAGATTTTTTTGTTTGACACATTCCTGAACACAGATTCAGACATATTGGTTGGATCGGCGGTGCCATGTAGGTGTGAGGGTAGCGTAGCGGTCAGAACCTGAGTCTAGTAGAACATAATCACGATTCAAAGAACCACTTTTAGCACTATTTAGCACAATTTTTGTTTAGTGTGACATATGATCTACAGCCTGTAGATCATGTTTACCTGTAGACTACAGGTAAACCATTTGAAAATGAAGTTGATGATCAAAGTGACAGCTTCAGCTTCCTAACATGTGCATTATGCTCATCAAGTCTTCATAAAATCGCTTCTAGTTTGAACACCGAGTGGCTAACAAGCAGTAAAATAAGCTAGTTGCGCGAATCGCACACAATCGCCCAGATATAGGCTTTACAGATTTATTTCACATATTCTGTCATCTAGCCTAATGTCTACCATAATTATCCGAGGCTATATCCAAAGCCAGTCTGTTGATTATCAGTTAATTAAACAAACAACTTTATAAAACAGATTAAAAAACAATGGAGGATAATTTATTATCTCAAGAACTTTAGTTATGTATGTTGTAATAAATGACCAAGAAATACAGACTGCTCTATTAAAGTAGCCTAAATTATTGTGGATTGCAATAGAATAGTAGACTACTTCAATACATGTACAACTTTACACAGTGTTCCAAGAATAAAGCATAATTGAAAAGTCAAATAAGCTTAAGAAAAACAAAGAGTCAAGATGTGTTTTTCAAGAGATGTTTGTTTTAGTGGATTCATATGTACATACGGAAATTCAGGCACTCTGGACTGAGCTTGCAGATTGCAAATAATTACAATGTTTCAATTATTTGACATTTACAAAAAGGAAAAAGAAAACAAAAAGACCATGCCCTGAAAGGTAGCAAATCTGACTTTAAATATGAATCAACACATATTCTTTAAAGAAAACAAAGTGGGGAAAAGAGAACCCATGGTCTCAGTTTGGTTATTTACTATTAAACCCCACATTCAATTATTCTAACCTACAACACTGTCGCACCAAAACACGCATTCAGCTCAATAATGTCCTCTCTGATCTCAATTAACACATTTACACTATCCCCAGTGAGGGGTCAAATGAGACATGTCATACACAATTACAATTCTGTCATTTGTAATATAAACTCATTTAGCATCAATGTGCAATAATAATAAAGAAAAAAAAACTGAAGAAGAAAAACTAAACCGAAGAACTATATTATCAGTTATCTGACAAAGGCGACTTGCTCTCCCTGAGGAGACGTGGGTGAGTGGTTTCACTGCAGGGTGCCCTTAGCCTGACCTTGATCCACACAGGGAAGGCAGCATTAAAGCAATGAACCCTGTTCCTCTGTGTAGAATAAAAAGCCCTCACAAATTCACTGCCGCCTTGGAGACAACGTAACTGCAACCCCACTACCCCCCTGAACTGAAAGAAGTTTGTGTTCATTTGAGTGGGTTCAGCTGCAAAACTTGGGCCCTCGAAACCTTCTGAAGTTATGTAGATATCAAATTATATTGGCATCATTATGTATGTCAGCATTATTTTGCCCATTCCTGAAAACAAAACAAAAAAAAAACTTACATTTTGCAGATACACGTTGTCTGTTCCAACAGCAGCAGTTGACCAAAAGCTTTTTGTGGGTGTGGGCCATAGACAACAGAGGAAAATAGAGTGTGTGTTTGTACTAATGTTTGTGTTGCGCAGGGGCATGTTTTTATTGCAAAACTTGTCTGGGCCATCAGTAGAAGCAGACAGTATGGAGGAAAGGCCTGTTGCTTTTGTCCTCAAATTCCTGCAGCAGCTCATCGATTTCATTCTCCATGTCGTCTGTGTGCTGGATCTAAAGAGTCAAGACACAGTCCACACAGCTCATCAGCACAAATGACTACGAAACAATCTAAATCTACCATGTTTTAATACTTTGTCAGTATACCATTGTGCAGTGGTGGAAAAAGTACTCAAATGTGATGCGTTGTGCGCTTGTAGATATGCTATTTTCAAATAGGCCATGTATAAAATAGGGCTTAGGTGGTTAATGTATGTTTTATAATATAATAATTTATATCTGCAAAGTAACTCGTAACTAAATTTTTCAAATAATTCTAGTAGAGTAAAAGTTTATTTATTTCCCTCTGAGATGTAATGGAGTAGAAGTTAATGTACTGAAAACTGGAAATACTCTAGTAAACAAAAAATACCTCAAAATCGTACTTAAGTACAGTATTTGAGTAAATGTACTTAGTTACTTTCCACCACTGCCATTGTGTGAAGTACAAACATATGCAATTCTAATAGTTCTCCATTTAGCATAAGCATGCTCTTCTGGCAAAGTGTGACTGTATAATGACACAGGAAATATATTCTGGCAGAAACTCACACATTGACACAGCTCACAGATGAGGAAGGCCCCAAGTGTGGCTTCTTCGTGATTGTCCTGAATATCTACGTTGATTACGTGCACTGGTTGAAACGTCTCCTGCTCCCTGGAGCTCAGATCTGTGGGGGTTCAACACTTGATATCAGTATGTGAACAGAACAGGGTTCATGTACAATAGAGTGTTGTTGACATTTCCCTCACATATTCACTGGTCACTGAAAAAGGTCACCGAAATGCCTATCAGATTGATTGAATACTTTATTAGACAGAAATGAAAAACAGCACTAGGTACAGTCAGACATATGAGCTAAACGGATAACCCAAAAAAGTCCTGGAGACTCGTTTCCATTGTGGTCCTTCGATTCATCAACATGGCATAGAAAAATAACACCAAAATACAATATCAACAAATATAAAACACTATATGTACAAAGTAGAAAAGGGGGGGGTACATTTAAGTCACCTCTTGGTTGTTTAACATGACATGCTTAGATTGATTTCAAGTTTAAAGCCTCACCCTCCAGCACTTGGTCGTAAACTCTCTCCTCACAGGTGATGACCAGGTCAAACAGGTCCTTACAATTCTGAAAACGTTCAGGTCTCGATTTGATCCGCTTGTTGCGGTCCAGCATGTGCAGGATTCCATTCTGTGTGTACCTGAGGAATCAGAAGGCTAAGGAACACAAGCAGGAGGAAGCAAAATGTATCCCATATATACAGTTCAACTCCCTCTTCACACCTGCAGAATGATGATTTCACTCACTGGCGTTGAATAGGAGAGAACATCTAGTAAAACACCATCTTATATCAAAGAATGTTTTTATGTGAATGCAGGGACTTCACAGACATCTTCATCCTCAAGAATATATACACTTGTGTCAATGTATACATATAAATAAAATATGACATCATTTGTGCATTACAGAAACACAGTGCCCTCTGGTGGTGTGTCAAGGGAACTATTTAAAAGCCAGGATACCACTATGACACCAACAGTATAGCTGTTCATGTATTACTTGGGGTCTCATCAATACAATTTTGACCATAACTTTTCAAATGTTCTGAAAACAACCTGGTGCATATCTACATTATTGCTTCATACCTCCAGAAAAACAAATGTATACTTTTCCACTACATGACTGAAATGCCATTTAATGGGAGTAGTTCACCCAAAAAAATACTTATTTCCTATCAATTACACACCCCACAGAGCCTTGAATTCATGGATTTTTTTTGGTTTTTTGTCGCATTCCTGAGCCAATAATTTGATGACCAGAGGTTGAGTAACTCAATTGAGTCTACTACTGATCAGCCACCCGGTCATCAAATTATTGGCTCCATGAATTCAAGGCTTCATGGAGTGTAATTGGGTGAACTACTCCTTTAAAGGGATAGTTCACCCCAAAAAAAAACGTTTCTATCGATTAGTCACCCCATGGAGACTTAAATTCATGGATATATTTGTGTTTTTGTGGCATTCCTAAGCCAATAATTTGATGACCAGTGGACCGGTAGGCAGCGGTTCCGGTTGGAGACACAAAGGAGACTCTTTGTATCTCCTACCAGAACCGCTGCCAGTCATTTATTGGCTTAGGAATGCTACAAAAACTAAAAACATATCCATGAATTTAAGTATCCATGGGGTGACTAATCATAAAAATCATTTTGGGGGTGAACTATCCCTTAAAAGTTTAAGGTGTATTCAATTGACAGCTACAACCAAGATTGCCATTGCCAGACCGTGATTATGCATTGGGCATGTCTGCCTCTTACAAATTGTAACTTTGATTACCCATCACATGAATAGATATTATTTTAACGTTTAACTCGCCTATCAAGTATGCAGAATTATAAGTTAATACCGAAGAAATAGAGTCCAAAGAGAAGCACGCACATCCCAACTAAAATGTACAGGAGCTGAACAAAAATACGTACACTGGAGGAGGAAGGGGAAGTCCGCACACTGTTCTTAGCTCCCAGTACAAAAGTCTCTAAAAAATAAATAAAAAAATTCTACTGAGCGCTAAGAACAATGTGTGGACTTCCCTTCCTTCTCCATTATAAGTAAATGCCATCATACAAATACATGTCATAGTAAGTCACCCATCTCTCCAATGCCGTGCTCCCAAGCCAACACACCGTCAAATATGTGTGTGTCTGTATGATTGTGTGTTATTGATGTGTGTATGAATGCAGGGGATACAGTTCCTTGTCCTTGCGGACCAGGTCGTTGTACATCTGTTCATATGTTGTTTTGAAGTCGTACACATTGGGCTTATCCGGGGCAGGGCCGGGCAGCTTCACGTGAGTCCCTGTCCCAAATGAACGCACAGCAAATCCACGTTTGCTGCAGAGAGAAGACAAAACGAAGGTTAACCATTTTTTTTACTGTACAGTCTATTTTAAGCATTTTATGTAAGAACATCTCTTTTCCATATTTGAAAAAGGAGTAGTTCACCCCAAAAAAATCTTATTTTCTATCAATTACACACCCCATGAAGCCTTGAATTCATGGAGATTTGTCACATTCCTAAGACAATAATTTGATGACTGGTGGAGTCTCAAAGAGTCTCCTACTGACTGATAACCTGGTCAACAAATTATTGGCTCAGGAATGCGACAAAAACAAAAAAAACCTCCATGAATTCAAGGCTTCATGGGATGTGCAATAAATAGAAAATAAGTTATTTTGTAGTTCGTTGTGTGAACTACTCCTTTAAGCAGTCATCCTACAAAGTCAGCTTTGATGAGGCTCTTCCCCAAGATGTGACAACTGTTAACTGAATGTTAAAGCTAAGTGCTGGCCTGTATTAAACTTATCAATAGTTAACACCAGTTGGGTTGAGTAGAGAGCCACCACAGCCACTTTTACTGCATGAGAAAATCCACAACGTCACACCAAAGTATTCGATTTTTTCAGCTGACCACTAGAGACTATTGAAAAAAGGCTTGATCCGTCAAACCGAATGCTTTCCATTTCCTAAAAAGGGTGCAGTGCCAGTAAACTACTGACAATCCGTTGTTCCAAGTCCTGGATTTACCCAATACGAATTGGACATTCGTGGTGTGCAATAGCTAAGCTAAAAATACATTTTTGAACAAACTTTTATTTGCCCAATAGAACAAAAGAAAAAATACAAAGGACAAAAGAAAGATCTGGGTAATACAAGCCACCCAGAGTTAGTTTACTCTTCCGGGAATATGTGTTTTTAAAGAGGGCGCTCGTGTACAGAAAACAGAATGTGGAAAAACCTAGTATCGATGTAGCAAAACTAAAAGTCACGTTTTTGAGGACCCGTATCAATGTTATGAAAACAAATGTACGTGTTAAAAGGTTTGATGACCACGAATAGAAAACAAACAAAAAATAACTATCACTATTTCAAAGTGAACGTGCGCCACTGCGATGGTAAAAGTGTAACGTTAGATCTGTCTGTGCAGATTTCCGAGGCCATTGTTGAGCAGTGATGAGGCCGAGTTGTTGTTGAGGAAGGCTGGATAAAACAACGACGTGGCAGCGGTAGAAGTAGAAAGAAACGTCTTGAATAATTTGCAGTGGCGGTTCTTCTCTTCTCTGTAGGCTCTGGTTCTTTTCTTGGTTCTGGTGGTTCTTTTTACCTGAGGATATTGTGCGCTTCCATACTGCGGTTCTGGTTACTAGAGCACACCACCGCCACGCGCAGCGGGTGGCTCGGCATTGCGAAAATCTTCGGTTTTTAGTGGAATATAATAATAAATGTTAGGATTTTTTAGCACTAAGAACGTTTGTTGAATCTCCCGAGAAATAGCAATAGAGAAGCCTCTTCTACATCGAACTAAACAACACAGGTCATTGAGCAGAACGGCTGAGCACTATGTCTGAGTATCTTTCACAAGAAGAGGCGAATGTTAAAATGGCGGAGCACTCTAGAGAGAGGAGGGCTAACGGCGACGACTACGGCTTTAAACGGTGACATCATCGGAGGGCTGGGTTTTCCCCGAACCATCAGAGGGGTCGCTTGTACTTCGTCGTACGGTGGTGTAGCGCGTCGAAAAGAGCCGATCTACAAGCTCACAAAGCGATGCATCCGAGACGCGTTGTGAGCTTGTAGATCTGCTATTTTCCTCTAAAAGGCTAAACGTATAAACATTATTATTATTATTATTTATTATTATTATTATCCACACGTATTAAATACAGAGGGAAGCATCTCTTTCAATGTACACCTTCAAGTTGTTAGTCCTTGTTAATTAAAAGAGAGAGAGAGAGAGAGAGAGAGAGAGAGAGAGAGAGAGAGAGAGAGAGAGAGAGAGAGAGGTCACCCATTCTTGAAAATGGGGACAAAACCTTAATTTTTTTTAAACTCTTCAATTTTGACGGGAAAATATATTTTAATGGTGTGTTAATAAGTAATCATTTGAAATGTATATATATATATATATATATATATATATATATATATATATATATATATATATATATATATATATATATATATATATATATATACAGTTTATTATTATTATTATTACTGTGTGAAGTTGTTTGTTTCCAGTTTGATTATCCATTCATCATTTTGGAATTTGTAAACATATAGCACACCACAGATGTAAATTATGCAATGGACCTTTTATAGTACTTTATTGACTGAATTGATTAATTACTGGACATAAGGGCAGCCTTAAGTATTTGCAAAGACTGTACACACGCATAACAAACAGGACAAACAAGTCCACCCAAAGATCAAAACAGTTACCTTTGTCCCTTCTATAATTTCATGGTGCAAAAAACATGCCTGAAGAAGGTCTATGACCGAAAGCTTGCTATATATTAAAAATACAAAAAATCTGATTTTGCACAGTTTTGAGTGTGCGGAGGCTCTCTTTAATTGTTCATCTGGCTTCATTTTCACTCCAGCACCTCACCCAAGTCTACTGGCAGATGAGCAGTGTTTTTTTTAAGAAAGCAAATTAATTCTGTTCTAAATGTAATTGGAGGTTACAGCCAATATGTAATTGTCTATGACATACGTACATGTACAAATCATATTACAAATACATATAGCCCTAAAGCCTAGTATATGTTCCATGGTACAATGTTGTCATGTGCAGAAAATAGCAGCTCTACAGGCTCACAATGCATCTCGTGCACGTTGTAAGCTTGTAGATCATCTATTTTCGGCATGCTACATCATTGTACAGCGAAGCATAAATCAGGCGTAAAGGAGGCCTAGCCTGGACAGAAGAGCAGATGAACTTCATGGATGACCATCCATGAACTTAGATTATTCTGCGTAACAGCAATGGCATGTACTCAAGAGTGTATTTAATAACATTCAGCAACAACTTAGTTTTTTTCTCATTCCTATTGCACTTCAAACATTTACAACATACTGACTTATACCAACAGTATAGAATGACCCAAAAAGATGCCACAGTGGCCATTGTGATCCATAGGCTAAATGCAGATAATCAATAGTTTTGGTTCGTGTTATTGTACTCATTCCCTGAAATTGTGTTTGATTTCAATCACATTTGGATGTTCATTCCATGTTATGTGGCTGAATAGAAAGGACCATTCCATTCTAGGACCACAATGGACTTTTTTGTGTTATCCATTTATCTCAAATGTCTGACTGTACCTCGTGCTGTTTACACTTCTGTCTAATAAAGTATTCAATCAGTCAATCAATCAAACAAACAAACATAATTATTAGTGTGAGAAGATTAGATATGGTTAATCGAGGATGCAATTGTGTTGCATTATGTGACTGAGATTTGTAGCTGTAGTTTTGTTTTATTGTTTATTTATTGTTGTTTGATGGTCTGTGTGATATAGTCAGTCAGTGGTGAGAGCGTGTATGATAGGCATATGAGTGTTGTGTCGCGGGGCTCATGATGTTCTCTGTGATGTAGGCCACCAGCAAACAGATGATGACCAGCATCACACAGATTGCTCCTCCAACAGTTGTCATGGCGATCACAATGTCCTGCATCCCGGAGGGAGCCACAGTAAACTCTACACAGTCCAGGTCTGCTCTCACGGCTGGGTCTGAGTGCAGCAAGGAACGCAGGCAGATCCGGTACGGGATGTTCTCATGCAACTCGGTCAATAGAAAATCCCTGCAGCCGGAGGCAAGACGGACAGCAGCACACTCAAACTGTGTATAGCTTCCATTCCACCAGCAGCTTAACTCGAAGCCACCCTGCCTGTGGCTTTTCCCGTTGAAAACAGTCTTTGGCGGAGGAGTAAAAAGTGCCTTTTGTCCACTCACATTTGCGGTCACTTCATGGTCAGTCATTATCGCTTTGGCTTTCCTTTGAATGTTTTCCCTAGCACCGTCATGTGCCCATTGTAACAGCACACTGCCATTTGTAAGAATATTTGCCACCAAGCTCCCCAGGGACTTGACAGTCCTGCAATCACTCTGACTGCACTGGAAACGAAAAAGGGTGTTTCGAAAGCACAGCTGCCCACTGATGCCTCCCTCAATTACTCGGTAGGCACAGATTGGTGCCCCTCCTGCCTCCTCCTTCCAACTTGGTCTTGACCTTTCTGATATCACAGTGGGGATATGGTGTCTGCTGGTGTTGTAGAGTAAGTCATTCACGTGGCCAGATTCCTCCTTAATCTTTGGTGTAGGCCCACTGTCATTACCATGATTGACGGAGGTTTCATTGCTGATATTGGTCCAACTTATGTTAGTCTTCTTCAGCTGGTTTTGGGGCACACCCAGTGGATTCGTGCCTCCCACCTCTGATGGAGACGTGGGTGCTGATGCTGAGGATGCTGAGCTGCCCTGTGCTTGCCTCGAGCTGGTTGTCTCTTGAAATGTGCAGAGTAAGACTACTGACAAGGCGAACAGTGTTGGTCTTCGTTGACTTTTCATCTCCCTTCCCTTTGTTGAATTGTTTTCACACATAGTGGATGAGATGTACAAAGAGACAAGGCAGGCTGCTGTCTGCCATAAGAAGAGTCGTTCTATATCACTGCGCACGATGGAATGTGTCTGCAAATCCAGTCGCCTCCATTAACGGGAGCAGTCTGCATCTGCGACAAAAATAACATTTTAATGATAGAGCCAGAACGAGATTCAAGTATGACCTTGCAGAGGCTAAGCTACCACGTAATGCAGCAACGGTTAAAAGCATTCCTTACAATCTAGGTCACCTCATTATTACACACACTGTCTGACACTGGGCGTAATTCAAATGGTTCCTCGAAAAACAAACTTACTTACTTTGGTGGAAAGAAAGGATGCCGCTATGTGCCATCACATGTGCTGTATGTAGCCTGTGTTTCTTCCTGTCTGGACGCAAGGATTTGATGGTTGGAGGTGTGCGTGTGTGTAGTCAATAATGCGTGACGACTCGTGAGTGCGGGCTTAAGTGCGTGCCGCCAGTGTGCCAAATATTTGTCAGCAGTCAATTAGTGGAAATGAGTCGTTGTCCCTTTCTCTCTCAAGTTCCCACTCAATTGTCCAGCTGTCTCTTTATGAAGGACAGCGACATTGTATCTATGATAATCAATGAAACTATGTGTCCAATTGATACCGCATGGAACGTATTATCTCAAGCACCCGTCCCTCTGCTGGTAGGTATACAGGTCTACTTACCTTCACCCACTTTTCTGGGTGCTCTTGCAAGTGTGGGTATATCGTGTCAACCTATTAAAAGAGAATTTGCAACCACTGATTAAAGCACCTAGACTGAACAGCCACAGATAAATAATTTCCTTAAAAATTGATATGACATTCCTTCATCTTTCTCTATTTTCATGTTTTGTTTTGTTTTTCAAAGAGAAAAATAAGTGACACTGGCTGACAGACACAACACAGATATGCCAATACGATTCCAGAAATTACCTTCGCCTCTCTCTCTAGTCAGGCTGGGAGGGATGCTGGATATATTTAAAATGGACTACAGCGGCCCCAGGTGGTGTAACACCGTATTTAACATGAAATACTATTACATTATAATTCTGTCTAATCGTCTAGAGAGATTTATTCTATTTATTTTTCTTTTTTTTGTCGTTTATTTAAACCTCTTGTAACCAGTCATTCTGTGTTTCAGAGTGGTAGTCTCAGTGTTAGGACAAGGGGATCATACAAGAATAACAAATAAATAAATACCACTATACAACAGGTTTGAGATTAAGAATAAGGACTGTAATTAGGAGCAAGTTTAGTCTCTTCAAATTTAGATAACACTGACATTTGTCACATTTGATACATTGTTGTGATACACTAAGTTCAGTGATACTCAGCAGTTCAAGGCAAGGGCAATTCTGATCAATACTTATGCCCTTGGCTTTCACCAAAAGAGAAACTCTGCAAACCAGTAAACAATCTGTACCTAGGGAGAGTATGCTGGGCTGACTAATAAGAGAAAATGCTGCATCAGACTGTCTTAACAAGACCTTTGGAGAATATCGGATAAGCATCCTCCCTGATCCATCATCCCTGATCTGCTTTTCTGAGTGTCTGGCATTTGCTATGGACACCCCATTTGACGAGTAAGATAAATAGTGAAATAAAAGTATAACGTAAAATAATAATAATAATTAGTAATAACAATAACAGTAATAATAAAGGCTGAAATGTATAATACATATAAGAGTCACTTATATATTACAAATGGTGCTTGTAGTCATTGTTCACCAGGCATTTCCCCCATTTGAATAGGACAATGGGAAACCTATAAATATAGGGCACAAAATGAACAAAGTAAATCCACACTCATAAATAACAGCCAGACATCCAATGTGACCTTTAGCATTTCAATTGACAGGGGTCCTGTGTTTGCAGTTTCTTACTGATGTGGAAAAACTGCCCAAATCAGCTTGTGCTGGTAGAGTTACCAAGCAACAAGATATCAAAGTAAATTGACCTTGAGCAGGGTCAGCAATGGGGAAGGTACCAGCTCTTTCTTTGGGCTGGATCTGCTTGCGTGCACATATACATGTCTATAAAACACAGCTGTGAACAACATTATAGGAGTGGCTCAAATGAAGCCCAGGCAGTGTGAGTAACGGTGAGTATATGACCGCCACGGACAAAAAATAAATGGCATTGCCATGTTGAGGATGATGTGATGTCGGAGGTTCTCACTATTGATGCTTTTTTGTTTGGACTTCTGGTCTTCACTGGCATCGTGGGAAACTTCGTGGTCATCCATGTGGTGAGAGAGCACTGAACAGTTGCAAATCAAAATAGAAGGATCCCAGGAATATTCTTTCAAAATGTTTATCCATTTTCTGTCCTCTGTGTTCTCTTTAACCTCAGGTGCTTCAGTCAGCCAACGACAGTCCGTCTCGGCGACTCCCTCCCTCTGACACTATTCTGGTGCATCTGTCGTTGGCCAACTTGTTGACATCGCTTTTCCGCACAGTGCCCATCTTTATATCGGACCTGGGCTTGGATGTGTCCTTGTCCGACGGCTGGTGTCGCCTCTTCATGTTGCTGTGGGTGTGGTGGCGAGCTGTGGGCTGCTGGGTGACTCTGGCCCTGAGTGCCTTCCACTGTGCCACCCTGAAGCGCCAGCACGTAGCCTTTGGGCCTCTTGCTCAGCAGCGGGAGAGGCGACGGGTATGGGTAGTCCTAGGGCTGGTGTGGGGGGCCAATCTGGTGTTCTCTTTGCCAGCTCTGGTGTACACCACTCACATTCATGGCAATGCCACCGTCGAGCTCATGGTGATCAGCTGCACCACCAGGCCTCTTCTCGGGTGTGTGTGGGAGTTTCCCACAGCCGAACAGGGCGCAGCCTTCGCCTCCACCTCATTGGCATTTAACGAGGTGGCACCGTTGGTGCTAATGGTCTGCACCAACCTGGCAACCCTGCATGCCCTGGCCAAGCACATACGAGCCGTCACCGCCGGGGGAGCGTCTGGACAGACCCAGGGGGAACTGGAAAGACATGTGGCCAGTGAGCGTAAGGCAGGTCATGTGATCATGTCTCTGGTGTCACTCTTTGTGGTCTGCTGGGTACTGCAGGTTGCTGCAGTTACTTACTACAACCACGATGGGGGACACCATTCCGAGGGGCTGCTCACTGTGGCCCATTTCGCCGCATCAGTGTTTGTAGGATTTAGCCCCACAGTGGTGGCCCTGGGACACGGCAAGCTGAGGAGAAGAATCACGAAAATGCTGCTGGGGTGGTCCAAAGTCTTCAAGTGTGGCAAAGAGGACACTGACGTCACTGAGTGTGAGAGTAAATCTCCAGAGAATGAAGACAAGAAGACAAAAGAAAATATTTTCTCCGTTCAAAATGAGAGACAAGTCATAAAAGTGGAGGAGAGTGTAAAGGCAAAAGCAAAAAACTAAGAACAACAAAATGTGAATGTAATTTCTGTGTCCTTGAGTCATATGATTAGCAGTTCATTCACACAAACAAAACATACTGGGGTGACACTATGTGAATCCAGATTCAGTTTTATATTCAATATAATGTCATTGTTGCAATGTAAATACAGTAGCTCAAACAATAAATTACAGATTCTTATTTTTTAGATATTTTAATACAGAAGCATTTCAAAGTAAAGTAATGTAAATCTGCACCTCTGGATGTTCAGATGCTTGACTCAAATCGACATGTGCCTCTGCTTTAACCAACTTTTTTGTTGTTGTAGTTTTTGGGGCTTTTCCTGAGCCTTCATTTGATAGGTATACAATGGAAAGAGACAGAAAACACAGAGAGAATTCATGTGGTATGCACCCTAACCACTCTGCTATCGCGTCGCCCCAATCAACTTTCCTACTGTTTCCCAGCAGTGGGGAAAAATGTAAGAAGCATTTAGGATGCTCAGAATTTCTTTATTGTTGTCCATGAGCAATGCAGCATTTATTTTCTGTTCTGTTCACTGACCTATGTAATTACACTAGCTGTATTGTATGAACTGAGACTCCTAAGTCTAAAAGAACATACAGGCTGATATATGACATGATAAGAATTCAAAGACAGCATGGCAATGATGTCACCTGAGATCTGTCAGTGATTTATTAAAGACCTGAAGACAGTACGCAACCGCCGGTGACCAACTGCTAGAACAATGGGTGACAAGGCTATAAAGATAATGTTGGCAAAGCGAGCAATAACAAGAAGGAATTCAGCTGAAGAACCACGGTTGTAGTTGAAATAGTTGACAGAGATAATGCTGGTTCCCCAGGATATGATGAAAAGCATGATGAGGGCAAGAATAACCTGGAGTCATAAAAAGAGAGAAAAAAAAAATATATATATATATATATGATATTTTCTGATGAATAAGTTTAGTTTACTTTGTCCCCAATAAATAACTGTTACAATTATTTTGCATTTTGTATTTCATCTTTTAGTATAATAACAATACAAATGTATAACTTGATCTGTCTATGAATCTATCTACATTTATTTAGTTTATAATTTACAATTTTACATAATTTCAGTGTAAAGTTCATTTGAACAACCTGTCCTAGCCCAAGTCAATGTCCTTCCCCTCACCTTGGCTGCTCGTCTCTCGGCCGGCACCCGTTTCATGACAGGTGCATCTGGTACTGAACTTCGCATCCTGCCATGGGCATAGAGTGTATAAAGGGAGCCCAGGTTGGTAATGGCCATCAGGACGATGGGCATCGTTTCGTGAATCACCATGGAGGTGGTGGCATAAGCCAGGCCACTGTAGCTGGAGGGGAAGTTCCACACACAGCCCAACAGGGGGCGCGTGGTGCTGCTCACCAACATCAGTGTCTATAGGAGAAAAGGAGGAGGAGGAGAGAGTGAAGTGGGAAGGAGAGGATATGGAAAGAGTGTAATATGGTGCAGGGGTGTTCAGGTGTCATGCAAAACCACTTCATTAGAGGTAAACAAATGGAAGAGGTGAAATATATCTACAAATAATATGAATATCTGAAAGTGATTTACATTAATTAGAAATGACCCTCTACTGTGTAGGGCAGGGGTCTTCAACAGGTGTTACTACAGGGGGTCCGCCAAATCTTTATATGATATGATTTATTTTTTACCTTAACCACTTGAACCCTAGCATCCCTTTTCTGAGGAGAACTTTAGCCAAAAATAGCAGATCTACAAGCTCACAAGCCTCGTAGATCGTCTATTTTTGGCAAAGAGGTATTGGTGTAGAGGGAACCAGGAGACCTGGTACTGCCAGACCCGTAGTGGTTGAAAGATCAGAGCACTACGTCACGCTAAGCTTGGCCAATCAAAAAGAGGACAGAAGACAGACCTCTTTTATGCCCATGTATGGACGAAAACGTTTGGAGAGGGGGACCGACAAAGCCTCATGTAGGCCCCCCTCTTTTATGCCCATGTATGGACGAAAACGTTTGGAGAGGGGGACCGACAAAGCCTCATGTAGGCCCGACCCCCTGGGTCTGGCAAAAAAGAGCAGACCAAGTAAACAAAAAAGTTTCATCTGAAATACAATTTTATACAATATAGAGGGGGTCCCTGCTTCATCTCTCTCTCAGCTAGGGGGTCCTTGGCCTGAAAACGTTGAAGACCCCTCGTGTAGGGGATTGAAGATCCAAACACCATCTTTCTTGTCACAAGAATTTGAACAGACAATCCTCCAATTACTGTACTTATGTTAAAGCAGACTCTCACCTCTGTGCTGTTCTTGTCTCCACTCGTAGAGTAGATGTGAGCAGGGATGGAGTAGAGGTAGTTGATGAGCCAGATGAGGGCCAGGCCCAAGAGCAGAGATTTGGGGGGACTTCGGGGCCCATGAAGGCTGCCTGCGTTCGGAGCCACACGTCTTAAGGTCTGGAAGTGGAATGCACTGAGGAAAAGTGTCGACCACACATTGACTGAGCGAAGCCACACCCACACCCCCATGAGGACTTGACACCACTCCTTGGATGTGTACAGCTAAAGAGGAGAGAGGTGGGTGACAGCATCAGTCTGTATTCACACATTCTTTTCACACTTGCCATCACTAACTTCCATGAAGAGCTCTCTCACACTACCACTTACTTACAGCATTCTGGAGAAAAAAAAGAAGAGTACAATACACTGGCGGTTTAACCACTTAAGCCCTATTAAAAATCGACAAAATCTACAAGCTCACAATGTGTCGC
Organism: Gymnoscopelus braueri; assembly: GCF_963280865.1. Classification (NCBI taxonomy): domain Eukaryota; kingdom Metazoa; phylum Chordata; class Actinopteri; order Myctophiformes; family Myctophidae; genus Gymnoscopelus; species Gymnoscopelus braueri. Next base: position 11,689,905 of record NC_137612.1, on the reverse strand, counting down.
AATGCAATGTTGTGAGCTTGTAGATCTGCTATTTTTTAAATAGCTGCAATGTGTGGTTGTGTATGCGCACTCATTTCCCAATAGGCTAGAGGCATTTGTGACCCGTCTGGTTTAAATGGCTGTTGTTGCTGCTTTGATGTAATTTTGCATTCAAATCAGTTCTTGAATTATTTGAACAAATATTTCTTGAGTAATATAGTTGTCAATGTTGATTTGGCATTAGTAAAGTAAAAAAAGAGAAGAAAAAATGTTTACAGAGTGTTATAGAGGCTATTTTGCATGGATATGAATACAGGTGTGCCTTGAAATCTTTGTGCCCTTTGGTGTGCCCAAACAAAACGTTTGAAAACCACTGGTGTAGAAGCCCATCATCTATGATTCACTGGCACAAATAATACAAGACTGCAAATCACTCCTCATTATCATCTATTCGGTCCCCCCTAACCTAACTCCATTTTGTTTGTGCTTCATAACACACAGCTGCCCTTAGTTTTAGCCAACAACCAGTAGCTTACCTCCAGTCCCAAATCTGAGATGACCAGGAGAGCGTTCCTCAGCACTGACACGAGCAGGTTGGACAGGGCCATGTTGATTAGAATGATGTCTGAGTTACGCCCCCCACCGGGGTCCTTGAGCACATTCTCGCCAATCACCCCAACCACAGTGGCATTTCCAAGAATGCCCAGCAGTACCAGGATGATGTAGAAAGACGTTTGTGCAGGGGACACGGAGACACGAAGTCCCATCCCCACAAGCTCTGCCGCCGCTGCGTCTCCATGTTCCTCCATAGATCCATCCATTTGAGCAAGAACAGTTCACCTTTTTTGCTAAAACAATGAAAAACCTAAAACATTGACATCATATTACTCTCCATCTTCATTTTGTTGTTCCTCAGATGACTCCGGCATCATCCTCCAACTTGATTTCATTTTGTTATTCCAAAAGGTCAATGGTCCTTTATTAGGCACGTGCAAATCCAAGCCTGTATTTTCAAGTCTTTATATGGCTTGGATGCTCCTTCTCCTGGGTCTCAGAAGACTGAGCATGAAGACGTTGTCGGCACCTGACCTGAACTGACAGCCAAGCAGCTTTCCCAGCATTGTTTTGGTAACACAAGTCCTGTTAAGAGATAATACTGAACACACACAGGAAGGGAGAGCACATACGCATTACAAAGCATCACTCAGTGGTGTAAAGTAACCAAGTACATTTACTTAAGTAATTTTTCTAAAAATACTTTATAGTACTCCACTACAACTCGGAGGCGAATATTGTACTTTTCTGTATTATACTGTAGGTTAAGCTACCCAAAAGCACATACATACGTAATTCAAATTGGCCCCATCTTTAACAGCTGCAAGATTAAAGTGATAAACACTAATAACACAACTAAATAGAATCCAATAATGTGATTGTGAAATGGACCATTACATTAGAGCTTTTACGTTTGTTATTGCAAGTATATTTTAATGCCAAAACATGTGTACTTCCACTCACTAAAATTCTGAATGCAGGACTTTTTACTTGTAGCAAAGTATTTCTACATTGTGGTATTGCCGTTACTATTAAGTAGACTTCCATTGGCAGGACTTTACTACATCACTTAGGGAACTCAAGCTGCATGGTAATAAAACACAAGAGATTAATCAGTTTGCCTTATTGAAACATGCTTCCTTTGCAGCTGGATTCATTAGTGCCATGCGTGCTGACATCCCCAGGGAAGTGGAATCCTGTTTGCCTGTGAGTGCATGTACCTACATGTTTTTGTGTTGGGTAGAGAGGTTTACAGTAAATACAGAATGTAAACAGAATGCTATGCATGTATACAAATCAGTCAAATCTAGTCAAAGATCACCCAATTCTTACACTAACCCTTCCCTGCTGCGCCATCAGCTAATATAGTAAAGAAAATCCTCTGTATTAATTTCCCCCTTTGTAACTATGCCCTTTGGTTCCATTTGTGTTAAATTGCTGTAAAACTCAGGATTTTACAGTCTAGGCATACACGTTGAGGTTGTAAGCAAAGCATCTAAGCAGGCAGTACCTTTAAGTAATTGCTTCTTACTTTTCATTTTGTTGAAAGAAAATGAGTATGCGGCTAGGCGTGGAACTGTGTTTTCTACAGTAGAGACAAGAGGCACTAATTTAGAAAATAGTGAACTAGCCAATCTATAAGCTCACATTGTAGATCTGCTTTTATCACTATTTTTTTTAAATATCAGAATTATTTTATTTCTGAAAATCTTTTGAAAAGTATATATTTTTATACTATATGTTAAAAGAAATTTCATTTCCTCACAACCTATAAAATGGGTCTGCAAACCAAAATGGGCCGTGAATCTATGGTAGGGAAACACTGCTATACACGAGACCACACTTTTAAAATCAAATATTAACCCAGAAAAACAAAAACACAAGTAGGATATAATCTAAAGCCATTTTAATACAAAAACAAATTTGCATTTAGTTGCATTTGTGATCTTGGGGCAGTTTTCCAAAATAAAAAACATAAAAAATTTACAAAAGTAACTCATTTTGAAAAAGCCTTTGCTTGGTCCATGATAATTCCTCTTGATGATAAATCATCTTCTGCGCGAGTACTCATCTCTCCTTTCTCTTCCCCGATCCCTGTCGCGTTCCTTACGCTCCCTCTCTCTAGCTCGGTTCCTTTCTCTGTCTCTCTCTCTTTCTCTGTGTTTTTTCGAACGGGAAGGAGAAGAGACACTGCGACTGCGCCTGATAGAAAAGGGGAGTACAGGAGTAGATTTGAGTAATTAATTATTTCAAAATGTGTTTTAAAAGTTTTAAGCTAAAAGTAAAAACACTCATAATGTATTTTCAGATTTTCTCTATTCAAAAGCTATTCTTGGCAGCAATGAAAAATGTACTGTTATCGCCACTGGGGGAACTGTTGAGGGAGTTTGCTGTCAATCATAGACAGGGCCGGACTGGGACCAAAATTCAGCCCTGGCATTTTGGTCCGAACCGGCCCACAACCCCCCGGGCCGTTTTACTGTTTCAGCCCAGCCCTGCACATGAACTCTGCAGCCGCACTGAGGCCCCCGCTGGAAAGCATCCCAGCCCAAACATTAACGTAACTAATAACTGGGCCGCGCGACCCGGAAATGACCGCAATAATCCTTAAACGGGAGCGAAAATATATATTTTAAAAAAAAGGCCAGTCCGCCCCTGATCATAGATGTAAATCTTAGCCCTCCCCGACCCCTTTACAGACTGGTACTTGGTACCATGGTAAGGATGTAGCACTGCCTTCTTCTTTCAAACAACACAAGCTCTCTTGTCATGACTGCAGTGCTTATTTGTCTCCGTTTGTAAAGTGGTTCATATTGCGCTTTGATCACAGCGTAATAGAATCGTTTTGAAACGCCAAATGACTCGCCATGGAGAATTTTGTTTATTTATACAATAAAGAATATCATAAGATATCACTTCCATGCAGATTTTGTTTTCAAGAGTCAGATCAAAGCAATGACCTTGGGGAATCAACAATGACGCATAAACAACCTGCTTCACAAGAACAATGTTAGTACACAGACTAACAACTAAAAAGAAAATCATGGTAGAGTATTTCCTGGTTTTAATTGTGAGAGTGAGAAAACATGGCAGGTGAGGAGAAAATATTCTCTCCCTGGTGGTTGGAGAAAAGGGGAGGGAAAATGTACTCAGTCTGGCTATGACGTGGTGTTATTGGGCATCAATTTAAAACAGCCAGTTTAATTAAAAAAAATTATAAATAGCCGAACCACAAAAAAAGTGAGTGTAAGTGTTTTACGAATGTTTCGAGTGTTTTAGGAATGTTTTACGCATGTGGCTGATCTCCATTACCTGCGTTTAGGAGGGGTGAGGGGACTTTCCCTCCTCTCAGCACTACGACTCTTCCTGGTCTTTCTGAAAGGGTGGTGTGGAGTCAAATTAAAAGCAACAAGCATCATCATCACCACCCCCACAACGTGTGTGCAAAGCATGTGAAGGTTGATGGCTGAAATCTATTTTCATCAAACAATAAAAACATACCCGTCTCCATTAGTGAGTTTTCGGCAGACATTCCTGAGAGCAACTTGAGACAGAGGACACTCCTGAACAGGATGTGTTACAGAAGGTGACACTGAAATGAAAAAGAGAAAAAGGCTTAAATCCATGTTTTATCAATATGCAGTTCCAGGGATAAAGTGGCAGAAAGGGCGCAAACAGATACGCAAGCACACACAGTATACTTAAAAGCTTAACATTACATTTTTGGATTATCAGCCATGCAGCCAATGTGGGTACTAGAGCAAGTGTCAGAGCAAGTCAATGGTTGCATTTCACAGGCAGAACACTGAGTTCCTGAAAATTATAGGGCTGGGAGAACTGTGTCCTGTTGTGGCTTCAGCCCACTTCACAGATAGTGATATTTAGAGCCTGATTCATTACATAACTTTACAGCGTCACCCGACAAACAGCATTTGGCAGGTTGATGGGTGTTAATTACAAGCCCTATAGAGTAGAGTTCTGCAAGCACGACAAGCCCCGGAGGGCCTAGCCTCGATAATTATTTTTATCGATACTGTAGGTTGGGCATGAGCAGGGCTCAGACTCATTGATCCCGAGTTACGTTAATAACTCTTGTCAACCACCGAGTAACGGCATTCAACAGTGAATTGAACTTTTCTCATTATGCTCCTTAAATTGACAATGAAAGGAAAGGAGTTCAGTGAGTCCATGTTGCGTTAGTTAGCCTCTGAACATCTCTGAAGCCTGAAGAAATGTGGATGCGACACACAGCGCTCGTGACACAAAATAAACATGAATGAGCTTTATCCACTTTAGGCTCACTATAATTGAAGTAGCCGATGCCTACACAGTTCAATTGATATGAAGATACACCATAAAACATAGCCTACTTATTTGCTGCTGGATCATGCAATTTGGCTTTATTATTTGTGCCTATAAATGTGTGAGTATTTTTGTCAGTGGCGCTTGTAGTTATGTTCAATAAAATTATAATAGTTTACCTCTCTTAGTAGCATATGTCATGCGTGTTCTGTTTGCGTGTTATCAGACAGCGCGAGTGAGCGCACATCAGAGAGATTAAATTGACTTGATGTCAGGTCTCGAGTCGGGCTCGGGCTAATAAATTGCAGACCCTTGCTGAGCCAGTCTTGAACACCACTGACGAGGGCCGGGCTTGGGTTAGAGTTTTGGGCCTGTGCAGGGCTTTACTCTACAGCATATATACATAGATATACATTTTATTATCAGTCACTGCTTCTCTAACATGAACTGTGCCGCCTTCCACTGAAAAGGCAAAGAACAAAGACGTTTAACAACAACACATCACCTGCTTTAGACGATGGGGAGAAACAGGAAGGGGGCTCTAAAGTTGGGGTTCCAATGGGTCCTATCTTGACTTTGGCCTCATCCAGAGCCTGACGACACTGGTCCACGTGACGCAGTAAACTAGAGAAGGAGACATGCGGGAGGGAATAGAGCCTCAGAATCCTCACACAGATCTCCTTCAGGTCCTCTTCTAATGCCCCAAATAGCTGGAACCAGGGTGGCTGATCTGGGAGGGGAATCTGTAGGAATATATTAATGTGTGAGCTTATGTAATGACCATCATATAACATCAGTGTTTGTGTGGAACAAACAGTCACTGTGTTCCACCCCGGGCGATCGACTTCAAACACAAAGTATCATTGGTGCAAGCAAGTACAGTATATCATTGTAGTAGTTAAGCAGGCATTTTGGGTCACTGATGTTCAGCTGAGTTAAAGGACGACTTCACCCATTTTCAACCCATCTTTAAATGATTGGTCCTCACTAATGCTCATCATAATATGGTACAATTTTTGTCTACTTGGTCTGTGTCTCAGAGGACAGATCAGAAACCTGCCTACCAGTGACATCATCGATGCGGAATCCAAGCTAATAGAAACTGCAGGCTTTCTATTCCTGGAAAGTTAGCATGCTATAATGGAAGCCATTGTTCTCGCGTTAATACAAATCTAAATACATTTTTTAGAAATATTGTTTGAAAAAAGAAATCTGCCTAACAATGATGTCACTGGTAGGCGGTTTCCTGAAGTGTCCACAGCCCTACTATGAGACACAGACCGAGTAGATTTGTTTTTACCATTTTATCATGAACATTAGTGAGTACCAATTATATGAAGATAGGTTGAAAATGGGTGAAGTCGTCCTTTAAACATGTGGAGATAACAATATTTTGTGGATGATGGATTGGTAACCACAAACCTCTAGTAATCTGGCTGACAGGTAGATACAAGCACAGGCCACCGTCTCGCCGCTGAACCTCAAAAACACATCTGTTCTCAAGCTATCATTCATGTAGTTCCTAATCGATAAAAAAACAAAAAGGCAACAGATGAGAAAACATGAGTAATGTGTAAATAACTACTGTATAATCACCATGGTCACACCTTGAACATAAGTCTCGCAGTACATTTATATCACGGTTATTGCAATGCGACTACACAAGATTAAAAAAGGTTTTCAGATGAATTTCATGAGAAACAGACAACTGTAACAAACACACATGCTATAATAGATATTCAAGTGCCTACCAAGCCATCTGCACCAGCTTCGTGTTCTTTTCACACTCCAGCACCTGAAGGTACATGACTATTATCTGTGACAAAAGGAAAGAGACCAGAAAGGAACCAGTTAAGTAAAGAAATCTCACAATTCAAATCAATATTGCCAGCATGGAAGCTCTTATTATGTCAAAATACAATTACTTTTATGACACAAGTGAATACATCTTAAAAGGTCAAATCGTGTGATGTGTTGCCAAGAGACAGAAGACGGGTTACTAGATGTTGCTGCTGCTGCTAAAGCTTGCCTTGTGGGGATGTTTGACATGCACACAGAAGCCCAGCTCCTTTAGAAGTCTTCTCTCTGCTTTGATGACCTTTGCTTTCATGTTGATGTAGGCAGCATCCAGGGACAAGGGACAAATGCCTCTATCAGCCAAACAACAAAAGACCAAGGTAAGGCTGGTGACAGAAACAGTGGACTAAAGACTCATTTATAGGCGACATATCGCGTTTTTCACTTGAAAGTCTGTTATTTTTGGTGAATGACACCATTGTACGGGAAAGCATGACATAAACAGGAATGTAGCTGATTTACTGGGGAATAAGGGAAAATGTTTCCATTTTAAGCCCAATAGAGTACAGAAGTCCTGACGTCACTCGTTCATCCCCTGGGTCGCGGAAGTAATACATCTAAGGAGAATAACATTGGGTCATCTTAGAATCATCTCATAAGAATTGTGGTCCAAAAATAAACTAACTGTCTCTGCGATATTGTCAGGGAGGTGGCTCTGTATCGTTTATGATAGTCAGCCACTCATATTTGATACAGTCCGTTTCTGGCGAATATTTTACTAATTCAGCAGAAGTAACATTAGCGTTTTCTCACCGTCAGTTGATGCTTCATATCCATAAGGGTCAAATTGTTTATTTTTGGAACACAGTTCTTATTTGACGCGATATTAAACACGTCTATGGGAATTCAGAATGGGGGAAAAAAAACGCGACCCAGGTAGGATGCGTAAATTACGTCAGACTTCGGTGCTCTATACTGCAGGGGAGCACAGTGGGAGGCAGTTCTTTCAAACAGACAACATTTGAGGAAGTTTTAAAGACACCCTGGTTAGGAGGCAAGCAGAAATAGCATTTCAAGTTGGTTTGTTACAAAGATGTCAAAAAGGTGGACGTCTTACTTTTTTTTGTGATACTTAAGATGGTGAAAGACATTTAAGACATCCCGCACCCTGCGTGGCTCCTCCTCTATCTTTGAGGCCAGGTGGACACATGCCATGGCAACCATCTGGAAATGAAAAGTGTACATGAAGGGATAACTCCTGGGAAGATACTAATTATGAAAAAAGGTGTCACACAGTGGCAAAAGTCACGCACATCCTGTCCTGCTGGGCTGGGTGCTGGATCAAATATTCCAGTGTTCTCAATTTTTTTCATGTCATGTCAAGGACCCCCAAATTGACACTGCCCGCCCGCGGACCCCCATTTGAAAAGATATGCCAGGGACCCCTGGCATATCAGGGAGGAGAAGATTTTTACGGCTCTAGCAGTGATTCTCAACCATTCTAATTTCAATGACCCCCCAGTTTGACATGCATTAGGCTACGGACCCCCCATTTAATGACATTTGTATCTCTGGGGCCCCAATTTCTATTGTAAAATGTTAATTTAACTCTGAGAGTGTACAAATGGACCCAAATGGACCCTAACGGGTCCATTTGGGTCCATTTGTACACTTTCAGAGTTACAGACCCGTATGGGTCCATTTGGTTCACTATCCATCATTTAGCTGTGGACCAGCCTGGAACTCCCTCAAGGACCCCTGGGGGTCCCCGTCCCCACTTAGAGAACCAATGAAATATTAAACATGAAAAAAAAAATCACACCCAGTGTGAAGTGGGTGGTGTGGTCACAGTGGTCATCACAGTGATGGAAGTTCCTAACTTTAAAAAAAGTGCATAGTCCTATTTATAGGGCTATGCACATGTGTCATGTTTCACTAGCCAATCACAGTCCTGAATAGACTGTGATTGGCCAATCACGGTGCAGGGTTAGGGGGGTACACTGGTGGCCAATCACAGCGCAGGATTGGGGGGTGCAAATATCCAAACCTCACATATAGGGGCGGTTTCACCGCCCAAAAATCCACACACCAGAATGCTGCTCCCATCGTGGGTTAATTTATTGGTAACGTTTCGAGCATGGGAGGCTCTTCCTCAGACCTTGAAGGTCTGTTTTTTTTCCCAAGATACTAATTATAACATGCACATAATAAATAATTAACAGTTTCATGGGCCAATTTTCGTATAAATAAATTTTCATTTATACGAGTTGTGTGTGGGAAGAAATAATAATTTGGCCTACCTCCGCACAGTGTCGAACAAATGACTTGCAATAGTAGAACCTGTGGAAGAGAATCTGTCCAGTGGCCATGGCTACCTGGAGGAACACAAACAAGCAAAATAACAGTGTTGACGTCAATTGAAGATTGTCACAGAAAAAGAGCCAATTCTTTGAAGTGAACGTAAGATATTCCCTCAATATTGGAGCTGCCTCTCACAGCTCCATTATTGAGCATTTTTTTTATTTTTAAAGATATTTTTGGGGTCTTTTTCTGCCTTTATTGATAGAGATAGTAGACTGACAGGAAATGAGAGAGAGATGGGGAGTGACACGCAGCAAAGGTCGTCGGGATCGGGACTCAAACCCGCGAAACGCTGTCAGGCTGGCATTGCAGCCTAGGGTGTCTGGACCGCCACGCTGCGGCCCAGGCCTATTATTGGGCATTCTTGAATGAAAGCAGCACATCTATTCTCTTACATAGCCCGGCCTACATATTAACTTTCCCTTTTCCCCGCAAACATTGATGATAAAAATGTCTTTGTAACCTCACCACAAGCTAGCTACACTACAGGTCCGTATGTTTTTCTAATACCAGTAGCTACTCTGAAACATTAAAAGGTAGAATTCCATATTCACCATAACGAAGTTATTTTCTGTAAAATAATGCTATCATATAATATATTTTTGATGTTTATTTGGTACACTATAGATTTGTTGAAGCGCTGCATTGTTCTCATTGCACTTTACTTTGACCATTTACCCTGTTGTTTATTTATATATATATATATTTTCTCAATGAATCGAATACACAGGACCACAATGGAAACAAGCCCCTATGGCTTTTTGTGTTATCCTTTTAACAATCATTGATTGTAATATCGTACCACTGTACTATTTGCAACTGTTAATTAAGTATTCAATCAATCAATATAGACTATAGGGTTCATGCCACTCAGTCGCTCTGGATAAGATACTGATAGCTACGTTAGTGATTCTACTCACTTATAATAATTGCTTGCTTGATAACTTTAGGTGTTTATTTTTGTAAAGAAACCAGCTAAATGATGGAGAGTTGGTAACCAAATGGACCCTTATAGATCTTTAACTCTTGAGAGTGTGAAATGAAACCAAATGGACCCACGCTCTCAAGAGTTAAATTATTGTTAAACATCTGCATTACTTAATATACACAATTAGAGAATGCAGAAGAATTGTTATTTTGATCAACGTTTGCCTGTTATTATCTCTCCTATGGTACTAGCTCTAGAATGGCTGTGATCTTACATACATTTCATGTATTCCAAATACACAGCCATAGATCGGTCCTATCCCCACCCGGTTAGCAGACTGATCTGGGCGGCATAAATCTTCTCCGCGCTGCGTGTGTACTCACCCAATAATTAATTCCTAAGACTTGAAGTCAGATATTGTCCTCTAGTTTCATATCCATTTGAAAGTTCTGCCAGAAAACGTGTGTTTAATAAAAATATCTCCACTTTTCCACGAGATTCACACGGACGACAGTCTCTCCGGGCGAGGGGGCAGAAATGACTGCAGGACTGAACATATCAAAACTTCCTTTGCGAAGCACAAATATATGGGGCACACAATGGGCAGGTGGTGTGATTTATTACCCCACACCAATCGCAACGCACCTGTCAATTGTGTGCCCCTGCTGCCCCATACATTTGTGCTTCCCAAAGGAAGTTTTGATATGTTTAGTCCAGCAGTCATTCATTTCAGGTCCAGCCCCCCGTCACGTTCAGAGAATGTCGTCTGTGTGAATCTCGTGGAAAAGTGGCAAAATTTTACTAACCACACGTTTTCTGCCAGAACTTTCAAATGGATAGGAAACTAGAGCAGTGGTTCTCAACCTTTTCAGGCCGCAACCCCCCAAAATAATCATACTGAACTGGGGTGGGGACCCCCCATTTTCTTTGACTCCGTTCCACAGATAAATATTGTGAAAATAGCAGATCTACAAGCTCACACAACGCCTCGCAACTAGATTTTTGCCTCTTTCTTATAATATTTGACAATGTGGCCAATGTTTTATAGTAGGCTATAGTTTGTTGATTACTTTTGTTGCAGTAATGGTCTTTTTCTGTGGTTTTCCTTTATTTTAGGTATCAAAAAGGTCTTAAATAGTCGGATAGTCCTAATATTGTCACTTCACTATCATCTGGGGGACCCCCCTAAAAAATAATGTGGGGAACCCCCTGGGGATCCCGACCCCCTAGGGATCCCGACCCACAGGTTAAGAACCACTGAACTAGAGGACAATATCTGACTCCCAAATCTTAGGAATCAATTATATTGGGTGAGTACACACGCAGCGCGACACATATATAGGCCGCCCAGATCAGTCTGCTAACCGGGCGGGGATAGGAGGACCGATCTTATGGCTGTGTATTTGGAAATACATGAAACGTATGTAAGATCACAGCCATTCTAGAGGGCTACTATGGCCACACAATACAGCATGGAATTGGGGAACAAAATCTTAACAAAATATTCAAAGTTTTGGGTCTGAGAGTCTAAAAATCTCATCAAAACGGTGGGTCCCATGGCTCAAATGCCTAATAAATGATGGATTTTGACTTGGACTTTATATGAAAAGGGTTGAAAACCACTGATTTGAAAAGTTATGATGCTAGCATCGTTAGCTTCACGTGCTAACCGACCTGTGGGAGCCTCAGCAGGATGCCCGCCGCCTGGATCATCTCGCAGCCCCTCAGCCTCAGCTGCTCCTCCTTGTCGGCCACCAGGCCGTGCTCCGCAGAGGGGCTCTTCTGCAGCCGGTCCGGAGGTAGCTGGCAGCCACCTAGAGTCAGGTAAACCTCGGAATATACCTTGTTTCCTATCAGAATCCCCTCTGCGTCTCCGGGCGCCATGATGATTTTTACTACACTGTCGTAAACACAAAACGCTTCGTACTTCGTACGTCTTCTTCTTCGGCGTTGCCAGATTTGTGTACGAGAAATAAGCAACTAGGGTCTGTGAAAACAAGCCCAAAAGAAGCGACTAGTACGAGGCTACATGAGCACATCGGCTATTTGAAAATAGCCGTTCTACAAACTTGTAGCTCTGCCATTTTCAAAAAGAAATCTTGGAGGGAAAAAAAAAAGAAAAATGTATATTTTTGAAACATTTTAACATCACAAATCTTGCATGGGGGTCCCTGTCACAAAAATATTTTCAGATTAGGGTCCTTGGATAATAATTAGTTACATATTAAAATATTTAAAGATATAAATACAATATTTTAGAACCACTGGTTTAAACAACATAAGGAAACGAACCCAAAATGAGCAGCTACCCTTTAAAACAAACCCAAAAAACCTTAACCCGCAACTACCAATATTTACAAGCGCAGGAAAAACAAGCCCAAACTCGCTTATAATAAGCGGACATGGCAACACTGCTTCTCTTCTTCTTCTGAGTTTCCGGCAGACAGACTATTATGACATATTGCTGCCTCCCACTGTTGGTCTTGGGTACTACTATTGCCCACTAAACTAAAGAGAGGAGAAAATCCACATCACAGCTTTCAGTGGTGAACAACAAGTACTCAACTCAACCCCAGTACTGGAGTCAGAATACTCCTGGTCGAATATTAGTCAACTACAAGTGGTAAGGCCATTTTATTTGTATATCACATTTCAACAACAAGGCAATTCAATGTGCAAGAAATGAAAAGAGAAAAAAAAGAAACAAACTCAATCAAAGGCAGCAGCAAACAGAAAGGTCTTTAGTTGTGTTTTAAAAGAAATAAGGTACTCAGTCAAATTTGTACTTGAGTTGAAGTACTTGCTTTTAAAACTACTTCAGTATTCAAAAGTACAAATTTCAAAGTACATTTTCTTTTTAATATCAATGCATTGCTGTATCAAAATGTATACACCCCCGCCGAATTGTCCAAATATTATTATAAATAGGTATATGTATTTTAAATAGGGTTTAAGTAGTTAATTCCTAGAAATGTGGTGGAGTGAAAGTCATATTAAAGTATCCAAAAATACAAAAGTAAAGAACAGATACTCCAAAAATTACAAAGTACATTACTCAAGTAAATCTACTTTGTTACCGTCCATCACTGCAGCTTTCACTAATGCACTTTGATGCTCCACAGACAGACCTGAACAGAATTCTCATAGAAATGCAGGTCCATCACGGTCCATCCTCATGCAATGGCTTAACCATGTAAGCCCTACTTCTTGTACTATGACAAGTGAGAATAGCTGATCTACAAGCTCACAATGCACTGTGAAGCGATGTGTTGTGAGTTTGTAGATCTGCTATTTTTTACTATTCACATTTTTGGACACTTCACATTTACCTTTAATACCCAAAATATGGACGCAAGGTTTGAAGTGGCTAACCATGTCATAATCTCCTGTTCTCTCCTGATGTTACCCTAACATTATTATGTATAAATATTTTGTATAATAAAACCTTCCTTTCATTTCCATAATAGCTATCTCCTCCTTTATCATACAATGCTCTCCAAGGCTATATCCACCAGTGGTGTGAAGTAACTAAGTACATTTACTCAAGTACTGTACTTAAGTACAATATTGATGTATTTTTTACTTTACGGGAGTATTTCCAATTTTCAGTACTTTCACTTCTACTCCACTACATATCAGAGGCAAATATTACACTTTTACTCCACTACAATTATTTGAAAACTTTAGTTATTAGTTACTTTTTTGGTTTTGATTATTATTACAAAACTTCAGCCCTATATACATTTTGGCCATTTGAAAATAGCCGATCTACAAGCTCACAATGCGTCGCAATGCTTGTAGATCTGCTATTTTCAAAAGATTTTAAAACATTTTATGCATTTGAAAACTGCATAAGGAGTACTTTCTACTTTTGGTATTTTAAGTACATTTTGATACCAATACTTTTGTAATTTTACTCAAGTACATTTTTAATTCTGGACTTTTACTTGTAACCGAGTATTTTTACATTGCAGTATTGATACTTTTACTTAAGTAAGAAATGTGAATACTTTTTCCACCACTGATATCCACATCCACCTCCTCTCCCGAATAAAGACTCTGAGGCTGCCACATCGACAGCCTCATTGCCTTTCATACCCACATGAGCTGATACCCTTAAAAAAAAACACTCTACTCTACTTCCAGCCAGGTATAGTGTCAAGTGTTCAGAGATGAGATCAGACCTGGCCTGTGACCTTCTCCCCTGCAGAGCCATCAATGCAGCACCTGAATCAAAGCAGACGTCCACCCGCTGTGCCCTCACCTTTTCTACTTATTGTACTGCCCATATCAAGGCCACTACCTCTGCGATAAAGACTGACACCTCATCTGACAGCCGTCTGCCCTGAGTGATCTGGAGGTCAGGAATATTATAGCAAAACCCACCCTTTTACTCTTTGGGTCCATGGAGCCATCTGTGAAAAGTCCTCCGTGACTTTGCTATCCTCCTTCCTCATCCTCTCGGATAATCAGAAACCTACAGCAGCGATCCCCAACCTGTGGACCGCGGCCCTCAGTGTAACCTTGAAAAATAAGTTTTCAGTGTGATACCAATAAATAGAAACTTACTATTTTAGTTCTATTGATCCAAGCTGGAGCACAATCAATTGATTCTTTTCTTCCTCCCCACTTCCAGTTCTTCTCCAACAGCTGTTTGTCTGTATGACCTTGCTCATATACCCATACATTTAGTTTTCTTCTTTTGAAACTTTTTTGGATCTCTCCCCCTTCTCAACCAGCAAGGCTGGAATTGGAGTTGTGCAGAATGCCTGCACAACTGTAGCGCCCTTGACCTTTGTCCAGTTTTATAAGAATGTTTTTTACCTGCACTTCCATATACCAAGCACCCATATTCCAAGACTGAGCAGATCATTGCTCTCCAAGTTCTCCCAGAAATGTAGCACATCACCTCTATTACTTTCTCACACTTTCTAATTATTCTTTCTGCATGATTTCTCCATGTCACTCTTTCATCAAAGTACATCCCAAGAAATCTAAATGCTTTAACCCTTTCTAAGTGCTTGCCATACTGTAACATTTTCATTTTCTTCGTATCACTAAAAATAACATATTTTGACTTTTCTACAGATATTTAGAATCCCCCCACTTCCCAATCCCAGCCCAGTCTACCACTTTGTCCAGTTTATACTGTCGTCAAATGCAAGACCGCTTATTTGTAGGAGCTTGTGGCCTGTACTTGTGCCTCGTAGTAGACCTACTGCCTCTACTAAAGCAGGGGGGTTGAAATTCAAATCTAATTTACTTTCATTAGGCAATGGACGTCTATTCGAAGAAATTTGTCCTAATGACTCTGATATGGAAATCTGTTTTGGTTAACTGTCTAAACTGTACATGAGAAATAAGACTCCCCATGCACGCACACAAGCACACGCACGCACACACACGCGCGCACACACACTCACTCACTCACTCACTCACTCACTCACTCACTCACTCACTCACTCACTCACTCACTCACACACACACACACACACACACACACACACACACACACACACACACACACACACACACACACACACACACACACACACACACACACACACACACACACACACACACACACACACACACACACACACACCAACACTTTGAAATCCACTGTATAGACTAGAGAAACTTCAGGTGGATGTATTTAATTTATTAACATTAATAATGTTCTTATATTTTTAAAAGCTGTCTGACAGCTACAGCTCATTCAGAATACATTGCATTAATTCTCAGATCTCTGCACTCTTACATGGGTCATACTGTCACTCAGTGGTTTAGGGCCAAATCTGACTTGATTTTACCATATGAACCCCCTTAGACTTTCAGGTAGACTGGGACCGGTCTACTAACCTTTGCTGGAGTTAAAACAAAAACATATTAGGGCAGCATTCAGTTTGAAAAAATAAAATAATCCAGGCTTTAATTTGTTTTAAACTCAGCAAAAAAAGTTTGTTCTCCACTGTATTTTATTATACATTTCAACTTCTTCAAATTGCTCTTTGACCTTTTCACCTTTGATCAAGCCCTCTCCAACATATGGTGAATATATGGACATAATGTATATCTTGAAAATAAATGCCTTATGCAAAGCACTTTGAATTACCTTTGTGTACTTGCCTTGCCTTACAAAGTGGTTTGATGCAACTTGGTATTTGTGCATAGCTGCTTTTCTGTAATTACAACCGATATCCACTAGATGGCCCCTTAAACAAGCAAAACTTAATAACATTATAATTTTGAATCTTCATAGCATCATACTTTGGAACACTATGGTAATTTTACAAATCATTTTTCGTTTTAGCTTAACCTTGTTAGAAATGATCAATTGAAGTTGAATTAAATGGATAATAAATGTTTTAATAATAATGGGCATGCTTTTTTTAAGTTCCTTTTTAAAACTTTTTCTGAACCTTTATTTGATAGGTATTCAGTGTAGAGACAGGAAACACAAAGCCAGCCAGGAATCGAACCGAGGACTCACTGTCAGGCATTAGAACCCACGTGGTATTAGCCCCAACCATTTGACTATTGGGTTGCCCCAATAACTAGCCATGTTTTCATTAAATTGCAGTCTATTAATAATATCCTCTCTACAACATGGATTATTATATACACAAATGGTAACAATTTAATGCTGCTACATGCTCTTACATTCCTTATTATTCATGTCTTAAAGTAACATTTGAATATAAAGGTATGCTCCTTTTAATTAAGATTATATCTTTTGAAAACATTACATCTGCTGTCAGCCATGATACTGTGGCGTGCACTGAGAACTGGCACACAACGGTGGAGAAAAATGATCCCCACCCACTGGTGTCAAATAGATTATAAAAATATAAGCACAGTTCATCAAATAACTTGACACTACTAATCAGCAGTTCAAATCATCAGTGTTAAACACAAAATTGTCCAAATTCAACATATCGTTGCTGTCGGGCAGAAACCAGCTAACTCAATTTTTCCGCTTTTGCATTTTTCCCCCATAAATCAGTGCTATTGAACACCTTTTACGTATGTGTGTTGATTAAAACAATATTGAACCAAAGAAAGGTATTAAAAAGCGCTTCTGACAAAACCAGCCAACTCCATTGGATCCTCAAACCTTCTGCTAAACCAGCCACCAGTCCACCAAAAGGGGGGTGGAGTTAGCTGGTTTTGCTGACTCCTGGCTCCACCCCCTTTTGACCTCCAACCTCATTGTGAGCTTGGAGGTCCATTCAGCTGTTCTTATCAATGATGAACAAAACCTCCTAACTCCACTTTTTGTTTTGTTTTTCATTTCCTGAAAAATGAACATTTTGGAGTCAGCTGGTTTCTGCCCGACAGTGATATGTAAGCTATTGGCTAGGTAACAAAACATTTTGACATCTTAGTTGTGCTCCTAATGTGGTTTGTATGAAATAACCTCTCCCTACTGGCTAAAACTACAACCAATAGCATGTTTTGATTATTTTTTTTTTTTAATATGGGCCTTGAGCATGATGACACCATGGTGTTAAAGGGGAATTTTGGACTAAAGTTTTCTTACCTTTTCTATGACGTTATGATATCTTAGGATGAATGGTACAGTAGAAAATTTTCATAACTCCACCCCTGAGCCGCCACAGCTTAAAAGGTGCGCGGATAGGCCTTAGGTTAGATCACATATTTTAATAGCTTTTTTTGAATTTTTTTTTGGTGAGATCTGACGTTCATAGTGACAGAACACTATGCAACCAAAAAAAAAAAAAAAAAAAAAAACAGAAGTCTCGCTAGACAAGATTGAAATCTCGAGATTTCAATCTCGTCTAGCGAGACTTCTGTATTTTTTTTTTTTTGGGGACAGTGTTTTGTCACTATGAACGTCAGATCTCACCAAAAAAATTAAAATAAAAATCTATTAAAATATGTGATCTAACCTAAGGCCTATCCGCGCACCTTTTAAGCTGTGGCGGCTCAGGGGTGGAGTTATGAACATTTTCTACTGTACCATTCATCCTAAGATATCATAACGTCATAGAAAAGGTAAGAAAACTTTAGTCCAAAATTCTCCTTTAAGTGCTTTTCCCCCCGAACATTTACATAAATTCACTCATCAACAAGGGCAGTAGCATGTTAAATACAAGGCAGAATAAAGTTAAATACAAAACAAAGTAACGGGTATTATTAAAACATTAAATAGTTCACAATGGAGATAAATAATCCCTGTCGTTGTTAGATACTATAGCCATGGACTTTTCGTTCAGGGGCTGTTGATTCTGCATGGGCTTCTCTTTGCTTTGATCTGAAGAATTCAGGAAACATCATCTTATAGTCCTTTGAGAGCACTACAATACCAGTGTTCATGAATAATGAGCAGGGGTCGGTTGTGCTGCCAGCCCAGTGTGACATTAAAACACTTGTTTTCACACCAATTATCTTCACATCAGCTGCCTGATTGCCACAGTTTTTATAATTACCGGCCCCAGTTCACTGTATCTATTAGAAAGAAGAGAGAGACAGAGGCAGAAGGCAATTATTTTCTGGTGGTACCAGTACATACGTTAGCATTGATGATGCACCATGTATGTATATAAAAAATTATTTAGACATAGACATTTATCAGTGGTGGAAAAAGTACTGAAATTCTTTACTGAAGTACTCTCGAAATACTCAGTTACAAGTAAAAGTCTGGTATTTGAAATTTACTTGAGTAAAAGTATAAAAGTATTGGCATCAAAATATACTTAAAGAACCAAAAGTAAAAGTACTCATCATCAACCCAAGTTCAAAATGTATAAAAAAATCTTTCGGACATAGCCGATTTACAAGCTCACAACACGTCGCACGCGACACGTTGTGAGCTTGCAGATCTGCCATTTTCAAATGGCCGAAATATATATACGGCTGAAACGGTTAATGTATTTAGTGGTTTTGCAATAATAATCAAAATCTACAAAGTAACTAGTAACTAAAGTTTTCATATAATTGTAGTGGAGTAAAAGTACAATATTTTCCTCTTAGTGGAGTAGAAGTAAAAGTATTGAAAATTGTAAATACTGAAGAAAGTAAAAAAAGACCTCAGAATTGTACTTATTAGTATACAGTACTTGAGTACATGTTACTTTCCACCATTGACATATATTCACATAGGAATCGTTATGAATATCTATAGCTGTGTTATGTAGGCCTACAATATATTGATTATTTTGTGCCAGGGAGTGGGACCCCCATACAAGATTTTTGTTGAATTATTAAAACATTTTTTTTCAAGATTTGGTTTGAAAATAGGAGATCTACATCAACCTGTCTGCTTCTCTGCCACGCAGCATATTCCATCTCCTCGACCAGACCCGTAGACGGGGGACACGCACACTCGACTGCTGGGTGCAAGGTGGTGCGTGAGACGCTGAGTCCCCGGCGGCAAGTATATAG
Organism: Gymnoscopelus braueri; assembly: GCF_963280865.1. NCBI lineage: Eukaryota > Metazoa > Chordata > Actinopteri > Myctophiformes > Myctophidae > Gymnoscopelus > Gymnoscopelus braueri. The sequence continues at coordinate 11,670,575 of NC_137612.1, read as the reverse complement.
AAGAGATCTCGAGCAAAGGCTTTGATGGCCTCCGGGTGTTTTTTTCAGCCTCCCAGCTGAGCCAATAGCCTCTCAGGTCTGCCTTGTGGCCACCATGGCGCCATTCTACCTGCACGGCCTCTTGCCCCGTACGGGTCAGCTGAAGCTCGGCCAGTGCTGGGAGCGCCGCTATAGGGAAGTGAGAGGGAAAAAATTATAAATTACCATGTCCATTAAAGCAGTGGTTTTCAACCATTTTTTTTTTTTTTTACTTTAAATTGTTATCCCACGATTTTGTAACCCTATTTTTTACACCCAGTGCCAATTGTCTATGTAATCCTGGGCACTACCTTCCCTCTGCCAACCTAGGGAGGCCAGGGCCGAGCTCATGCCTCCTTCAATGCATGAGAGCCAACTGACCTTCTTGTCACCTGACAGGGGGGAGTTTCCCTGGTTGGACGTAGCGTGTGGAAGGAACACGTTATTCCAACCAGTTCCCTTCCCCTCCATCAGGCGCCCAGGCTGGCCAGGGGGAGGCAGTATAGTGACCAGGATTACTGCATGTTTTTGTGAGGGTACCTACCCTAGGAGACACGGGGAGAACATGCAAACTCCACACACTCCTCAACCCTTTTCATATCAAGGTCCATTATTTATTCGGCATTTGAGCCACGGACCATTAATGAGATTTAGACTCTCAGACCCAATTAGAATATTTTCGTTGTCGTTGGATAAGATTTTGTCCACAATTCCATGCTGTATTGATGTTGGTACCATAGGAGAGGTGACAGGCAAACGTTGATCAAAATAACAATTCTTTAATTAAGTAATGTAGATGTTTAACAATAATTTAACTTTTGAGAGCGTAAATTGAAACCAAATGGACCCGTAATACGGGTCCATTTGGTTTCATTTTACACTCTCAAGAGTTAAAGATCGATAAGGGTCCATTTGGTCACCAACTCTCCATCATTTAGCCGGGGACCACCTGGAACCCCCTCAAGGACCACTGGTGGTCCCCGGACCACTGGTTGAGAACCACTGCATTAAAGCAAACGCAAGTAGGAATCTGGTGATGAAGAAACTTTAAAATTATACAACAAAAAAATCTGGGACAATGTACCACAAAGTACTGTTTAATAACAGGGCTCTCCCCGTCTCTCGGGTCTATTTCACGAAAGCGGAATTAAATTATCCTGGTTTGAAAGGCAAATCCAGGTTTGACAAGCCTGCGCTGTTCAGCCTGGTTTATTCAGTTCCACAAACGCCAAGCCGGGCTGAGAAGGAGCGTCTTTGTCGAGCCAGGATCGTTAAACCAGGCTATAAAAGACCATGAAAGTCGATAGCAGAATCCTTGAACTTGACCAATCATGGTGCCCAAAACCAGAGCGGTGTTCTTCTTCTGTGGCTGAACAGCAGCACTGCAGCAGCTCATGGAATCATACAAGGAAGTAAAATGTATAATAAGCAAGAAAGGAAACAAAAGTGAAAAGCTTGCCTTTTGGCGGCCGGTGGTCTCCGGTCCACGGGGGTCAACGGGGGTCCAGGGGTACACGGGGGGCCGGGAGTCAACGGGGGTCCGGGAGTACCCGCCCCCCCGTGTACTCCCGGACCCCCGTTGACCCCCGACAGAGGTCCGGGGTACACGGGGGTCGGGGGGTCCACGGGGGGGCCGGAGATCCATGGGGGTCAACGGGGGTCCGGGGGTACACGGGGTGCCGGGGGTCAACGGGAGTACCCGGACCCCCGTTGACCCCTGGCCGCCATAAGACAAAACATTTTCGGGCTTGTAGATCTTCGATTTTCGCATAAGAATTGAATAAGTGTAATAAGCGTCGGCACGCGGGCGAGCTTCCGCTTCCGGGGCAAGGAAGATTTTGTTCTTGGGGGACAGCTGGAAATATCCACGTGCATCACAGAAGGGGGCGTTCAGTAGGCCAATGAGAGGCAGGTGGGGGCGGGACAACTAGATTCTGACAAGTCCTGGAAAAGACGCGCTGTGATTGGCCAGTGCCCGGTCCCCCCATTTCCGGGGGGGACGGGCACTGGCCAATCACAGCACGTATGGCGGCCACCATACCAAACAGGTCGCTCCAACGAACTGCAGAGGCCAATGAGGTATCTAGGTTTCTATATCTATGGTTGGAATAACGTGTTCCTTCCATGCGCTACGTCCAACCAGGGAAACTCTCCCCTGTCAGGTGACAAGAAGGTCAGTTGGCTCTCATGCATTGAAGGAGGCATGAGCTCGGCCCTGGCCTCCCTAGGTTGGCAGAGGGAAGGTAATGCCCAGGATTAAATAGACAATTGGCACTGGTTGTAAAAAATAGGGTTACAAAAATCATGGGATAACATTTTTTTTAAAAAAAGAATTGAATAAGTGTGGAAAAACTCATTGGTTTACGATTGTAGTCATTGGACTAACAGCTATTTCACAAAACTTGAAGAACAAGGCACTGGATTAATAAAGCTGGGCTGTTAGCCTGGTCCGGACCAGGCTAACTTCACAGCTAAATTGCCATGGTAACTAAGGCAGGATTGCTTCAATTTTCTTTCGTGAAACCGGATCATGGATAAACATATATCCAGGTTTAATCTGCCGAGCTAACTCAGCTTTCGTGAAACCGATTCATGGCTGATCCTGGATAATTTAAGTCAGGATAGCCGAATAAACCCGTTTTATCCCTAATCCAGGTTTCGTGAAACGGGCCGCTCTTTAATAAACAGAAAATAAATTTTCAGGTGGGTTGCTAATTTCATCTAATCAGGAGAGAGTACCCATTTATCAGCTTCAATTGAATAGTTTTCTGGTTTAAATTTTGTCTGCTCACTTCTTTGTGTCATAATATTGGTATCCTGACCTGAAAAAGTATTTTCTGTTTAACTAAAAGGCTAGAGAGACAGGGAGACAATATCCGAATACTGATATATTATTGATTTCAACTGTTCCAATTCCAACATGTAAACAAACAAGTTTACATGACACGTTTTCATTACTACAGTCCATTGTAATTTAATTGTACTTTATTTTATTATGCCCAATGTATTTTCATTTTAAGTAGATGAACGGGACATTCATTCACATTGCATGATGTGTGTGTGCTTGTAGATCAGCTATTTTCACTGCATTTACCTGTGGAACCGAGTCAAAGAAAATGTAATTCCTCAACTCCTTAAATTTCCAAGTGCTTGTCAGGGTGGGGGTTCCCCAGTATGATTATTTTGAGGCTCATGGTCTGAAAAGGTTGAGAACCACCGAATAGAACAATGTGAAACCATACCTTCCTGAGTGCACGCTTTGACAGACATGGCCCTCTCCTTGCCCGTTGCATGCAGAGCGCTGACTGTAACCAGGTAGGTGGTGCCTGGCTCCAGACCAGTGAGCAGGGTAGAGTTCTGATGACTGTGCAGTGTCACGGTTTGAACACGTCCACTTGGGATAACGCCATACTCCACCCTGTACCTCTGCACAGCAGGCTGCAGAGGACCCCAGCTCACACGGACCTGGTGAGGGCCCGAGTCTGACACCGAAACCACGGCCGGACTCGTCACCTCTGAAAACGAGAGCAGGTAGACACATTTCCGTATAATATATATGTATATAAAAAAGCACCACCTTGAGATAAACACACACAAACACACACACACACACACACACACACACACACACACACACACACACACACACACACACACACACACACACACACACACACACACACACACACACACACACACACACACACACACACACACGGCCATAGCCATCCTTGTCCGGGTATACTTTTTGTGATTGGGCTGTTTTTAGCCCAAGGAGTGGTTTTGGTGCAAAACAAATGCTTGCAATGGATTCAGAATCATAAAAACACCCTAGTTTGACCCCTCACATGCTACTTAAAACAGAATTAAATTTTGATTTTTTTTTTTGCCCTGCATGGAAATGCAGGGAAATGGTGGGTACCCCAACTTTCAGCAGCTGTCAAAAATTCTCCTAGGGAAACTGAATTTCAGTCTTTGTGAGATGTGTTACTAGACACCTTTACAAACACATTGGTGAAGATTTTTTTTGGTAAGGAATTTATTCCAAGATTGGAAATCTTTCTGCTAATATCCCCTGACTAAATGGAAACAAGCCCTTAGGGCATTTTGTGTTATCCTTGAAGCACCATTGTATTATCGTACCACTGTACTGTTTGCAAACTGTTAATAAAGTATTCAATCAATCATTCAAAAAAGCTGGAACCCAACCAAGGGCAGCCTCTGGCGAGAGTTCAGCATATTGAGTATCTGGGTCTGCAGGCACATTTCTCAAGCCTTACTGTATTTTTCCACCTAGTTAAACTGTCATTCTCCATTCACCGCACACAAAGCCCACCTCTTAGTTTCGATATGCCTGTCCTCCTCTCCCTGATTCGCATCTAACTCACCTGGCAATGTTGTGAAGGTAACAGAGAGCGTGTTTAGAAACTGCTGGTTGGATTCTGGGGTGAGGGAAGCAGTGTAGGTGGTATCGGGCTGCAAGTTGGTCAGCTCTTCCCGGCTGGAGTCTCCCGGCAGGGTGCGTTTGTGTTGCTGGCCAGTACACCTGGTCAGTGGTGGACAGTAACAAAGTACATTTACTTGAATACTGTACTTAAGTACATTTTTGGAGTATCTGTACTTGAGTACTTATGACTTTCACTCCACTACATTTCTTGTACTTTTGACTCAAATATAGTGAAAATAGCCCATCTACAAGATCACAACGTGCCACGATGAGACGCATTGTGACCTTGTAGATGTGCTATTTTCACTATTTCTATTTTATTGTACTTTGTAATTTATGTACTTTTGAATACTAAAAACGAGTACTCCAATACTTCAACTCAAGGACAATGAGGAACCTTTACTCGTAGTTGAGTAATATTTGACCAGGGGTATCTATACTAGTATCTTTATTTGACTCAAGTACTGCGGTTGAGTACTTTGTCCACCACTGCACCTGGTTCGTGCACCAGAATGGTGTTCTCTTTCACTTTTCCGTACACAATTATAGCGCAGTTGATAGTAACCAGTGTCTGCACTCAGGACAGGGCGCCACTGCAGCACGGCACTATGGGAGGACACCTGCGCCACACGCAAACGCTCAGCACGGATAATTTCTGAAGTGGAGACAATGGGAGAGAACACAGAGGAAGAGTTGAACATACACAGACATGTGTACAAACATTTCTTAGTTTAGATTTTTCATATTTTCTTTGGCAATGTTAACGTATGTTTTCTCATGCCTTGGAAGACGGGACAACACTGAGGCTCAATGAGATGAGAACAGAGGTAATGGAACAAAATGTCACTCTGACAGCATAATCTGTCACTGAAGATCACAGGTTCTGTCTAAAAAGGCTTCCACTTGGCACCTCTCTGCCACTGTACCAGTTACCAGACTACAATGTAGCACCTCTGGTGTAGTGGGTTTCTGCTACATTAGGCCTACATTAAAACCCCATGAAAGTTGGAACTAATGATGTGCAGCTTGCGAGCTAGTTCAGCCACATAATACTAGAGTGGATCACATGACCGCACACCAGTATGTGGGTGAGTAAATGTGATGTGTCATGCAGCCAATCAATTTGGCAACTTATTCCACTGTAGTTTGGTATGAGCTTCTTTTCACCCACCGCCACCTCCTTGTGGGTTTTGTTTTCTCATGTGGGATGTTGTGATCTGAAGATCACAACACACACATTTTCAAATAGTTCAACTAGCCGATCTACATTGACACGTGAGCTTGTAGATCGGCTATTTGAACTATTTGAAAATGTTTTTGAAAATAGTAAAAAATGGAAAAGAAGTTTAGGACTAATGGGTAAGGCACAGGTGAAAATAGGGCCCTTAATCCCTTCCCCTGAAAATAGCTGGTCTATCTAAGCTCACAAGTTAACGCATCATCAACAAGTTGTGAGATTGTATATCTGCTACTTTCACAGAAGGTTCGCCTATTATGACATGCCCAGAATAGCGACGTTAGGGTTCATGTGCTTAATGGTTGTCTTCTAATTGTGCTGCACAAGGGAGTAATATGTATCAGAGCCTGAATGCCTGCATCAAATATTATATTCACACCGGTATTACGTAAGTAATCTGACTGAATGATGATTAGTATATGATGATTCTTATCAGGTTGTATGCAAGACGTGCACACACACACACACACACACACACACACACACACACACACACACACACACACACACACACACACACACACACACACACACACACACACACACACACACACACACGTGCATATGAAATGCACACACCAATGATGGCCTCCCTCAGGTCCTCTGTGATTAGACTGATGTCATCGATATCTACAAAGTGGAGGTGTGACTCGAACGGCGGCGTCACTGAGCGTTGCAGAACCTTGTAGTTCCCATGTCCTGTTGACACGGCCAGCACAGCTACTCCATCTCTCTTTAGCTCTGACATCAGTGCGTCCACATTGCCGGGCTCTACCCCGTCGGTCAACCACACAAGGACCTTTGGGAGTCCTGGTTCCTGTTCTGGTTGTGCTCTCGCGAGGTGCTGCCGAGCGAGTCTGAGGGCAGCCTCTGTGTTGGTGTCTCCTAGGAGTTGTTTGGTGCCGAGCAGAGCTTTCTTTAGGTCTCCTTGGGTCTTGTGGGCACCTAAGCCAAACTCCAAGCGAGGACTGGTGCTCACCTGCAGCAATGCCACTCTTACATGCCCCTGGCCCAGTGAAAAGGGGCTGAGGAGGTCGGTGACGAACCGCAACAGGCGTGAGGACTCATAAGACGACACACTTCCTGAGGAGTCCAGCAGAAGGAGAACATCTCCTTCACAGCAGTTCAGCACTAGCAGAACAGAGGGAATATACAACAGTTATTTAATATTAAAACACAATAGTGGCTTTGGTGTTGTCATTCTTGTAGGTCCGACTCCTAGATCATTCTTTCCTTTATTAATACCTGTAGCCTTGGCTAGTATTTTCCCTGGCAAGTTACTCTCCGGCACCATAGTGAATCCTCTGAGGGAGATATATTGACTCTTTCCTTTCAGAGGCTGGATTAAAGATTTTTTTTTTTTCATAATTTGTTAATAACCCCTTAATGACTAGCACTGAATTTCCTTCAGATATGATCATCTTTGTTGTGTCTAAGATTTGAAAACTTCAAATATACTACAAGCCTTTTGTATAGTGATATATGGCACAGCACGAGAGAAAGTGAAGAATGTGTGTGTGAATAGAATAGAGTAGTTAAAACTGATAGAGAGACAGCCTGGGTTCTCTCCACCTGAATGGACACATGCTGATTACTAGGCCTCATTCTGAGAATTCTCAGAATTGCACTCCATTTCATCACAGGGGGAAAATCCCACTCTATTATTTGAAGTAAATATAAAACCACTTCATATACTCCCTACACGAACGCACGCACGCACGCACGCACGCACGCACGCACGCACGCACGCACGCACGCACGCACGCACGCACGCACGCACGCACGCACGCACGCACGCACGCACGCACGCACGCACGCACGCACGCACGCACACACACACACACACACACACACACACACACACACACACACACACACACACACACACACACACACACACACACACACACACACACACACAGAGAAACAAAACAAATCAAATCAAATCACAGTAACAGTCAGCCATGTGTCTGATCTATCTTCATTCAAGTGATGTCCTCCTTGAAACCAGAATGATAAAACCGCTATCATACTTGGTAGCGCATAATTGTTGATAAAAGACATTTGCCACTGGCACAGCATATGCTATAGTTTGTGAAACAGTATCATAAACACAGTTTTAACCACGTCTTTGCCCACAGCCTGTTTTGAGGTCTCTACGATAACCATGCCAACACCAAGCATTACAGTGGCGGTGTGCTAATTGTTGGAGTTGCACTGACATGTTTTGCTTTGCTATGGGTAAATACCTGTTCAATATCCACAGAATGCTTTCATATATTATTAGGCAGGCCTCGGGGTTCACCCTATCTGATCATGTTTGATATCAGCTTTTAAACCTCAAGAAGACAGTTAATCAATAAATTACATTGATACATGCATACTCCACATGAACTGCAACTGTTACACACACACACACACACACACACACACACACACACACACACACACACACACACACACACACACACACACACACACACACACACTCAATCATTTCTAATTTAGTCCCTAGCTAGATCATGCATGCATATTGCATCACTTCTCCCTTGTGTGTATCATTCACACGACTTCCCTTCCAACCATCTGCAGATCCTCTGCAGAAGAACACACCCAATACTTTCTTGCAATGATAATGGTCCATAGTCATTAAACGTTTATAGGGAGCCAGAAAATAAACAAGCAGCACCATAAAGTAGAAGGAAGAGAGGAAACGAGAGAAGGGAGAGAGGAAACGAGAGCTATCAGAGGAAGAGGCATCAGCCAGCTGCCTAAAAGCACAGATAACAATTTACAGAGATTTGAGAGGCAGCAGGATGAGAGACAGAGAGACAGAGACAGAGGGCCAGAGAGAGAGAGTGAGAGACAGAATAACACACATACACAGGCACGCACCTGCGCACACGCAGATTATGGAAACAGCAGAAGCTACCAAAAATGTACTGTTGAAAATGAACAGCCACGGTGAGAGAGCAAGCTAGTGGGCATGATATATAAGATGAAGTGGAGAGATTACTGTCGTTGATGGAGAAGAGGAGGAGTGCAACTCTATCCAATTTTTTGCATTCCACAGGAGAAAGGTGCATGTGAATGAGTGCTTGTGTGTGTGAGAGAGAGAGAGAGAGAGAGAGAGAGAGAGAGAGAGAGAGAGAGAGAGAGAGAGAGAGAGAGATGGCATCTGACTGGTACTTGATTAGTTTCAAGTTGTGCCAAAAGTCTATAAGCCACAGTTGGGATCTTGGGATATGAATGCATAAAAATGTGCTCACATTTAAAGCATGCTCTAAATATGCTTCAAGGGAATGTTGTGTAAGGTGCTAAAGCTGTGTTGTTTTTGTGATGGATGGTGCAATTAAAAATGCTACAGAATCATTCTGTGGGTACATTTTCAGCGAGAGGCGACAAAAAAACGAAGGAACATTCCACAGATTCCATATACTGTAAGCCTCAGGTTTATACTGTATGACTTTCCAGCAAACCCATCTAGGCTAATAGGTCAAATGTTTACTTTTAATTAGTTGTGGCTATAATCCATCAAGTTTTTTATTATGTCAAGGAAGCTGGGGTTTGTTGTCACAACTTTTTCTCAAGAATATTTGTCAGTCATTTGAGATCCAATGTACATTAATGTCATAATTTTGGCTCAGAAGTAAGGTGGCATTTAATTGTACCCCCATGATAGGCAAATGAGTGAATAACAGGCCTTTCAATAGTAGCCCATGCCAACATACTTTCATAATAATGCTTGTTTGTAATACAAACAAGTATACCTATACTTATAGCCATATGTGGATGTAATTGTTGTGGCCATTAATTAAGAACAATTGACACCATACTGTTTCATCTACTATGTTACAACAATAAGCACAAACAAAAAGCCTGGCTTATTCTGTAAGATCAAATCCTGTTTAAGCCACACACACGCACGCACGCACGCACGCGCACACGCGCACACGCACACCCACACACAGGGCGGCAGTGGCTCAGGGGTAGAGTGGCCGGGTAGAGTGAACTGGAAAACAGCAAGGTTCCCAGTTCGATCCCGGGCTGGGGCGCTCCCCTAGAGTTAGTGTCGAAGTGTCCTTGAGCAAGACGCTGAACCCCTAATTGCTCCCGATGAGCAGGTTGGTGCCTTGCATGGTTTCCTCCGCCGTCGGTGTATGAATGTGTGTGTGAATGGGTTAATGGCACAATCAATGTAAAGCGCTTCGGATAGAAGCGTTATATAAATGCACCATTTACCATTTACACACATATTTATCTTAATGAATTGAATACACAGGACCTCAATGGAAACAAGCCCTATAGGGCTGTGTTATCCTTTGAACAATCATTGTAAATCGTACCTCTGTACTAATTGCAAACTGTTAATAAAGTAGGCTATTCAATCAATCAATCAATATATAGCTATATGTATTGCTATAAGCTATAGCATTACATATAGATAAGATCAGCTACTTTTGACGAGCGCTCCCGTCATACGACGAAGTATAGTCTAGCCAGGGACTCTTGAAATATCAGATCATGTTGCATTCCAGGTCATGATGTACAGCAGGGGTCTTCAACCAGTGGTCCGGGGACCACTAGTGGTCCTTGAGGAGGTTCCAGGTGGTCCCCAGCTAAATGGAGAGTTGGTAACCAAATGGACTCTTATAGATCTTTAACTCTTGAGAGTGCAAAATGAAACCATTTTACGATCTCAAGAGTTAAATTATTGTCTGTAATAGTATCTGCATTACTTAATTAAAGAATTGTTATTTTTGGATTTTTGGTACCAAAATCAATAGTACAGCATGGAATTGTGGACAAAATCGTATCCAACGATAACACAATATTCTAAGTCTTGGGTCTGAGAGTCTAAATCTCATTAAATGGTGGTCCGTGGCTTAAATGCCGAATAAATAATGGACCTTGATATGAAAAGGGTTGAAAAGCACTGATGTACAGTATAGCCTCACTCACCTGTACCAGGTCAAGTCATGCAGTACAGTATATCCTCACTCACCTGTACCAGGGTCAGTGTAATGTACAGTATGACTACAGTATAGCCTCACTCACCTGTAGGGTCAGGGACATCCACATGCATGTTGCTCGGCGGCGGCATCATGGACACGAGGATGAAAGAGGCGAGTAAATACCACTTCATTGTTGTAAGACAGCATTAAAAAGGTATGGATGCTATAAGTTTTAAATTACACACAAGTTTAAACAGCCAACTGTTTCTTCGCTCGCCAGTGTAAAGTGTCCATCGCTCACTCTGACAGATGATCTGCCTTCAGTATTCTGAAGAATGATAGAGCACTATGCTAATTGAAATCCTTGTGTTAAAACTTTCCCTTGCTTGTTAGCACCTGCACCATGCACAGTAGAGATGTATGCAAGGTGGTTTGTTCTCTCTCCCCTTTCCTTTCCTCTCCCACACACCACTATAGGCTGGTGTTTCACTACTACAGTACAATTTATAGTCAAACCTCCTCCTCCTCCTCCTCCTCCTCCTCCTCCTCCTCCTCCTCCTCCTCCTCCTCCTCCTCCTCCTTCTACCACTCCTCCTGCCTCATACACTGCTCTGTTGTTTTTGTCTGGACTTTGGGCTTTGGCCCCTTGGACATTTACTGTAGGACTATATTACATTATTGCAACAAGGAAGAATAATGCAATGAATGGATCTGATGAGATCTGGTGAATATTGTATAGACTAGTTCCCCACTTCTCTCCAGTTCAGCAGACCACAACATTGCTTGACAGATCTGCAGTCCAACTGGGGAGAGAGAGAGAGAGAGAGAGAGAGAGAGAGAGAGAGAGAGAGAGAGAGAGAGAGAGAGAGAGCAGGTATGGGCAGGTACAGATACAACAGCCAGTGTTGCCAGATTTTGGAGATAAATAAGCAACCCGGTCTAGGAAAACAAGCCCAAAAGAAGCGACTATAGGCCACATGAGCACTTTAAATCAGCTATTTGAAAATAGCAGATCTACAAGCTCACAACACGTCGCAATGCGACTCGTTGTGAGCTTGTAGATAGGCTATTTTCAAAATAATCTTGGGGGGAAAAAATTGGAAATACTTGTTATATTTTTGAAACATTTTGACATTATTTACACAAATCTGGTATGGGGGTCCCTGGCACAAAATGTTTTCAGTCTGTGGGCAAATACATATTAATTTGGGGGTCCTTGACATGAAAATGTTTGAGAACCGCACTGGTTTAAACAACATAAGGAAACAAGCACAAATAAGCAACTACACTTTAGATTGTGTGTTTTTCATAGGAAGCCCCAGGGCGCAATGTGTATGCTTGTAATTCAGATTGTTATGGATTTTCAAAGACAAGAGTATTTCACAAGCATATGAAGAAGCACATGTTTTACTTAAGTACAATTATCAATACTGCAATGTAGATATCTGGTACAAGTAGAAGTCCCGTATTCAAAATGTACTTGAGTAAAAGTACAAAACTGAAAATATACTAAAAAGTACACGTAAAAGTACTACTACTCACTGTGCAGTGCAAAGTTCAAATGATAAATGGTGCAGTGCTTTTATCCAAAGCGCTTTACATAGATTGTGCATTACATTCACCCATACACCGATGGCAGAGGAACCAACCTGCTCATCGGGAGCAATTGGAGGTTCAGTGTCTTGCTCAAGGACACTTCGACAGTAACTCTTCTGGGGTAGCCCTCACGGTTACCGTCCGACCGCTCTACAGGCCACTCTACCCCTGAGCCACTGTCGCCCCATGATCGGTTATTTCAAATCTTTTGAAATAACCGATCTACAAGTTCACAATGCGTTGCACCGCGACACATTGTAAGCTTGTAGATCTGTTATTTTCAAATGGCCGAAATATATAGGGCAGAAGTGGTTAGTGTGTTTTGTAATAATATTCAAAATCTACAAAGTAACTAGTAACTAAAGTTTTCATATAATTGTAGTGGAGTAAAAGTACAATATTTGCCGCTGATATGTAGTGGAGTAGAAGTAAAAGTATTGAAAAATTGAAATACTCCAGTAAAGTAAAAGTACCTCAAAATTGTACTTACTGTATACAGTACTTAAGTAAATGTACTTAGCTAGCTACTTTGCACCACTGGTTATGTGTCTCTCAGAGAGGGGAAGAGTGTGCTTTTTAAAGTTATTCTGTCTTTAACCAGTTCAATTTAATCAAAGTGTTTTGTGTTTGGTTTTGGAAAAGTGTAAAGAAAAATGCATTGGGTGAGCATAAACTGCATAGTCCAAATAATAAATAATAATAGACTTTATTTCTATAGCACCTTTCATGACATGAAATGCAGCTCAAAGTGCTTTACAGAGCAAGAATACAATTACAGAAAAATTACAACTAATTTAACAATAAAGCAAAAAAAGAAAAGCAAAAGCATGAAACAACAGTACAACTAGAAAAAGTGCTCCCCGGAGCACAGGTCTCCGCCAGGTCAGGTACGTTATTGTGGCCTCCTGGTGGCGCTATAATAGGCCAATGTGAAAAGGGTGCCATTTGTTCAAGGGCTTTTCACTGCAATCGGACACTGCATTCATGATTTGAGGCATTTTGTTCCAAAAATGTGTTTTGCAAAATTAGACCTGCTGGTGGCGCTATAACAGGCCAATGTGAAAAGGGTGGCATTTCTTCCTCGGCCTAATAGAAATGCGCGTGTGAAATTTCACGGAAATCGCAAGCTGCGTTCATGATTTGAGGCATTTTGTTCAAAACGGACCAATCCTGCAAACTTTGGAAGCCAAACTTAGGCAATCAGGATGGAATATGGGAAATCGGATAAATCCGTGTTGATCACATGACTATAGAGATACTGTGTACCGATTTGTGTGATGTTTGGACAAAATCTGTAGGAGTAGTATCAATAAATGTGTTTTGCACATATCGGCCTCCTGGTGGCGCTATAACAGGCCAATCTGAAAAATTTGGGCCAGAGGTTCTGAATTGGCATCCAGGGAGTGTGTCTGCACAGTTTCGCACCGTCCTGTCCGTCCGTTAGCAGAGATTAGCTGCTAACGGACGGACAGGACGGACGGACACACGGACGGACGGACACACGGACGGACGGACAGGGGGTAAAACATACTCTCTCGCCATGCCTTTCGGCCTGGCGGAGACAATAATAGCAAAAATGGCAGTGAATAAGGCAAAACTGTGAGGACATGAATAGCAACACAGGGATTTAAACATCAACTAAAAGCAAGGGTGAAGAAATGGGTCATGAGGATAAAGCTATATCCTCAGAGGCTGCCTGTCTTAGGTGTAATGGGAGTTTATTCCACGCCGTCGGCCCGTAGACCTCTTACTTCATAAATGTATCTTTTTCTTTCAAGACCGAAAGTCCAGTCTTACCGTTCCACGCTCGAACGAAGCCATTGTTCACACAAACAACCACTGTCTAAAATGTCTAAGGTATGAAATTATTTGATTAGACCTAGTATCTGTCGGAAGATGACACATCGACAAATCAGAACGCCACGTTCAGAGCTTTGTTGGAGATGATGACACAGCATGAGAGCAAACAATGCCCTGCGGTGTCATTCTACAGAGAATTAACCTTCAGCCAGCTCTTAAAATGAGCCAAAACACTTCATCGTGTTTGGCTGTGTTTGTAAGCTCAAGGCACTATGCCAGTTATTTACTCTGAGCACATAACCCTAGTGCACTCATGGACTGTCATCTATAAAGGCTGAACTTTACCCCTGATAATAGTAAGACTTATAAAAGAGAAAAGGCACATTCTCCCCTTCTTCAGAACAGGGCAGAGGAAAGAGAGGGATGAAATAGACATGTAGAGAGAAAGAGACAGAGAGAGAGAGAGAGAGAGAGAGAGAGAGAGAGAGAGAGAGAGAGAGAGAGAGAGAGAGAGAGAGAGGTGAGCATGACAACTGGAAGGGAAAGTAGATTAATGGATATCAATGTATAGTAAGTTCAAGCATTAGTAGCTCTCCTCTCAAAGGGATAAATGCTTTTTTTCTATTGATTAGTCACCCCATGGAGACTTGAATTATGTTGTTTTTGCCTAAGCCAATCATTTTGACCAGCGGACCGGTAGGCAGCAGTTCCGGTAGGAGACACAAAAGAGACTCTTTGTGTCTCATACCGGAAACGCTGCCAGTCATCAAATTATTGGTTTGGAATGCGACAAAAACTAAAAAAATATCCATGAATTCAAGTGTCCATCATCGATAGAAAAAATGTCATTTTGGGGGTGAACTATCCCTTTAAGAGACATGTTGGGAAACCAGGACTTAAAAACAAGCCTTGCCACTGAGCTGAAGTGGAATGATGCACCCATATAGAATAAGAAAAGAAAAGATCAGAGAGAGAGAGAGAGAGAGAGAGAGAGAGAGAGAGAGAGAGAGAGAGAGAGAGAGAGAGAGAGAGAGAGAGAGAGAGAGAGTGAGAGTAGTATTGTGTGCCTTCTCATTCTCCATTCTTCAAGCTGTAACCTCTGGTGAATAGCACAGCGGGCATTTCGAGGTGGTTATTACATAGTCCTTTATGTATCACTGCTTTTGTTGTGGGACAGTTTTCCAACCAGTCAATGTCCCAGAAATAATCAGCACTTGCTTTTGACAGTTGTGATGTTCCACTTTAGAGAGAAAAGGGCTAGAAATTAAAGCTTGATAGGACTTCTTTTTTTCTCTATCTCTTGTTGCAACTTTTATCTTCACACTTTCAAATCCATTTTAAGAAATGCACCCAGACTATGTGTTCACTCCTTTCCGTTCGTGTGTCTGTCCGTCCGTCCGTCCGTCCGTCCGTGTGTGTGTTTCCGTCTGTGAGCAGCTAGTCGCCTGCACCGTTGGACAGAGCGATGAGAAATTTTGGACTATGCCCGACTGACAAGATTTTTCGCCATTTAGCGTTTACTTCAAAACATACGTTTTGCTGCTACAGATTTTGTCCAAAAGTCACACATTATCTCTGTAGTCACATTATCAGATTCCATTCCAATTGTCTATAATGACTGACTTTAGTTTGCGGGCCCTGGGTAGGCAACCTGGCCTGGCGGAGACCTGCGCTCCAAGGAGCACACTTTCCTAGTTTTATATTGCATCTCCTAATAAGGAATAACGTTCCATAATATTCTGTCTTTAAATGGTAAGACAAGGGTTTCAGAACACTTTATATTAATGAAAAGCTCTGTGATGAGGGAGCCCCAGGGGCGTTCTTTGTGGGTGGGTGACTAATTAATTTAGCTCAAATTATAATGGTCATAAAGTGCATGATGACCAGCCAGTCCTGTTGCTGAATTTCATTAAGGATGTAATTTTAGTCTGCACACTGGTTATATCACAGAGAGCTTAAACGGTTAAGCTCTGAAACAAGGCAGAATGTCAGCTACCAACAGATTCAATAGTGGATGAAAGATATTATTTTCACCTTTAGCAGGCCTGTAACCACCTGATAGCACAATTATTTATTCATGGTGTTGACCTTATTTGTGCCCTACAAACATACAGAACATATCAAGGGTATCTGATATAGCCAAATGATACAGACATAAGGTCACAGCTGCCCGTTACACACCCATTTGTGATGCATGAAATGAAATACTGTAGACATAATTGTCTTCCCGGACAGCACACAAATGCATCCACTGATTTGCGTTTGTTCAGTGCATCAAACATCATCTGGTTGCTGAGCAAACAAAGCTCTCCAGCTGCAGTGTACAATACATGACCACTTGAATGTGATCCAAGGTGAGCTGGACATCAGTCTCTCAGTGAGTGTTCCATATTTACAGGTACAGTACAACAAAGGGTCAGGCGAGTCAACCACTGCAGACAGTGTGTTCCACAGTGTGTTCCACATGTTAATAAAGTCTTAGTGTTTTGTTATTATGAGTGATAGTGCATCCCAGCCCAGGACACAGTTACGCAAACACTAGATAAATGCACCCCAGATCACTTTCTGGCCTATGTGAGCCAAATAACCAAAGCCACATGCCTATTTCTGTTGCATAAAAGGATAGTCAGGAACATGGTTCATTTAAGAAAAATCGAATTATGTTGATCTTGCGATACAAACTTCCATTATACAAATACATTTGGGGAGGTACTTCTATGGCCTACTGGCTCAAGACCTTTTGGCACTGATAAGTCTTTTTTGATCTTTGCCTTTGCCTATCAAGTTTCACGTTTTATTAGAAAACATCATTGCATAACCCATTTTCTTGATATGTTATGTGTGGTCCTTTATTTGTTTGTTTGTTTATTTGACATACGGACAATGCAAAATAAATGTATTGCACCAGAGATAGCTAAGAGCTAATTTACATCTGTTTATTTGACAAAGGGACAATGCCAAATTAACGTATTGCACCAGATATAGCTGAGAGCTCATTTACATAATGTCGTCCCTGGGTAATGTATCCTGTTCTCTTGTATAATAGTGCGACTACGTGTTCCTCTTTCTGTTTCAAATTTCCCTCAAGGGATCAAACTGATATACATATTACCCACCTATCATAGTAATTTCATGATCTGTTCATGATAAGATTTCTGCATTTTTAATTTAGGAGGTAAGATAGGACATCTGCACCTCCTCCTGGCTTCCCCGCAGCTGCACATAATCAGGAATCTCATACTGTGCAGCCCTTGAGTATGATCAAGTCCTAGTTCTCTTTTTTATTAACTGTTATGTTGTATTTTCATTTTATTCCCAATTAGGCGTTGCCAATTATCCCCACGTTTATATAGTCCCTGTCACTGCCAATTCCTACTCTTTGGCCTGGCCTGTAGACAATCATGTGACTCCTCCGATACACATGGAGTCGCCAGTGGGTCAGTCTGGGTGGGTCAAGGGATGTGAGGGCGTGAATGTGATAAGCGGTTGCCATCTATTATAAAAATTACAATTGAGCCTCTTGAGAGTTCTTTACATTTTTTTCAGATGACAGAAGTAACATTAAGTCCTTGAAGCCAGGATGTGGTGGAGGGATGGCTTGGGCTTTTCCAGTGTAGGAGACAATATGTCTATGGGCTATGAGTGAGGTGAGGTATATTCTTCCACTGCCTTAAAGGCTCTATTGAGTTGCCAACAACGCCATATTGTAGATAAGTTTGTTGTTCCAGAGATGAGAATGAATGGTTGTAGAATGAATTTGAGTCATCACTCCAGCAAGTGAGGTTACTTTGCTTCCGATTTATTACAAGTACAAACAGTACAGAACAGCTCTTCCATGGACCCTGAGGTCCCCACCACACAACACAACAGCCTGCCGGCCGCTGAGTCACACACACACTACAAGCTTACATGTCATAGTCTTTATAGCCGTGGTCACATTTTGAATAAGTGGGTGGGGGTCAGCCTCCAAAAGGTTAGACCCCCCCAGACAAACAATAGATCACCCTCTGAGTTCCCTGATTCAATTTGCACCTGTATGAAGCAGGAAAGGGGGAAGGGAGACACATGCATAGAATCCAGGTAAACAACAAAAGGCAAAGCTAAGTGTATGTACCCCACCCGGCCCATACCAACAGTCACCTCTTGAATCCACTCTTGTGTCTGACAGTAGGCTATCTGTGAAATATGGCTTACATTTGTATCATGTTATTAAATATACTCCAGACCCCCCATGGGAGACATTAAAACGTCTTCCACAAACACGTATATTTCAAAAGAACCACAAAGAACCGCCCCCCATGAAAAGCGACCGGAACACCAACCAGGACAAAAAGAAAACATTCAGGAATACTAAAACAGCAAACAACATCATACAGAACAATGCATATACAAAAACCAAGATTACATAGTACAGCGACACGGTGAATTACACAGCCAACTCAGAGATCCCCACAAGGTTTAATAAAATTCCAACAATCCCATCACATAGTTCCCACACCGCCACCCCTCCATGTACCTCGTCACGGGAGTCGCCCGGTCTTCTCAGCACACAAACAAAAGGCGGGCATCAAAGCAATTATATCACTCGACATGAGAACCATTGAAAAGAAGTCCAAACTCCAAAAAAATATTAACTTAATCCAACACCGCCACCCTATGTACTACAGATAAACAAAAGGCGGGCAAATCAGTGATTACATCAGTCGATATTGGGACAGTTAACTCCAGTAGGCATCCCCTAATTCACAGGTTAACCCACCATTATCACAAAAATACAATCCCAGGTCCCATATGTGCAGCGTCCCGCTCGATAACGTCCCTCTTGTAGTCTCCCGCAATGTCATCTTCTCACCCCAGCCATGTTGCCCAGCGCAGCTCCAGCACAGCCACGCGCACTGCTAGCGATCAGCCAGACGAGTCGTGCAGCCATCCTAGGCCTGGTCATGAGGTCCTCTCCCTGCAGAACTTTGAAAAGTTGTCGTCATGTCGTGCCGATGTCCATAATCACCTACACGGTGGACCCCCCACGTCTCAGGAAGAGAACGTGATCCGTACACCCACCGCAAGGCAAAAACGCCGCCGCATGTTCTTTCGACGCCTGGCTCAGTATCCCTGATGACTGACGTCCCCAAAAAAACAAACCAACGCGACTGCCGACTTTGACGCCATATGAGGTATATTCTTCCACTTCCTTAAAGGCTCTATTGAGTTGCCAACAACGCCATATTGTAGATAAGTTTGTTGTTCCAGAGATGAGAATGAATGGTTGTAGAATGAATTTGAGTCATCACTCCAGCAAGTGAGGTTACTTTGCTTCCGATTTATTACAAGTACAAACAGTACAGAACAGCTCTTCCATGGACCCTGAGGTCCCCACCACACAACACAACAGCCTGCCGGCCGCTGAGTCACACACACACTACAAGCTTACATGTCATAGTCTTTATAGCCGTGGTCACATTTTGAATAAGTGGGTGGGGGTCAGCCTCCAAAAGGTTAGACCCCCCCAGACAAACAATAGATCACCCTCTGAGTTCCCTGATTCAATTTGCACCTGTATGAAGCAGGAAAGGGGGAAGGGAGACACATGCATAGAACCCAGGTAAACAACAAAAGGCAAAGCTAAGTGTATGTACCCCACCCGGCCCAGACCAACAGTCACCTCTTGAATCCACTCTTGTGTCTGACAGTAGGCTATCTGTGAAATATGGCTTACATTTGTATCATGTTATTAAATATACTCCAGAGGCCAAAGCTACAACGTCTAATTCCGTCTTGGAGAAACTACTGGCACAACCTTCCTGTCGTGAGACCCGATTCGCACCATCTGGTTTGGTTATAGGCACGCTATGACCTTCGCCTTCATCATTAACTACAGGACGCATGTCTATCTGGTGACGTCCTCCTGTGTCCCTTGATCCCTTGATTTTCGTGAGATGTAGACATTTGTTATTTCCTAACAGGCCCCTGTTCTTGCAAATATTGTGGAGCCTTACATAACCATTTAATGACATTTTAATTGTGTTATTTATACTGGAATACATTCACTGTGCAAGATTACATTTTCCTTTAATACTTGCCATGTCATTGATGCCACTACACGAACATGGACAATTTGTTGGAGCACCTAGCTAAGCCTGAGGCACCACGGAGGAATCGAACTCCGGCCTCCGTGGTGGTGGGCAGGAACCATATTAGCTCTGCATCACCCGCATGCCCTTAAGTTCTAAATTATGTAGCTCATCGCTGGCCCCAATTCTTTGGCCTATAACATCTGTTTGATTGAGTTTATTTAGCAAGCCTCCAGGGCTTATAATGCATTCTTTTCACTTGCTGTTCTCTTTCTGCCGGTTGTTTGGGACTCTGTTTAGAAGCATAGCAGTGGCTTTACGTCTGAGCTCTTCCCTGGGTTTCTTGATTATTATTCTTTCCTTCTGAGTAATGCTCCCAAAGGCCCTATGATAAAAAGCCCCAAAAGATAAATAAGTAAACATATTCCAATGATAGATGTAGAATAGACCCTATGAACTTAGGTATAAGGATAGATATTAGCTGAACACTAATATATACCCATGTAAAATTGCCATAATACAAATGTAATTCAAATCAATATTTGACATTGAAATAATTTCACGTGCAATATCTACACGTGAATTCACTAAACTGTGTTTTACAGATACAATGCATGCTAATTCGTGGTGGATCCTGGTGGATTTAAGCTTGGATACAATACATTTAGAGGATGTTCAAAATCCAAGCTACAGTATCTGTCAAGTTGCTTCTGCTCTGCGTTCACTGCTAATTCTTAATCTATGTCATCGTAGTCGTGGTGGTAACAGGACTGCAGCATATTTAAAAAATAAACCACTACTGTAGCTGCACCACGTTTCAAAATGATCCGTTTAGTTATGTTATTATATCATTTGGATACAGGATGGGTTGCCACTCCACTGACCTTTAAGTAATGGTTATGTAATCTCTCAGGACCTGTCTGCACCACTCACTGACCTAAGCATGTAATGTAAACATGTAATGTTGTTGAAATCTTTTTTTCCCCTTTTTTCTTTACTAAATGGGTTCCCAGATTGATGTTTGTGTCACATGAAACTGCAGCTTCACTGGAAGCCTTGTGAAAGGTCAGCGGCAATTCCTGTCAACTAAATGGCACCCAAGGTAGTGATGTGCCTCCTCTCTCAATAGGAAAGCAATGTTTCGGCCGGTGAAAAACGGTTTTGCCACCATTTTCCTCCGTGTGTGTCAAGCCTCCATCAGTCATGACTGATGAAATGTGTGTACTGACTAGCGGTGACCACTAGATGACAAGACTAGGGCGGCCGTCCATTATATTTTGATAGATGAGCCTGGGGTTTCAAACTTTCCCTCTCATTCAACCTTTATGCTGGTCTCAACTTCTCTCTCAATTGTCACCTTCACATCAGCATCTCTTTCATCCATCAGCTCTCTTGTTCCATTCATATTTGGTATGGGCCCCTCCTCATACTCCTCATGAGTGTTTCTCTTTCATCTGCCCCTGGAGGCAACTGGGTGAGTCTGGCATGTCTTTCAAAAAATGTCAGAATTCACTGGGAAGATAGCTGTGAGGGAGAGGGTTTATTTATAAATGGCTGTATTTGCCTGGTATGTTGTACAGTATATGACAGAATCTCTCAAAGCCCATGTGCATGAACTCGCGCGCTTGTGTGTGTGTGTGTGTGTGTGTGTGTGTGAGAAATAAATCTGTCAAAACATATGACACCATAATTGGCAGCAAATATTTCAAGGTTATTTAAAGGTTATGTATAATGCTACTGCTTTGCAATGTCATCTCCAACAATATCATGCGTTCCCTCCAGAAGGACAGTGGGAGAGCTTCATATTTTCAGGGATTTCTCAGTGGCAGAGTAGAGAAGTTTAAATCATCTCCACTGGGAGGATTTCCCTTAAGCGGTGGAAGTTCTTTTTCCCATGGGGGAACCTGGGTTTGAATCCAGGTGGTTACACCAGCAATATTGTGGAAATACGTAGAGGCACTTACTTCATGAAGATTCATTGCAAAATACTGT
>NC_137612.1:11630959-11643459 GCF_963280865.1 Gymnoscopelus braueri | reverse complement strand
CAAGGCCAGTGGCCTTGTTGGTGTTAAGGCTCTTTCAACAGATTTTCAATTTTGTCAACTGTATTGGCTTGACGGAAAAGCTATTAGGAATGACACAGAGGCGGCCGTAGAAAGCTTTAAGTTCATTCTGCCCATAGGTGATAGGGTTTACAGGCAGACAAGTTCCTTGGCAATAGAGGTGAAGAAGGAATTACAATTATTTGCAACCAGGTTTTTGTTGTACACCCTATTACCATCAATCTAAATCAGATACAAGGACTTGGAGTTTTGGTTTTAGTTGTGCAACCCTGGTTTTTAAGGGTTTTCCATAAGGTTTGAGGTTTATCCTTATTTTCCTTTGATCAGAAAAATAGCTTGACTTGGCCAATTTACTTTGCGCTGAACCTGATTTGTAAGCCATCTAAAGCGTAGGAGGTCAGCTCGGTTACCATTGCTTAAAACATGACAATTTAACTTTATCCATTTTAAGCTTAATTTAGGCATTGTTTTTCTTTTCAGCATTTCACCAATATCTTGCAGAATATATAGAGTTTGAAAGGAAATTGATGAGGGGGGATAGCATAGCAATTTTTTCTGTGAAATACTTGTGATCACCTATGATTGTGATTGTAATTTGCTCCAACGAGTATCACTGATTGAAAGTAGAACTGGAGGAGTGTGGTCCTCGGAGAACAGGTCTCCGCCAGGCGGGTTTCCGACCCAGGGCCCGTAAACCTTGGAAGGCAGTCATAGCCAATTGGAATGGGATCTGAAAAATCTGACTGATGTATCTTCATCACATGACCCCAGAGATAATGTGCACCGATTTGTGTGAGTTGTCAACAGACAAAATCTGTTGTAATATAAAGATTTGTCCTCCTGGTGGAGCTGTAAGAGTCAGATGTGAAAAATGTGGCCTCCAGGGAGTTGCATGCAAAGTTTCACATGCCATCAGTCCAATGGTGCCAGAGACCAATCAGGAGAGAGTACCCATTTATCAGTTTCAATTTTATAGTGTTCCAGTTCCAATTTTGTCTGCTCATTTCTTTGTGTCATCACTTCCAATTTCACTTGTTTATCCTGTATCCTGTAAGAGTTCTCTCTCCTGATTGGGTCAAATTGGTATCCCGACCTTAAAATGTTTCTTAAAGAGCAGGAGAGACAGGGAAACCCCTGTTGTTACTGAACAAACACTCAATAGTAATGATTATTATCAGAATATATAGTAATTGAACACTTATCTTAACAAAGGAATATCACTTACCCTACCTTTAACTCTTTCACTGCCAAGAGTATTTTCATAAAGTACTCCCAAACTGCCAGGAATTTGCGTTTTTTTTTATTTTGTAATTTTGTAATTTTTCATTCAAATAAATGATCTGATTGGGGTTTTAAACCCATAATACAGTTCTACCAGTAGAGAGCAACAAATCGACACATTGATGATCTCGCTGGCTCACTCACCCCCTCCCAAACAGGCTCACGTCATATCCGGTCAGAACCGGATGTTGACATTTTCGACAATCGTTGATCGCGCTAAATTACGATGCGATACACGACTACGATGACTGATCGTCACCCAGACCAAAGAGAGTAGACGTGGACCTCTCCGTTCGCTTTTTATACCGTGTGAAAAACCGTGACTTTCCCTATTCTGGCCGAAAATCACCGGAGAAAAACAACGTGACCCGGAAATGAAATATTTTTTTTACATCCGGCTCCGGGTGAGTCTGATGTAGTCAGGAAACGAAAGTGATCATGAAAAATATACAGAATAGCGCGACCACAGTCAAAAGTAAAAACTCGGGATTTCTCGTGCTGGCACTGAGGGTACTCGGGAAAAACTCGGGATATGTCGGGGCGTGGCACTGAGAGAGTTAATATAAGAAAAAAGACAGCAACATTGTATCGATAATCCTCTATGACACTTGAGTCATCTATTCCTGCATGACCCCATGATATATATAACTACAACCTTTCCTGAAAGCTATAGAAGCCACCGGATTAGATCCAGAGTTTGTTCAATGGTTTCTATTTTCATGAGCCATAATGAAAGGCCGACCATGAAAATGTAATACAATTTTTGAAAGAAATTAAGAGACTATTGAGATCTGCAGTGTGATAAAGGTACAATGTATTAAGCCAAAAATGTAATAGATTGAAATGAAAGTGATGAAGCGACAGGTCTTTTTCTCCCCTGTGGGGGGGGGGGGGGGGCAATGATGAGAAAGGCTTGCTCGGCCGGTTGAAGGAGGGTTGGGGGGCCGATTCTATTGTATTCAAAGGTTAATTTGAGCTGGAAATCAGTGGGAAATCACTTTCGCTGTGCTAAGCAGGCGGAAGTGCAGAGAATCATTGTAGAATGTGGAAACAGAAGGTTACTGCAGGACGAAAGATTATTGCACTGTCTGCTGGAAGACTGTGATTGTGAGAGGGAAAGAAAAACCAAACGAAATATAGCTGCAAACAACAATTCAGCTGGTCAAGCTGTTGAGTGCACCATGCCATGTGGAACAGCATCAGCTTCATTTTTCTCCAGTGGTCATTAGGGGGCCCTTATATCACTGTACACATTTTCATACATTTGAAAAGCAATTACACATTGTGGGGACCTGTTTGGTCACCAGGGTTCTAAAACGACTCATTGGGTGCCAAAAACGTATATATACGTTTTTGCAAATACACCCTCTGAGTGCCAAAAACGTAATATTACGTTTTTGGAAATAAATATGATTTTTCCATTTTTTTTTCTTTTTTCCTTCACAGCACCAGGAAATATCATTTTTCGAAGATTTAGACTCTAATCCACTTCCTGGTTTTTTTACAATGTATTTTTGACTATTTTCAACTGGCTGCAACTATGGAACGGATTACCGAATGTTTTTAATTTTTTCCCCCCGATTGTACGAGACCTCTATGTGTGTAATGAGGGGATCACCGTGAGGACGGTGATCACTGAAAATATTTTGTGACTACTTGAAAAAAGTTCAAAAATTGTACAAAATTCCGGCACTCAACGTATAATATTTTAATAAACCTCTGGCACCCAATGTGTTAAGGGTACTATAGTGGTTAACCTCATTGTAATCTGCAGGTCATTCCATGTGGTAGGGCCACATAAGCTAAAAGCAGATCTACCAAGTTCAGACCTTGGGCACCTTGAATGTGAGGAACTTGATCAGGTGCGATAGTGTCCAGAGGCCCATTCCAAAAATGATGAGATGTAGTAGCTAGGACAATCTCCAAGTATGGCTTTATACAAGAACAGATGCCAGTGCAGTTCTTGTCTCTCTGACAGGGAGGACCATCCAACCTTGTTGTATAAAATACAATGGTGAGTACCATAACTAGCACCCGTGATGAATCTGATGGATAAGTGGTAGACACAGTCTAGGGATCTCAGAGTGGATGCTGTTGCATGTCTGTAGATTGTGTCCCCATAATCCAAGACAGACAGGAACACTGCCTCAACAACTCTCTTCCTGCTTCCCTCTCTCGCGCTCTCTGTCACTCAGTCCAGTGTCATTTCACAATTTGCTAATTGAATTTTGATCGATCACAAAATTGCTCACTGAAAAGTGTCTGTGAAGGACAGACACTTCTAGGCAAGCAAATGCGTAAAATACTTGATAACTGAAACTGCTCATTTTACTTTGATAACCAGTAATTCAAGTCTACTGGATTGTTAGGGCAGGCTGGGAGTTGTTGTGGCTCCTCTTTGTAAAGATTGTTTTTGTCAATGTCCCTCATGATCAGGGCAACGAGGTTGTGTCCCACTGCAGGCCTGGCGTCATGGGGGGGGCGTGAGGGGGCTCTGGAGAACAGCATGAATTTTGTTTTGTTGATGTTTAGCATCAATCTGAGACCAATAAGAGCATCCTGTACGACATTAAAAGAAAGTTGTAGATTTTTTATTGCGACTTGTATAGAGTCTGCAGTACAATAAATGACTGTGTCATCCGTATAGAGATGACAGCTACAGTCACTTAAAAATGAGGTGATATTATTTATGTAAATACCAAACAGGATTGGCCCCAGTATTGATCCTTGTGGGACACCTTTTGTAACTGTTAAAAACTCAGACTGGTTATTTCCCGTTTTTACACGTCTCTCAGTCAAGTAGCTTTGGAACCAAATGCAGACATTTGTGTCAAAGCCAATACTGTGTAATCTCTGCAACGGAAGGGAATGATGAACAGTGTCAAAAGCTTTTTATAAGTCTACAAACAGTACAGCACAATGCTTTTTGTTATCTAGGGCTGATACTTAGCACAGATTGATGTGGGCTTAGAACAGAGTGTTTTAGAGGAATGTTTTTACCAGGGATTCCATAATTTTTGCTAGGCAGGATAGCTTGGAAATCGGTCGGTAATTATTTAAGTCCCTTTTATCTCCTCCTTTATGCAGGGGGGTTACATGGGCTGTTTTCCAGGGAATAAGGAACGTGCCTGGTAGTAGAGAAAGATTAAATATACAGTATGTGTCATTTGTTCAAATATTAATGGTGCAGCTAGTTTATTCCTGAACAGAAAAACATTCAAACTCAAAGGGGTGCTCACGGAGCGCATATCTCTGGCAGGCTGGGTGGCCCAGGGCTGTGTAAGTCGTGGGTTGCAGGAAGCTGCAGGGAAAATAGTGTTTCTATATTCACCAGTGAATTGAACCTCTCTCCTTTCATTGTAAATGAAAGCAACCATAAAACATGAATTACTTATTTGCAGCTGGATCACGTGACTTGGCTTTATTCTTTACGGCATGCTTACGCCTTATTAAAACGAACAATGGGGTGCCTTCCTAAAACACATATATTTCCACAGAATAGATGAAAGAACATAGCCAGTAGAATCAGCTGTCTCTTTACTTCCTCAAGAAGGTTCGGGGGAGTATGAAGAAGAAAAAAATGACGGCGTGCAGAGAGAGAGAGAGAGAGAGAGAGAGAGAGAGAGAGAGAGAGAGAGAGAGAGAGAGAGAGAGAGAGAGAGAGAGAGAATACTACAATAACTCATTTTCCATGCCAGGAAATTGGGGCTGGGGGTGGGGGGGGGGGGGGGGGTACAGGAGTGGGAAATGGAGTGAGAGAGAGTGTCATGAACATGGCTCGTAGGGCAGATTAATTTTCACTGGAGTGTCTGAGAGAGCGGGGGGAGAGAGAGAGAATGAGAGCAAGATGGACAGAGACAGAGAGACAGAGATGGAAAGAGATGTCACACCTGCATTTGTTTCTCATCTTGGTTCTCTTTATGTTTTTGGCATTTTAAAGCTTAATGGCATTGTGTTTCTTTTCAACATTTCACCAATATCATGCATGATGAGGAGGGATATTATAGCAATTTGTTGTGAAATACTCGTGACTACCTATGATTGTGATTGTAATTTGCTTTAATGAGTATCACTGATTGAAAGTACAACTAGAAAAGTGTTCTCCTCGGAACACAGGTCTCCGCCAGGCCGGGTTTCCTACCCAGGAACTGCAAACCTTGGAAGGCAGTCATAGCCAATTTTAATGGGATCTGAAAAATCTGACTCATCTTGATCTCATGACCCCAGAGATAATGTGTACCGATTTGTGTGAGTTTTGGACAAAATCTGTAGGAGTAATACAGATAATACAGATTTGCCTCCTGGTGGCGCTATAAGAGGCCGATATGAAAAGATTTGGACCAGTGGTTTTGCTACATTGCTCTCTCGTTGTTCACATATGGGAACAGCGCCCTCTGGCGGTGATAACAGAAGCTTCACATTAACTCCCTCAGGGCCAAACCTAATTTTTGGCCCGATGGGTCTTCCGTCGCTTTCCGGTAGCCCCCTCCCGAAGGTATTATAGGCGACCGGAATGCGGAAGTCGTTCTCTTGGCTTCCTTCTGCCTACGGTGAAGGAGCTTCGCAAATCGACAAACATTCAACAAACAAAAGAACGAGTTCTGCGGGTCATCACAACTCTATAGCGACTGGTAGGATTTGCGGTCCACAGAGTTCCCCAGACCTTCTTCTTCTCCCTCTTCCCCACTGTGTTTTTCCAGACGAGGAAAAGCACAGCTCTTCAAAGAAAAGAAAAAGAGAACGCTAAACTTAGCCACCTGTTGGCTCCGCTAGTAGCTAGCGGCCTAGTTTAGCTTTCCACCTTAGTGGCTAGTAGCTTAGCTCGCCACCTCCTCTCCATGGCTCGACGCCGTACCGCCGTTTCTGACCGTCAGGAGTACCCCCTGCGTCGCTGCGGCTCCCGTTCCTGTCCTCAACTCCTGGACGAGTGGGACACACACAACCACTGCGTCTCCTGCCTGGGTCTCGCCCACGCCGAGGACGCTGCTTACGAGCTACACCCAAGATGCTCCGACTGTGCGTCTTTCAACTCGTCCGAGCTCAAGAACCGGTTCCACGAGGCCAGAAACTTTTTCCAGCCTCCTTCACGGCCCCTGTTCGAGGACTATGAGGAGCAGCGCGGCGTCGACCGCCATTACTTCGCTTCCCGGCGATCTGCGGACCGCACACCTGCTAGCCAAGCTGCTCGTCGGCCTCATGCTTCAGCGGCAGCTAGCTGCGCGAGGGCTCTGGAGCCACCAAAACACCCCCGCTCTCGCTCTCCTCCGAGGAACGAATATGTTGAGCCCCGCGTCGAACCACCCCCCACCCCACCCGGTGGCCACACCGAACACCGTGCGGCCTCCCACTACTCTTCCACCCCGGGGAGCGTCGTTTCGGTCGGCGATTATGAGGTGGATGACGACGCCCTCACTCCCTACCAAGCCGAGCGGCAGGAGTCGCAGGACGTAGGAGACTACCTGGTCGTTGACGAGGTCGCGGAGGACGGGGTGGTCGTCAGGGATGACGCTCTCACCGCGGACCGCGACCCCCCGACCCCCCCAGCCCCAGCGGGGACCCTCCACACTGTCCTTGTTCACGCTGAGCCGCTCACAGCCCCCGCACCGGCCATAATAGGTGAGATTACTCTTCTGGAGCTCTATAAAAAAGCCACCGTCAGATGTGGCCTCAAGTGGCCAGGCGACGAGATCAACGAGACCCCTATTAACACCTCGGAGTTTCAGGGACTCGACTCAGTGGAGGAAAAAATCACCAAGAAAAGCAAACTTCCACTGGCGATGGGTTTCGTTTCGGCTCTCTCCTCGTCCTGGAGCGCTCCCGCGGCCCCCGACGCGGATCCCAGAAGGCTACGGTTCGACATCGATTGTGTGGGTGCGGGTGAACTGGGCCTCGGCCCCCCCCCACCCATGGATCGCACCCTAGCCAGCTCCCTCTGCCTTAGCCAGCCTCGCGGCCAGAAAACACCTTTTTCCACGGTGAAAGACATCCCTGTTTTCACCAATGAAAAGGACATCGCTGCCTCCCTGGCTTCTAAAGCCGTCTACAGGGCGTCAACATCGGGCGGCAGGGCTCTCAATGCCTCCGCTCTTCTACAGGGCTCCCTGAAGGTGCTTCTGAGCGAGGCGGGAGACGCCGCCACACCCGAGCAGCTGGCCGAGATGCGACGCCTCACTCAAGAGATGATTTCTCTAAATAAACACACCATAGAATGGACGGGCAGAGTGCTGGGGCTCTGCGTCACCCACGAAAGAGCACGATGGCTCGACCATGTTACTTTCCGCGGTCCCGAGGACAAGAAAAAGCTGCTGAACCTCAAAGTCACCCCAGGAAATCTTTTCCAGGGCGCCATGGATTACCTGAAGGAGAGCAGCGCGGTTCGAAAAGCTCAAGATGAGGCTGCATTGTCCTGCATCCAAGCCCCATCCAGAGCACCTCTCCCCAGACCCCAGTCCCGTCCTGGACGACAGCCAGACCGAGGTAGGCCGCCGAATCGTCAGGAGGGCCCAGTTCGACAGGCCCAGTCTTCCTCCGCTCCACCTGCTGCCAGAGAACAGCGGGACCGAAGGGAGGACGACCGCCCTCGCCCCCCACAGAACAGACCCAGCCAGAGAGGCTCCAGCAAGGGTCGCGGTGCCAGGTCGCGTCGGTGACACTGTCACTCCCTGCGTGGAAAGCAGGGAAGTTTTCTCCCCCAGTTCCCTCTCCCCTCAGACGGGGGATTCGCGCCTGTATCTAGTGGCCTCGGGCCTCATGTACGGGTCACCGAGGAAGAGGAGGAGATCTCCACCGGAGCTAGCAGATGCGACGGAAGATCGCTCGCCAAGCACCGAAAGAAAGAAGAGCAAAACACAAATCACACATTTAAGTGCCACAGCAGATTGTCTGAGTGTGCATGCGTTAGAGAGGAAAGTTTTGCAAAATACACATACACGTGCCACAGCAGATCGTCTGAGTGTGCATGCTATTTCTACTGTTGTTGTTGCCAATGTTGTGCTTTTACATGCTGCTGTATTAAAAAAGACCAACAAAAAATTGCAACTGAAAACGGTAGGAATGAAAATGAGCCGGAGACCGCGACGGACCCCCCCCAGGGGGGTCCATGGTGGTCTCCGGACAGAACAAAGGCTTGTGGCGGGCCAAAACCGCCACATGCTACATGGGTCACGCCAAAATTTTCCTCGGCGCCACAAGGTAAGACAAAGTCTAGCTATTTTCGCAATGACAGTGGGGGGGGCCAAAATGGCCGCCTCAGCTGTTCAACACGTGTCGCTAGACAAGATGGCGGCCCCCACTTGCAGACACGTGTCGACAATAGCGAAGGCCGGTCCCACGTGCGCAGCCAGGAAAATAATAATGGCCGCGCCCATGAGCACGAATGTAACAACAAGCACGGTAGCCATGCCAACGAGTGCAGCCAAGATGGCGGCTCATGTGAGTACGAATACAATAACAGTCCCCCCCAATCCTTTAACACTACACATCGAGCGTTGGAAAGAATGCAACGCCAACCCCTGGGTGCTTCGTACAATAGCAAAGGGGTACAGGCTGCAGTTTTCCACAAAACCACCCATGTCCGACAAAGTACTTTTGTCACGAGCGAGTGGTCAAGCGGCGCTGACGTTACAAGAGGAGATAGCCTCCCTATTACGCAAGAACGCCGTACGGGAAGTGTTACCAGGAGAAAGCCGGCTCGGTTTCTACTCGAGATACTTCCTGGTCAAGAAGAAAGGGGGGGGATTACGTCCCATCATGGATCTACGAGCTCTCAACAGGTATTTGAAAACTTTTCAGTTCAAAATGCTGACGGCGGCAGCGTTACTACGCTCGGTCCGTCAGGGCGACTGGTGGAGCTCAATAGATCTCAAGGACGCTTACTTTCACGTCCCTATTTATCCACCGCACAGGAAATTCCTGCGGTTCGAATTCGAGGGTCATGTGTACGAATACCTGGTCCTCCCGTTTGGAATGTCACTAAGTCCCAGGGTGTTCGTCAAATGTACTCAGGCAGCGATAGCTCCCCTGAGGCAGAGGGGTATTCGCATCGCGAGTTACATCGACGACTGGCTACTGAGTGGGGACTCGTATCAGGAGGCATGTCATCACACCAGTACAGTGGTGTCGCACCTGACCTCCCTAGGGTTCACACTGAACTTCGAGAAGTGCGTGCTCACGCCGTCCCGTCGCGCTACTTTCATAGGTATCGAGCTGGACGCGGTCTCTCTCAGGGCTCGTTTGTCTCAGGAGAGGAGAGTTTCCTTTCTGAGATGTTTAGCCATGTTTCAACTGGGACGCAAGGTCCAGTACAAAATCTGCATGAGGGCGGCGGGGCTCATGGCCTCGGCCATTTCCTTGATACGCCTGGGCAGATTGCACATGCGCCCTTTTCAGAGATGGGTGGGCTCCCTCGGGGTCCCGGTAACTCAGGGTTTTCGCCGGGTAACGGTGTCCGCAGCGTGCATACAGTCCCTCCAACAATGGAAAGTAGTCTCCTTCCTGTCAGAGGGCGTTCCAATGGGGAGGATCATCTCCAGGAAGATGATAACCACCGACGCCAGTCTGACAGGTTGGGGCGCCACCTGGGGCACCAGACCCCGCATCAGCGGTTGTCACGTTTTGGTCAAGACGGACAATACTACGACCATGGCCTACATAAACAAGCAAGGAGGCCTGAAGTCTCCTACCTTGGACGGGTTGGCACGGAGGCTGATACTATGGTGCAGCACGCACTTGGAGTCAATCCACGCCTCTCATGTCCCTGGTCTTCTGAACAGGGGAGCCGATCTTCTGTCCAGAGGCAAGACTCAGGCTTCAGAATGGTCTCTGCACCCCGCGGTCGCGAACCAGATCTGGGTCAGGTTCGGGCGGCCCAGAGTGGACCTGTTTACATCAGAGGAGAACGCGAAATGCTCGCTGTTTTTCTCAATGAAAGGCCAGGCTCCGCTGGGGTTGGACGCCCTGGCGCACGAGTGGCCGAGGGGGCTACTTTATGCGTTCCCTCCGATGGAGCTGATCCACCCTACTCTGGAACGGATCAGGCTCCGGGACCTCACGGTGCTGCTGGTGGCTCCAGCATGGGGCACCTGGAGGTCGGAGATAGCTCCCCTCCTATACGAGCGGCCTTGGCCCCTCCCGCTGCGAGAGGACCTGCTACAGCAGGCGGGGGGCGAGATTCATCATCCCAGGCCCGCAGACCTAGATCTGTGGGTTTGGCCCGTGAGAGGGAAAATTTGACTGCAGCCGGGCTTCCACCTAGGGTGGTAGCGACTATTCAGGCCGCTAGGGCACA
Source organism: Gymnoscopelus braueri (assembly GCF_963280865.1). Lineage (NCBI taxonomy): Eukaryota > Metazoa > Chordata > Actinopteri > Myctophiformes > Myctophidae > Gymnoscopelus > Gymnoscopelus braueri. The sequence continues at coordinate 11,632,874 of NC_137612.1, read as the reverse complement.
CTCCACTAGGTCCGTTTATGGAGCTAAGTGGGGTGTGTTCGAGGAGTGGTGCCTGGACCGGTCCCCGGTTGTGGTCCCTTTCCAGGCTTCGGTCCCAGACATCCTGACCTTCCTACAGGATAGGTTGGATCTGGGAAACGCCTTCTCCACAATCAAAGTATACCTGGCGGCCATCTCGGCCAACCATGTTGGTTTCGGTAGGAAAACCGTGGGAAAACAACCAATGGTGTGCCAGTTCATGAAGGGTGCCCTGCGGGAACACCCTGTCTCCAGGGCTTTGTTTCCCACGTGGGACTTGGTCCTGGTGCTCGACTCACTCTCTCGTCCTCCTTTTGAACCACTGGAGACGGTGGAACCTAGGTTCCTCACGCTCAAGACGGTGCTCTTGGTTGCGCTGACAACAGCGAAACGGGTGAGCGATATGCATGCCCTATCGGTAGTTCCGGAGTGCATGAGGTTCGCTGGTGATAACGGTAGGGTTGTTCTTAAACCCAACCCGGCGTTCATCCCTAAGAACCACCTGGCGGTGGTGACACCGACCGTGCTGGTTGCTTTTCATCCGCCTCCGTTTGCCTCAGAGGAGGATCGGAGGCTGCACTGTATCTGTCCAGTGAGGGCCTTGCGGCTGTATGTCCAGAGGACTGCGGCCCGGGACCGACCCGGCCAGCTGTTCGTTTCCCTGGGCCCTGGGCCTGGGGGAAAAGCGGTGGCTAAGTCTACGCTTTCCCGATGGATTGTGGAGGCTATTCGCTTGGCGTACACTAGTAGGGGAGCCCCAGTGCCTGACGGACTGAGAGCGCACTCTACTAGGGGTGTATCGACGTCATGGGCCCTCTGCAGAGGGGTTTCCATTCAGGACGTCTGCACGGCAGCGAGTTGGGCGTCTCCCTCGACTTTCGCTGCGTTCTACAGCCTGGACGTGGCGGCGTCTTCCCTGGCGCACGCTGTCCTGGGTGTGGCCTCCACCTGAAGGTGGGTAGGTGCATAGAACGGCCGTAGGATCTGTTCATGCCCCTGTAATTTAGTGTATGATTGGCCGACGTCTGGGCCTTAGATGAATAAGGCGGACTTCGGTCTGTCAGGGCCCTCCCCCCACTAGAATAGACAGGCTGTGCCTGCTTTTAGTTATGAGGCAGACTTAGGTCTGTCAGGGCCCCACTTCTTTTCCTGTTCCTTACCCCAGACCCTGTGGGTCTGGGGGGGGCTTGGGCGCCAGGGGGTCACGTCCCAGGGGGGGCGTGGCCCTGGCGCCCAGGCGCTGGGGCAGGTTTTTGTGGTATCTTGTTTGTAGATACATTCCGGGGGTTTATATCTCCCATATGTGAACAACGAGAGAGCAATGTAGCAAAACTAAGGGTTACTTACGTAACCCCGGTTTTGTAAATTGCGAACGAGTTGTTCACAGAAACACCCTTCTTTTTGCTTCACCGTAGGCAGAAGGAAGCTGGTGTATCAAGAGAACGACTTCCGCATTCCGGTCGCCTATAATACCTTCGGGAGGGGGCTACCGGAAAGCGACGGAAGACCCATCGGGCCAAAAATTAGGTTTGGCCCTGAGGGAGTTAATGTGAAGCTTCTGTTATCACCGCCAGAGGGCGCTGTTCCCATATGTGAACAACTCGTTCGCAATTTACAAAACCGGGGTTACGTAAGTAACCCTTAGTTCTTCCTCGGCTTCCAGGGAGTGTGCACGCGGATCGGTCCAATGGTGCGAGATTAGCTGCTCAAAGAGTCACACACAGACACACAGACACATGGACGGACAGGGACGAAAACATAGGCCGTTCGGCCTGGCGGAGACAATTTCTGGTATGAGAGTATGATTAGCGGTGATTATGTGTGATGGAGCTGTTTTTCCTTATCACCCACACAAAGTACCAGACACTTTCATAAAGAGGCAACAAAGAAAAACCAG
>NC_137612.1:11575959-11625959 GCF_963280865.1 Gymnoscopelus braueri | reverse complement strand
AGATGAAGTTCCTCCATGCTGCTTTTGATCCCATGCGTCATCATCATGCAAATATCTTTGACACATGATTTGAGTGTCAAAGTGGGCTCTTAGAATCCACAGAGGGACAGATCGCTATAGGACGACTGTTTGTAACACTGCAATTGTTATCTTCGTTTTAATTTGTATAATTTTTCGAGCGTTAGAATGTACCTTCACAACTAATGTCACAACGATATATTGAGACACTTTTACAATAATTCACGCAATCAATAAATAAGTTATACAAAAACAATCACAAAAGATAACTTACAATACATCTACTGTACATGTGTCCTGCCATACATTACTTTCCACAGTTTATCACCTCACCTATCAGACATTTTGTTATCTGTTGCTCCCTTTACTGTCTAATAGGAGGCCTTACATTGGTTACATCGTTTTAATATGATTATAAGACATCTTACTGTGTCTACTGTTATACATTGAAGCCAGTATGTTCAGTAAGACATTTTCATTTGCATATTTCACTATGCTTTTAATGTAAGATTCACCACTTTCACAACAGGAAATTTCTTTTAGGTAATGCATTAAAGCCTGAGCAGATCAGATGAATAATAGTCTATTTGATTACAGATGAAACTCATTAAAAGTAATGGAATCACACACAAAAAGTAATAATAACAATAATAATAATATTCACGTTCATTAATTTATTGTCCAGCCAGATATGACAGTTTTACAAAATTTCAACATCAGGTTTGCCTGGTGGCTCAGCAGGTGCACAGAGTCAGACTATATACTCCGCACAAGGACCGAAGTTCGAATCCAACCTACATTTTGTCTCGCATGTCTCTCTATCTGTTTCCTGAATCCTGTCTCTCTACACTCTCTTCTTTTACAAGGTCATTTTAGCTCGATCTTCCAGACCATTGTTGCCGATTTACTCTCATTCATTACCAACATCATCAACCAACGCACTATCACATCCAGGTCATACTACGGTGCCGAATTTGGCAACGTGAGGACAACGTGAGGACAACATGATTCAAGCCCATCGGTTTGCATGTCAAACAGCGCTGGCAGAAGCAGACATCACACCGCTCGGCACGGGCACTCGCTCAGCTAGCACCTTGCTTGGGCGTGCCTCACAGCGATCAAGTCCACTTCTGATGGCACGTGTGCCTTGTTTTTACTGGAGCGTCAGCCTATTATGAGTTGAGAGTGGGAACGGATATGTGCATTCCGCAGTCACGTGACACAGGACTACCAGGAATGTTTTAAAGCGACACAACAAGGGAGCGTGTCATGTTAAATGTCTGACGCGACAATAGATTTTGCCCAACTTGTCACCATATTAGGACCCTAGAATTTGTAGCAACCACACATGCCTAACCTTAGCCTGCGTCCCAGCCTATTATGAGTTGAGAGTGGGAAGGGATATGTGCATTCCGCAGTCACGTGACATAGGACTACCAGGAATGTTTTAAAGCGACACAACAAGGGAGCGTGTCATGTCAAATGTCTGACGCGTAGATTTTGCCCAACTTGTCACCATATTAGGACCCTAGAATTTGTAGCAACCACACATGCCTAACCTCAGGCTGCGTCCCATCTGCCCTCAAGTCAGCCAAGAGTTAATCCGTAGTTAATCCGAAACCAACCCTTGACCCCACCGATGTCAAGAAAACGTCTTTATCATTCCCTTCCAAAACTCTCAAACAAGTTGTTTCTATGCTACTTCAGGATTCAAGCCTGCCCATTCTACTAAAACAGCACTCCTTGCACAGATATTCCATGCTGCCTCCCACTCCTCAATCGTCATCCTGCTTGACCTATCTGCACCATTTGATACAGTCATCAGCTTCTCCTGGACACCCTTTCTGACCTTGGTATCTCAGCAACAGCACTCCAATGTGGTTTGCCTCCTAACGGATTGGCTGGAGTTCTTCTTGGAGAGTTTCCTCATGGCCACCTCCTTTTATCCATTTACATGAGATCATCTCTGCCCGCAAGTTCTCTTATCACAGCTGCACATGTTTTTTTTACACTTCTACCTCTGTCAGAGCAGCACATCTCTACATGCCTGGCTGACATCTCACAGTGTAGGCCTATGTAATATGTCAGATGTTTGACTGGTTTTTGTGTGAGCCTCCATTACTTCCAAAGAATTTCATTAATATTTTTGATATCGGGAAGATAGGAAGAGAGAGAGAGAGAGAGAGGGAAAGAAAGCATATTTCACCCACATAATATTGACCTTGCCAGTGCTTGGTACTGAAACCTGAATACGCTTGCGACACGTTGTCAGTGCAATAGACCCTGGCAATATAAGGCAAGCTGATAACACGTTTTCTGCTTTAATATAAAAGTATCAACATCAAAACCCAATGGTTCCTTTTTAAACAAACCAAAAAGGTTATATGGTAAACTTTTTTATTGTGCTGTACTATCAGATTTAAAGCTTAATTTTGGCTTATCTAAATATACTGTAAAGCGTCGTAGGTGCTCTAAGAACTGCTGTGTAGGGTTTCAAGTATATCATAATAAATACGTTCTTTAAGGTTCTAAAACTAAGCAAAAAGCCTGACCTTAAAATTGCCACAATGCATCTGTACGCAATGAACACATGAATTAATGTGATTGACAAAACCCCCGTCAAACGGAACGTGTCCCTGACTGTTGACCTCCTCCTGACCACCTTCAGACCCAGGCACGGACATTGCCTGCCCAGTCCAAGATCCGTCCACGGTACCAGGCCCGCGTGATCGGCTGAATGAGCAGTAAGAGCTGCAACCGTCGAAGAAGCCCACAGAAGATGGCAGCTGCCACGACCACCAGTGGTGACATCATCACAAACCCCAGGATAATCAGGGCGGAGCAACTGTTATCATCAAGGTAACGGCAGATGGCTGCGGTAGAGTCTAGGACCTGAGAGGAAACAAAGAAAAGGGAATCATAAGATGGACTGAAACCGACTCAGAGACAGCCATTATAATCATGCTGTATGCTAGTAGGCATAAGTTAATGGGTTTTGTCATAGAACTAAAGCAATGTGGATGTTTTAACATTTGCTGCATATGATTATGTTTGCAAACAAATGGGGGGAAACAATTATGTCCACTACAAATAAATGTCTCATAGTGTGTGTATTTGACAGTCTGTATATGTAAATATCAGATATTTTCAACATAATAACTGTCAGTTATTCCATTGTCGTACATTCAAAATGTGTGTCTATAATGTGTGTGCACATGCATGAATGCGTGGGTATATGTGTGTGTTTGCGTCTGTGTGTGTGTGTGTGTGTGTGTGTGTGTGTGTGTGTGTGTGTGTGTGTGCGTGTGCGTGTGTGCGTGCGTGCGTGCGTGCGTGCGTGCGCGTGCGTGCGTGCGTGCGTGCGTGTGTGTGTGTGTGTGTGTGTGTGCGCGTGTGTGCGTGCGTGCGTGCGTGGCTGTGTGCGTGCGTGCGTGGCTGTGTGCGTGCGTGCGTGTGTGCGTGTGCATGTACACAGATAAGAATTTAGTTTAACAGTGGAACTGGGTGGCTAGTGGGGTGTGACAGGCCTCTCACTGAGATAAGAAACCGCTCGGAACTGTCATTAAACCACTGAGCTGTCAATCATCTGTGATGCCTGGCGAAGGAGAGAGAGAGAGAGAGAGAGAGAGAGAGAGAGAGAGAGAGAGAGAGAGAGAGAGAGAGAGAGAGAGAGGATGGATAAAGTGGAACACAGGCAGACAGTGAGACGGACAGGCGAGGGATCAGAGTGCATGTAAGGCTAATGACTGAAAGGGAAGTACATGTAGACCGACACCATGGACATGTGTATGCACTGTTGCACTGTACAGGCATTCATATGCACACACACGTGCGCACATATAGTCCGTGAGCCAGGGGGGTTGGTCAGTATCATCTGAGGGGAATAATGCTCATAGTGATTTTTGTCTAGAGTTAGAAAATATGTGATAGCCTTGCACCAATGGTAGCTTTATGGGTGATATCATGCATTTTATTTTCTAACACTAGGCGAAAAATACATGGGTCAATATATGAAGACATACTATTAACACCCCAAAAAAATATACGAAAGGTTTTTCAATTGGTTCCGGTACCTCTAGGCATGCTTAACACATTCCATGCCAGAGTTTAATCTCATAATGTACTCACCAGTGCCAGCGTTTTATTGTTGTTTTTTTATTTTTTTCATGTCACCACAGACCTCGCTAAATAAGTTAAAAGTGCGCGTTCATTTGGTTCTAAACACACGGCGGATCCGTGAGAAACGGCCAGCGAAAATAGTTTCCAAATCCGTGCCGCCATCTTGAAGATACAGCCGATCAACGGTAAACAGTGATCAGCGAGGAGAAAAACAACAACCGAGAAAATCGAGTTTTAAACAGGATCCCAGACAGGAAGCGGATACGATCGAAAAAACCGGAACCCGAATAATTCTGTTTCCGACCGGAAACCGGAAACGGAAATGGATCAAAAAAAATCGGAAAGTGCACCTGGGGCACTTTCAATGGGAATCGGCGGTTCGCGTAGATCTACGCGACTGGCACGCTGCGGCTTTAAATAGGTTCGCGTAGATCTACGCGATTGGCATTCAATGTGTTAAGAACATACAAAAAAATCTAGGAAATTATATTTCTCGTAAAGCCATCATTTTCAAGATGGCGTCCAATATGGCAGCCAGGAGCTTAAGTGGCTTTATGATACTGTTCAACCTAGAAAGGTGGTTTTGGTGTCTAAAACTAGGGTTAGGGTTCAAGGAATGTGGCTGGATCAGTGAAATTACCATCAGTTACTTATTTATTGCAAGATCAAAGAGTCACATGGTGATGTTCCATTGTACTAAATTATGTTAAAAACAACAACATATTGCAGTTGTGTGAGGGAATCTGTTAACTTATGGTGATTCATATGGGGACCTGGGGGGGGGGGCTTCATAGGTGTAGAATCTATTTCTAATATTTTCACTTGCTGGTCAGTCTTTGGCCTATGTGCTAAAGGTCAGGTCAAGGTCTCTCTCGCACCTTATCGTCCAACCAGGTGTCCAAGCAGGCAGGAGATATGGTCACTGGTTGACATGTACAGTAGGCCCTATTCACCTCACAATTGACATGGAGCCGTTTGTTGACACCTTGCAGGTATGGAATTAGCCAGAACAGCTCTATAATGAAAGTGTGCATCCCGGTGGGATGCATGTTATACAGTCATTCTTCAGCTGCATTGCAAAACTGATGCAAGGTTCAGCACTGGAAGTGGAAATGCTTGTGGTTGCAGCACATGACAGGCAAGTTCAGTGGTCAGTCCTGAGTGTATCAGCAGAACTCTTGAAGTGGTTTCTATCAACTGGGCCAAAGACATTTGAACAGATACAGCAGTGGCCTACCTGGACACTGCGCATCTCCATCCTACTGGCTGACGGTGGGTAGACAACTTCTTCCTACACTTAATGTGCAGGGAGACACATTGACATTAACTTGTCACCTTTTCTCTCATGAAGCACATGATGAAGTACTTCTTCCGTGCTGGCCATGTACAGTGTGCTTGATATCTAACCCAGTGCCTGCAGAAGATGCATGTGCTCCTTGCCATAGACTAAAGGCTAAACTAGACTGTGTCTGTCAGCACCATGATGGATTCTGGATCACTGTCTCTGCTCACCGGTCTGGGGAGCAGACTGCCATAAAGATCATGAAAGATGATGTCATGATGCATGTGAGTGGAGTGGACTGAAGCCTTCCCCAAAATGTGCAGAAACAGTAGAGGGAGAGTTGCACTGGTGTGTCTTGGTCATAAAATATTGGGGTGTATCCTCACACACAGAAAGATCATTGCCCTCATCTCTTCAATCCCATCCTTGGCATGCTGTTGTGAATGTTGTAGATAGTAATGTCCTTTACCCACATGAGATGTCATCATGAAGAGTAAGAACATTAAGCAGAAGCCGTTGAGCATGTTGTACACCTTCAGTGCTGACGATAGATACTGCATTTAGTCATGATCATCTATGTCCCTGATGCAGCTCTGGAAAGGGTGTGATACACATGCTCAGTGATTATTTAAACTAATGTCCTTGTCCTGTTGGTGTATTGGGGTGTATCAGGTGGACCTACAGCGTAAAGTCCAGATGGAGCATTGGGATGGGACAGTCTTATATGTATGGCAAGGGCAAGATCAGAGCACATAACACTTTCCCAGGCTACCCTGATGTGCTGGGTGAGGTGAGGGCCACAAGTCAATGGCCCTTCCTCCAACACCGACCAACCTGTTGCACCACATGTGGGCTCATGTGGAGCTTGGTGGTCTGCCACTTTCCACAACATCACTTGTAAAGTGATGTTGTGGAAAGTGGCAGACCACCAAGCTCCACCTGACAAGTCGTTTGATGTCACAAAATTTGGATGGGAGATCCAGGATATTCCTGTCATCAAGTTGTTTCGATTTGTTGTTCTCCCAGAGGTCAAATTCAACCTTGACCTGACCTTTAACATGATTGACCTGATATTAAAAAAATAACAACAGGAATGGATTCTACACATATGAAAACCCTAAAAAATAGGTATTACACAGAGGTATTCTAAGACAAGCAGATTAAAAGTTACAAATTGCCAGGCGTGTGTTTAGTGGCCATTTTGGATATGTTCTTACACACTTGCACTATATTCTGTTTATTGAATTTCATAATACATTTCCTTAGAATCTATGTATGTAAACATGGTTTTAAATCTTTAGGTCATTTACAAAGGAACCCTTTGTGTTCCATCTTTCATTAAAACCGAAGTACATCTTATGTCACATATAGTCACTATGTTGTCACTGACTGTAATAGAAAAATATTCTAGATATGCTAATTTTACAACAACCTTTCTGAACAATATATAGTCTGAGCTTTATCCCAACCAAGAGAGAGTGTCAATAATAAGAGAGAACCATCAGTTTTAAGTAGAATGCTTCATTCGGATTTTGAAAACTGTGTTTTGGCTTGTGGTTATAAAAGGAGTGATAACACACAGAAAGCTACCACGATGCAAGGCTATCACATTTTTCCTAGCACTACACACACACACACACACACACACACACACACACACACACACACACACACACACACACACACACACACACACACACACACACACACACACACACACACACACACACACACACACACACACACACATACATTGATACACACACAATACAACTGCAAATCCAAATGTAGATTTACTGTACACAAATCATTCTGCAAAGCATTCTTCATCAAAAGGTATTTCAAGAAGAACTTCACCACCCACAAATGTACCCTAGCAACTGCAGTATTTAATACAGACACATGCATGCACTAAACACACCATGAACATGCTTGCACATAATCATGTAGATTAACATACATTTGCACACACTACACACACATACATACACACACACACACACACACACACCAGACCAAGGACCCCTTAGCTGATACAGAGATGAAGCAGGGACCGCCATTATATATTGTATAAAACTCTGTTGTAGATTAAACCTTTTCATAGATTTCATAGATAGCTTTATAGACTTGTTTGACACTGACACACGTTGTCTTTTCTATTAGTATGTTGGATTCATGTTAATGTGTATATATTGAGTCAGTTAACCTTTTAAACCCTCAATATTTAGTCTACTTGACCATTGGCTCTGTACTTGGTCTGCTCTTTTTCCCTCTACACCGTCTCTCTAAAAATAGCTCACTACGGCTGCGAGGCGTTGCGAAGCTTGTAGATCTGCTATTTCCAGCTAATGTTCCCCATCCCACAGGGATTTGGTGGACCCCCAGTAGTAACTCCGAGGACCCCGAGTCCCGGACCCCCTGTTGAAGACCCCTGCTCTACTGTTCATAGTGCAGTATAAGGCAAGTGTCTTTTACCACAGTCATACCCTTATCAGTAACACTTTCTGAAACCCATGTATTTATAATATCTGTGGCTCTCAATATCTGTGACATTTTTATGTCAAGGACCACAAAATGTATGTATTTTGTCGCAGACCCCTTTTAGAAAATATATTATGTGCCACCCCATTCAAGATTAGTGTTGTTAAAATGTAAAACAAATATTCCACATTTTCCAAAAAAAATCTAAAAAATTTGAAAATAGCAGATCTACAAACTCACAACTATAAATAAATATTAAAAGATTAAAATAATTTGCTGGGGACCATCTTGCAACACATATATCTGTGTCCAGCATTTATGAAGCATATTTTGATGCTTGACCTTAGGTCATTATAAAATGCTTTAGGCCTATAATGTGTTAATCATTGTTATAAAGAATTATGAATATTTATGAGTGCTTACAACTATAATTATACAGTGTTATAAGAAGATTATAATGCATTACAAGTATGCTTTTAATGCATTATAGATATGGGGCTTCATATGAAGTTTAAGTTAACTACAACACAAAATCAATACAGAGTGGAGCCCTTGGTGCAACATTTTACTGGAACTGTTCAGGAGCAAGACAGCCAAGGTCTGTTGCAAATAAGCACCAACTTTATGAGTTGAGCTGGAGGCAAGGACATACATCCTGCCCTGTCACAAGGTGAATCTGAAACCTATACTGCACCTTGCCAAGGACAACAGCTGTAGATCTAACAGTCTGACAAGATTACAAGGTGCACTGATGAGTCAGCTCCATCAATTTGCAAAGACCACCAACAGAATATAGATTATGAAGATACCGTTCCTTCCTTTTCCATACTGTATGTATGCCCTAGAGCTGCAGCAGTGTGCTAATATGTTAAATCTCAGTATCAATTTAACTCTGCAATCAGTTTCACACTCTCAAGAGTTAAACTAACACTCTGGGTTTTGCAGTGTTGCTGTAAAGTTTTTGGACAAGCATGCTGTTCAGTGCTCGTAAAATAGTGTAAGCACCAGTGCCGAAAAGGTTTCAGGTAATTTTTTTAATTTTTAGAGTATGACTCATGTTGGCAAGAACATTGTATCCCTGTGGCGACTGGGTGTGTTTATCTGTTTAGCCTCTAATAGAGGTCAAATGTTCCGCGTATCTATGTCATTCTTAACAAGAACAAACCCTGCCATTGTCTAGAAATGTCAGAGGCTTGACGAATGGATGAGGAGGAATATGGGGTGGTGAAAATTGCTTTACGCAAAATTCTTGTTATAAAACTTTCATGTTCAGACGTCTCCTCTGAGGTTCCTGGCAAATGTTTGCAAAGGTTAGTTTTACATCACTTTTTCAGAATGTATCAAATCGGATGTGTGACGTTCCAGCATGTTTGACATTTTGGAATTAATTGAAATGGTTTGCTGCAGGCCTATTAGGATCATACAACAATATCTAAAGGTGAGACATACTTTGCATGTTTACACTTACATGGTAAGTGTTTACAAGTAATCTGATTTCACCCAACAGCCCAGTCCACAGGGATCAATTTATATCCAAGTTTAGAACAAGGCTTTGATGCAGCATGACAGCCCATGGCTGTTTCAACATCGCACACAGTCTCACACACACACAAACACACACACACACACACGCGCGCACACACGCGCGCACGCTCACACACGCACACGCACACACACGCACACGCACGCACACGCACACACACACACACACACACACACACACACACACACAAAACCTCTAACATCTAAACATAAGTCAGCTCTTTCTAAGTATTATATTAAGTCCTTCTATGAATCTGTAAGGCACCAGCTACTATGAACACATGGGTAATAATTCATTGTAAAAGATAGTAGCTGCATTATTTGTCTTGTTCTACACCTAAAACGCCATTAAATGTCATTAATTAATCTCCCCATGATTACATTCTCGGGATTCTACACAATAAAATCCTCAGTGTTCATTTAACTATGAGCGTAAACAAGTGCTGTTCCCAAAGGTTTAATTTTTCCACTCTCAGAGTTAAAGTAACACTGAGAATTTTTACTTTGTAGACTGGCACTGTCCAAGCTGGCAACATGTAAGCACTATTGGTTACATGCCACGCTTGATTTGGTGAATAGGTCTGCATCTCTGCAAACTATGTAACCATGGTGTGATCCCTCCATAATACCTTAATATGGTATGCCTTGACTCAGATAAATCCTTGACTCAGATAAATCCTTGACTCAGATAAATCCTTGATTCAGATCAATCCCACACAGCTACATCTTCCACGACTACAAATGTGCTTGTTGTTCAAGCTTTCAACTATCGCTGTTCTCTTAAAGGGATACTTCACTTTCACATAAAATAAACATTAAAAATATATATAAAAAAAATGAAAGAAGTTATGGCAAAATAAAGGCCCCCTCACACATTAGTAGGACACTCTAATGCGTGAGGGGGCCATGAATTTTCCATTACTTTTTTCATTTATTTTTAATATATTTTTTAAATGTTTCCCCGACCCGAAAGTGAAGTATCCCTTTAACACTAGACCAGGGGTAGGCAACCTTAGGCAATGGTGCCAACATTGGCACAGTGGAGGGTAATCACTGGCACACTGACATAAGTGTGTGAGAGAGCATTACATTAAATTAAGACCTCTCATATCTGTATGCAAATGACATCCTGCACATAATTCTACATTCATTCAAACTCATAATTCTGACTGGGGAGAGAGTCTGGGAGATAGGTGAGTTATTTCTCTGAGTCTAATGATCATTACAATGTCCTGATGTGAAAGAAATGATTTCAAAGCAGAAGAAAAACATTTATAAAGTTTTAAGGGTTTCTTAAAATCCGTAGGAAATATTTTATTTTGACGTGGTGTCATAATTAAACTTAACGTTATTATGGCACACTGACTATTAAGAAAATAAATAATGGCACTTCATGTCAAAAAGGTTGCTGAGCCCTGCACTAGACAATAATCCTCATATAGCATACAGTTAGTATAACCTCCAGACAAATGTATTGGTCAGTCAACAACCTGTCATTGATACTTCTCATGTTAGTGAATCTGTGCTCATCTCACTATATAATCATCATCACCACATTAATCGTAGTCAAAATCATATTCATAATCTTTATTTATTGCACCTGAACCCGAAGTCCTGAACTAGGACCCGGGCAGAATAAAAAAAACAAAAGAACAAAACAAGAAGACAAACTAAATAAAACAAGCAAACTTAATTCAGCTGTAAAGATGCTGAAGGTTAGAGTGTGTGTCCTGCCAGTACTTTTTTTTCTTACTTACAGCATCTTGTTTTTTTATTGTTATTTTTATTTCATAACAATCCAGTATCCTCTATTATTATCTTGCTGTATATTATATTTCTGTTATTAGCACAGTTGTGCAGCATACATTAACATTTCACTTCTTGTACCTGCATGTATGAGTGAGTGACAAATAAACCCTCTTAAGTAGTTTGCACTATACTTAGAGCTGGGAATTCTCTGGATCAGAGCCTGGAACACTCTGCGTTGCACATCTCTTAATCTTATGTTGTATTTATAATGTCATTATGTATTTTCATGTTTTTAAATTGTAGGTATCCTCTGTGGACCCCAGGAAGATTGTAGTTGTCGCCCCGGCGTCAGCTAATGGGGATCCATTTAATAAACAATAAACAATTGTTGACCTTTTCTAACAGGTCACGCTTGCATCCACGAAATCGAACAGAAGCAACAGCTCCGTAAGGGCAGAAATCATATTACTGCTATAGGTCATTCCTCATGAGGATCGGCCTCATCAGTTATATCTTCATACAAGTCATCATGAATTCTCTTCATCATCTTTGTAAGCAAAGAACGAACACATGCAAAGTGATTTACACAAAAAAGGAATGAAATGAATGAAAAGATAGAAGTAAAGAAACGAATTACGCAAATTAAAACAACTATGGTATGCAAATAAACGATAAGAGAACATGTCTAAAAACCCATTAGTGGCCCTTAGGGGGATGTAGCCTATACTGCTCCATACACACAACCAAACCAAAGTGGTTTTGCATTGACTGTAGTGTAAACACTCTCTCCCATTAAAACCGGGAAAGCGTCAGTGTCATTTTAGATTGTAGGGTTGGCTATTCAAATATAGCAGATATACAAGCTCACTGTGCGTCACTTCGTGCCGCGCTGTGAGCTTGTACATCTGCTATTTTTGAATTTTTTTGAAAAAATCTTGAAAGTGTGAGAACTACTGATTTAGAAGGCATTTGCAGAATCGGCCTCAGGTCTTAATGAATCAGGATTTTAGTAAATGGTAAAGACAAAAAAAACAAGCATGAAGAGTAGACTGACACCAACAACAAAGCCTCTGTGGGCCGGTACACTAAAACTCACCCTTGAGTGGCAGAGAAAGCCAGCATAGAGCAGCAGTGAAGCGGGCAGCAGCACGAGGCAGAACACCACGGCCAGCAGTAGAACGCTCACCAGCACAACACACAGGTTCCACACTACCAGGGCCGCCCCGCAGGCTATGCAGCCACACCTGCCCCTGCGGCTGCCCCACGTGGCACTGCCCTGGCTGTGGGCCACCGGAGGCGGGGGCAGCATCTTCATGCCCTCGCTGCCCCAGAACTCGTCCTCCTTCTCCTCCTCGCCCGAACCCCCATCATCCAGGTCCACGTCCATGCCACACATCTAGGAGAGTTGGACGAAAAGCAATGGAGGAGAAGTTCATTCATATAAGTTAAAGGAGTTAAAGGGATAGTTCACCCCAAAAAGTTTTTGTTTCTATCGATTAGTCATCCCATGGAGACTTGAATTCATGGATATGTTTTAGTTTTTTGTCGCATTCCTAAGCCAATAATTGATGACCAGCGGACCGGTAGGCAGCGGTTCCGGTAGGAGACACAAAGGAGACTCTTTGTGTCTCCTACGGGAACCGCTGCCGCTCATCAAATTATTGGCTTAGGAATAAGACAAAAAACAAAAACATATCCATGAATTCAAGTCTCCATACATTCATTTTTGGGGTGAACTATCCCTTTAATATTTTGTAGCTATATGCCTGGCTATATAGTGCCACTTAAGTAGACTATCATGAAGCCTAACCCTAACCCTAACCCTTTATAAACGTAGTAGAATGTTTAATTGAATAATAAATAAGTCATTCATAAGTAAGTAAGTAATTATTAATAGGTCTTTGTAAGAGAGAGAGCAGGGGGATTGAGAGAGCTGAGAGAAAGTGACTGTCCCCTCATGCATCTCATAATCTTATGTAGAAGCACCGACCAATAGCCTATCTCTTAATTATGTAAAATAGGTTGGATGGCTCCCTGATCCTGTCCTCCTCTCTCTCTACCTCTCAGCCGGTCGATCACATCGATTAAAGCTCTGCCACTCAGACGACCATGCTTGATTGATCCGTCTGCCATTGTAAATTCAATCAGTCAACCTTTACCGACCCACTGTCAGATCCAACGAGACAGCTGTAGGCTATACAGTACATCATGGGTAGGATGCTACACTCTCATCAGTGTTTACATGCAGCTATAAACTCGGATTTAAATAGTATTATTATGGTTTAATTAGCCCACTTTGCTTCGTTGCTTATTAGACAAGCTAGCTCTCTTTTACCTTTGTCTATAGAAAATAGCATGATTTCCCCCCCCCCCCACAGTTTTCAGCAATTATGTTCCTGAAACTGTGGTTAAAACAAGGGAAAAAAGAAAGAGAAAAAACTAACAAAAAAACACTGCCAACATTGTGCATATAAATAGACTAATTCAACCAACAAGACATTTGAGCTGCTTACCTCAGTAACGGTTTTTCTTTATCTCTCGAATGGACTGTGTTGACCCGAGACTCTTACTGCCGATGGACCTTAAACTCCAGATGTTTCCAAATGTCTGCTGTTTTCTCCCAGGATGAATAGAAGAGAGGAGCTCCTTGTCCTGTCCTGCTGGCTGGGAGTGATGCTGATGTGACAGTCAGGGAGTCCAGCGCTGACCAGCGCACACCACAGGCTGCTGCTCCACCACACGCATCACATGCACTTGGCGAAATTAGAGATAATAGCCTATTAATAACGCAATTACAGATTTACCTGATGTATGATTTAGCCTAAATGACTTAATTTGTTGCTGTGTATAGCCTAAGTATGTTTTTATGTAACTGCAATCGAACCACCTGTTTAAATAGCCTATAACATTCAAAGGAGCATATGGAGTCAATACTAGCACACTATAAATGAACAAATCCTATTATTGGCGCACACCACGGCCACGCACATAACTTTGTGATGTCATATGCCATATGGTGAGTAATATTGACTAGTCGTCTATGAGAGTGGCTGCTTTTTGAGTTTGTCCAAACATCAAATTGCGTGCTCGTCCCACACACACTGTCACCCATGCACGCGTACGCGCGCTAGGACTGTCGGCAGGCTATATAATGGTAGCCTACTTTGCCGAATGGGTTCACTTAATAGTGTAGGCTACTCAGTTTGTGTGTCACCTAACTCACCTTGTGTGTGTGTGTGTGTGTGTGTGTGTGTGTGTGTGTGTGTGTGTGTGTGTGTGTGTGTGTGTGTGTGTGTGTGTGTGTGTGTGTGTGTGTGTGTGTGTGTGTGTGTGCGTGTGTGTGTGTGTGTGTGTGTGTGTGTGTGTGTGTGTGTGTGTGTGTGTGTGTGTGTGTGTGTGTGTGTGTGTGTGTGTGTGTGTGCTCTCGCGCTAATAATAATAATAATAAACAAAACAACATGGAAAGAACAAATCTATGATCATGTCCAATGAGTAGCCTAGATCCTTTGGCAGCTCATCTCTCCCTCACACCCTTCTCCCCATTGGCAGCTCTGTTCTTGTGTGATAAGGGCTTGATCGATTTGTTTTGCTGCAGAAGCAGGCAGGTGGTCAGTCTTTCACAGTTCACAGTTTCACAAGAACATAGATAACAGAGAAAACACCAAATAGTGGTCAATAAAATGGAGTAGACAGAGTAGAATGATGTATATGATCATGAAGGACAGAAGGTACGACAGTGGTACACTGTAAATGAAAGGCTGAACAGATTGTGAGAGAAAATAGGGGAAAATAACCTCCCATCACCAGACTTTCCACCTCAGCTGAGCAGTGATAAGTTCATGAAACCTTGTCGTAAAGTCACACTGACATCTGCTGGACTATCACTGGACATGCAAATGCATGTGGCGTGTTGGTTCTGATAAGTTACAGCACACACATGCTTGCTCTCTCTCTCTCTCTCTCTCTCTCTCTCTCTCTCTCTCTCTCTCTCTCTCTCTCTCTCTCTCTCCCTCTCTCTTACTCACTCACTCACTCACTCACTCACTAGCCTCGGAAACCCCTGCCTTTTTTTTCACTCACTGAGTCAGAATGCTTTCTTTCTGTCTTGTCTCACTTTTGTTTTTTTTTGTTTTTCTTCACCTTGCTGGCTCTTCAATGGCTCTGGGGGGAGGTGTTAATTAAGTCACACCTCTCTCAGATCTCTCAGCAGACAATTAGCAGCTCACGGGTGAGCAGCACTCACACTCATGGTCTGTGTGCTGCTGTATGCTGTGTGCTGGAGAAGGACCACAGAGGTAGAATGCTTTCTTTCTAGACTGGGCAAAACCTATAACAATTCGATAAAAGGGTGTACCAAACTTTTCTCAGTTGATTCTTATGTGTTTTTTTTCCCGTAGAATCAATTTCTGCCGAGTACATTTTTGTATTGTGCATAATTAATTAGATAATTAGCATATTTGCCACATGGGCGAAAATAACAGTGAAAACCCTATAACAATTTGATAAAAGGGTTTACCAAACTTTTCTCAGTTGATTCTTATGTGTTTTTTCCTGTAGAATCCATTTCTGCCATGTACATTTTTGTATTGTGCATAGTTAATTAGATAATTAGCATATTTGACACATGGGCGGAAATAACAGGGCAAATACTCCAATGATTTGATAAAAGGGTTTACCAACTATGGAAATAGTGGCGGCTATAGGCTACTGTATAAGTGTAGGCTAAGAGGAGAGGTAACAATTAGCGAGCAGTTTATGCCAAGGAAGAGCACCAAAGATGCGCTGTTCGCCCTGAGAGTGTATTGATGGAGAAGAATAGAGAAGGGCAGAAGGAGTTACACTGTGTCTTTGTAGACCTAGAAAAGGCATATGATGAGGGTGCCAAGAGTGGTAGTGGGGTATTGCATGAGAAGTGGCAGAGAAGTATGTCACAATGGTGCAGGATATGACGACAGCTTGACAGTGGTGAGGAGTGCGGCCGGTAGGAGTGACGGACGGGTGTAAGGTGGGGTTGGGCCTGCATCGAGGATCGGCACTGAGCCCTTTCTTGTTTGCATTGGTTATGGACAGGTTGACAGATGAAGTCAGGCAGGAGGCATCATGGACTATTATGTTCGCGGACAACATTGTGATATGTAGTTAGACGAGGGAACAGGTTGAAAAAGAGCCTGGAAAGGTGGAGGCATGAAGAGGAATGATAATCAGCAGGACTAAGACATACAAGTAAGACGCGCGAACGCTGGAAGCGAACGCAGCTCGAAAATATTGTGTATTTACGGACTTGTAATCCGTGTTATTTCACCGTGATGGGGAGAGAACATTGACATTGTGTGTGTGTGTGTGTGTGTGTGTGTGTGTGTGTGTGTGTGTGCGTGTGTGTGTGTGTGTGTGTGTGTGTTTTGCAGGCTGTTGTACATTGTAATCAGAGCATTGTCTAAATTCCTGCACTCTGGCGCACTCTGGCGGCTGCTTACAGGCAGTGCACGCATGTGAGTCACATGGGGGCGCGAGCCAATGAGAGCATGAACACAGACACACAGACACACAGACACACAGACACACACACAACCCGAGCACGGTTACATAGTAAGCTCCACTTGGTCGGAGGTGCGGCGAAATATGAGAGAGGACAGTGGAACAGTTAGGATGCAAGGACTGGAGTAGAGGTGGCAAAGGTGAAGGAATGTAATACCTGAGGTTGAGATGGTTGGGGCATGTGAAAAGTAGGGATGAGGGGTACATTGGGAGAAGGATGCTGAATATGCCAGGTAAGAGGAGAAGAGGAAGGCCAAAGAGGAGGTTTATGGATGCGGTGAGAGACGATATGCAGGTGGCAGAAGTCACAGTTAGCTTTTGTAGGTTTGATCCTTATAGACCTACAGGTCAAATGAGCATCCTATCTCAAGTATCATGATATACAAAATCATATAAGGGATGTTGGTGATATTGAATAAAGATCGTGAGTAGTGTTAAATCACTCAGGTATCACATCTTTTTTGATACATTGGTAAAAGCAACCAGGTCAACAACACACACACACACACACACACACACACACACACACACACACACACACGCACGCACGCACACGCGCACACACACACACACACACACACACACACACACACACACACACACACACACACACACACAAGCAAGCAAGTATATACAAAGACATATGGATATTGTTTGGTATAGCCATTTAAAGTAATGTGACTCACTAATGTCTTCCAGTATTTTTCATCTGAATCTCCTTATCCAACTTGGACATTAGCCATTTGTTGTCTAAGAAGCTTAGTTGACTTGGCCCAACATAGCCTTCTCTCTCTCTCTCTCTCTCTCTCTCTCTCTCTCTCTCTCTCTCTCTCTCTCTCTCTCTCTCTCTCTCTCTCTCTCTCTCTCTCCTTACAGCTGAGCTATCACCCATCTTGTCATATTTACAGAATGCCATTCCGTGGGTTGCTTTGCCAAATAAATTCATAAATGTTTTTTGTTCATGTGACATCAGAAGCACATCACAGACTGGGTGGTTATTAACCTTTAAGAAGAAAAAACACATGAACACAAACTATGAACACATTTAAGGAAATGTGATGACAATGGAGAAGTGTGTGTGTGTGTGTGTGTGTGTGTGTGTGTGTGTGTGTGTGTGTGTGTGTGTGTGTGTGTGTGTGTGTGTGTGTGTGTGTGTGTGTGTGTGTGTGTGTGTGTGTGTGTGTGTGCACACGCTTGTGATTTTGAGAAAGACTGCAAGACAACCATAAAGACATAGGATGAAAGCGAGAGAAAGAGAGGGAGGGAGTGTATATTGTAGTTATATATTCATATTTTGTCACTCAGTTACTTAGCTTTTTCCCCCTTTCAGAATACATTGGTTTGCTTTATTTTGCAATTCACTGTTGCATTACACTAGACTAGAATGTTAAAGTGTAGCATGGATGTGGTTGATGGTAAGTCATTTAATGGAAATAAGCCAGGCTGGACTGTGCCAAAAGGTTGCCTCCTTGCATGATTTTGCAAGACTATGAGATTATATGTAAAACAAAGGGCACACATACACAGCTAAATGTGTGACACTGTGTGTAAAAAATATACAAAAATATTTCTCTGGTGATGCACAGCAAGATCCAGTGTTAAAAGTAAACATCAACTTGTTATTCCCTTCAGTTGAAATTTTGTCCATAGTTTCAAAAAAAAATTGCAGCATCTATCTCATTATATATCCAAGCGAATACAAAGATCAAACTATTAGTGCCCGCCTCATGCAGTACTACAGTTGCATCAGTAAGGGGCAGCAACATCTTTAAAATGGTTATCCAGGACTAGAAATGGGTTGTTGGTCAATGAAGTCATGTCACACATCACACCAACTGTACCACATGACAATAAAGATAGAGCTTTGTTTATAGCTTGCATTCCATTTGTAAACTGTATTCCTTTAGGCGAGCAAAAACAAACCATTATTCAACACCCTTTCTTCATATAAATATACAGTATATTGACAAATAGAGAATTAAGCCATTTAGACAGAATTCAGAGATAGAATTTATTGCATTCAAAAGCCAAAGACCCTACAGCCATAAAATACTGTAGTCTGGGTGCACAAGTGCCTTTATACACATCACTTTATCTGCAAACAAGAAGAAAATGTAGGACGGTGGGTCTGTATGAGTTTACTTTGTATAATGCATGGTGTACTCTGTGTGTGTGTGTGTGTGTGTGTGTGTGTGTGTGTGTGTGTGTGTGTGTGTGTGTGTGTGTGTGTGTGTGTGTGTGTGTGTGTGTGTGTGTGTGTGTGTGTGTGTGTGTGTGTGTGTGTGTTTAAAGGAATAGTTCAATTTTTTTATTTAGGTTCGATACTGCACATACTATAGGCCTATTAGCTGACACTATTACTTTCCATTAGCATTGCTACAAAATGCGAACAAGTGTCCAGACATTTCTCAGTAAGCGTAGAGGTGAAAAGCAGTTTTCATCCATTTGACAAGAACCTTGGGAAGTGGCGCTTCACTTGGGTGGCGAAGAATCCACTCTGGCGCAACCAGCATGGCTGAGCATCTATACAAACATACAACTATACTACTGGCCATGTTCAGGGTGGAAAGCCGGGCAGGGAGGGCTCTCTATATGTTGCTGTACCAGCGACTCCTATGGGCTACGGTGGCACCTGTCAGCGGGGAGGGGTGTTGAACAGGAGGAGGACAGACATCTTCCTGGTGGAGGCTTCTGGCAGGTTAGCCAGTAGGGTACAGCAGCAGTGGCAACACGGATATGTGCGGATTAATTGTCATAATGACTAAACTGGGAGGGAGGGAAAATGGTAAAAAATAAATGGCTACTCAAAATGTGTCTTTTCAAAGGAAATATTCACACTCAGCTCACTCACTTAGCTCAGCAGCAGCTGTGTTGGACAGTATCCCTGCTCTTGCTCAGCAGCATCAGATTTACACTCTTGATGAAGGTCCAGAGGGACCGAAAACATCAGTGTATAAGTGTTGAAAACATTTGATGCTGCTGAGCAAGAGCAGTGTGTGGGAAATATATAATTTTAAACTGAACTATCCGTTTAAAAGGAAGTTTTTAATGTAATGTTATATCATGTTATCAAAGTGCCTTTGCAATTCTACAGGTCGGTAAAGATGATGGAATGAGGTGTTGGGGGAGGGAGGTGATCAGAATGACAGAAGGGAAAGCATTACCTATCCTCCATCAGATGTGTGTGGTAGTGCATGGTGCTCTGTGTGTGAGTGAACATGCTGAGAATGTGTGTCTTTGTGTGGCTGAGTGTGCGACTGAGCTCCACCACTGACACTGAGGGCTTCGGATAGAGAAGGTGTATCCAGGCCACTCTCTGAAGGGTAGAGCTGCATCATTGCCCCCTCCTGGGCACCATCCTTACTGCAGGACTGGCAGCTACAGTGGAAGATCCTCTCCACCAGTTTATCCACATGAGGAGTCTCTTCATTTCCCGGGCACTCCAAAGTCACCTACGCATGTACAAACAAACACACACACACGCACGCACGCACGCACACACACACACACACACACACACACACACACACACACACACACACACACACACACACACACACACACACACACACACACACACACACACACACACACACACACACACACACACACACACACACACATATATATATAATTGGCCCAGAAAACCCAAAATTGACCCCCATAACCCTGCGCAGCAGCTAACCCCCTGCCCCACCCCACACACAACTTTAAACAATTTCCTTCAGTGTTTGTGTTTTCTTTCTCAAATGATCAGTCAGCAGTTCCATCATGGTCAACCGCATTATGACAAACCAACAATGAGCAGTATCTTGTTTCATTAGAGAATGTATTGTTGTTTTCTTACAAAACAAAACATCATACCCCTGGCCTCTGCAGACACAAACTAATCCAATTCCAATTAAATAAAAAATGTAAGAGAGGCTCTGTTGATATCTCTGAGGCATTTATTTGAAATGGAGCAACAAAACTTATGAAGTAATTTCCAATAAAACAGCTGTACACTAAAAAGAGATGAAACATGAGGTGACCTCACCTGTGGTCCCACCCTCTTATCCAACCTGGCAACGTTCCAAACTACATACACTTTACCACAAAGCCTTTGTTGTCCAAGGACTCTGGAATCCCTTTGGCTAAAAGAGACAATGAACTCCAGAATAATATAAAATGCAGGCCTATATAGCTGCATGAGAAACACAACGTTTGAAACTAAATCTGTCTAAAAACCCACCAAAATATTTTTTGGGGTCCCACGGTCTGTCATCTCACTATGTTTGATTGTGACATGCAATGTTGGAGGTTTGTGTAACAATGTGTTTATTTGTGTGTTTTCTACATGACCTAATGTGTGATATTAGACTTACCACTTCCCACTGCGTCTGTGCAGGCATGCAGGAATCACAGTGTACCAGGGACTCAGTTGACTGTGGGAAGGTGTTGGGAACGCTGTAACTGAAGCACTGCCCCAGACAAGCTCTGAGACAGTGATAAAGGATTAGAGAGCTCTGGTATTCTGAAGAAGGGTCGGGTACACTCTTGTAATATATAGCTTTAGTTTAGGCATAAATAACTGAAATGATTTCCAAGTCTGAGGATAGCATATATTCATCAAAATATACTTGAAAGAGGCCTACTCATTATGCAGAATGTCCCATTTCAGGTTTTTAAAATGTATAAAAAACGTTGAAAATAGCAGATCTGCAAGCTCACAGCACGTCCCGATGCAGCTGTTGTGAGCTTGTAGATCGGCTATTTTCAAATTGCCGAAATATGGAGCTTAAGTGGTTAATCTATGTTTAGTAATACAAATCTAAATCTAAAAAGTAACTAGTAACTAAAGTTTTCATAATTGTAGTGGAGTAAAAGTATAATATTTGCCTCTGAGATGTTATGGAGTAGTAAAAGTAGGCTGTATTAGAAATACTCCACTAAAGAAAATAATACCTCAAAATTGCACTTAAGTGCAGTACTTGAGTAAATGTACTTAGTTACTTTACACCACTTGAGGATAGCCTATATTCACACGACTGAAATATAAGTATTTTATCCTTTTATTTATTATAGGCTACTGATGAGTTATGGGGGCTATCTGCTTTGATAGAGAAAGGGAGAGAGAGAGAGAGAGAGAGAGAAAGGGGCAGAGAGTCAGACTGACCTGTTTTGAATAGACTGAGGCTGGCATCCCGTATGCCCAACTATCTGTGTGATGTTCTTGGCTTCACACCAAGCGCTTTTGTCGGGGAACAGCGCCAGGCGGTTGATGTGTGCCGGTGGTGCCGCTGAATACAGTGCAAGCAGTGCGCAGCAGACCAGGATTCTTTCCCACATGACTGCACCTAAAGTAGCAGAAAAAATGCATTGTATTATTAGCTACCTACAGTTGTCTACCTGAATGCAAAGCTATACCTGAGTGTAGACAGGCTACAGCAGCAGACATAGTGGTAGGCTATATACACCCAGTGGTGGAAAGTAACTAAGTACATTTACCTAAGTAGGCTGTACTACTAAGTCAAATGTTGAGGTATTTTTTACTTTACTGGAGTATTTCCAATTTTCAGTGCTTTTACTTCTACTCCACTACATCTCAGAGGCAAATATTATACTTTTACTCCACAACAAGTATTGGACAACTTTAACTACTAGTTACTAGAATATTTTTACAAATCGTACATTAACCACTTCAGCCCTATATACGTTTTATACATTCGAAAACTTGTGAAATGGGACATTCTGCTTAATGAGTAGCCTACTTTCTACTTTTGTACTTCAAGTAGGCCTACATTTTGAATTCTGGACTTTTACTTGTAACAGAGTATATTTCTATATTGCTGTATTGCTTCTTTTATTTAAGTAAAACATTTGAGTACTCTTTCCACCACTTTGTATACCTGAGTGTAGCTGTAGTGTAGACAGTAGGCTACACAGCTGCAGACATGGTAGGCTTACACCTGGAGAGATGTGCTCTTTAAGTCTAGGCTGAATTCTAACTTAGTTTGCATCCCACCTACTGTATGTGGATGGTTATCAGGTTGTACAGTATAGCCTTTTTTTTTACCTGCAGGCTAAGCTTAACCTTATGCAATGTCTGTCTTATCAGCTTCAAGCTCATTTGACTGCATGAAGTGGCATTTCATCTTTGTGTTCACATCCAAATGGTTGCATCCTCCCTTGGCTGTGGAGAAGCATTATGCAGGATTTATACCGTCCCAGCAGAAAGAAAGCATATGGGGGAGGGAGAGAAATCTGTTTGCTTGATACCACCTGACTCTAATAAACTCTGCACGTCCTCTTTCATTCCTCCTTTTCTTTAAACTGCTCTCTGACCAGTCACGCCATTTACAATCTACCAAAGTGTTTTCTCGTGCTGCTTATAAAAACGAACTTGGTCACCCACGTTGTCTACTTTAACACACTTCCACCTCCGTGCCATTTCCCATGCCTCTACGCGCAAATAACATTCCAAAAACCAGTTCAATAGGCCCATCAAAAGTTCTCCAGAAAAAAAGCCCCAGCTGTTAAAAACTTAAGAGGCTGCGAAGCGACGATGAGCAACATGTTGAAGAAGAGTTTAGCTTGGCTGTCCAAAGCCTGCAGCACTTATACAGCACACTAATATTTACAGTAGGAGACTCTCTAAACTCCATCTGTTTCAATACAGCCTGGTCATTAACAAGCGCTTATATCAGGAAATTGATTTGAACGCGCTTCTATATCAATACAACTAGCAGCTACTCAGAGAGGAGCATGCATCAGAGATTTGTTTGAATAGGCCTCGAGATGTTTTTCATATTTCATAGTGCATCAAAAGTCCAAACCCTGTTACCAATTACCAGGTAAGTTATATGCCCTATATTATATTCTCAAATTTCTCATTGTCATTTCTAAAAGCATGGTAAGTAGCCTTACAGTAACTCTGCAGGCCTACTGGAAGACCACGGTCCTTTTGAGGTAAACTGTTGACCCTGGTGTCGCAGCAGTGGTGGAAAGTAACAAAGTAGGCTACATTTACTCAAGTACTGTACTATTTTACTTTACTGGAGTATTTCTAATTTTTTACTTTTACTTCTACTCCACTACATCTCAGAGGAAAATATTGTACTCCACTACAATTATATAAACTTTAGTTACTTGTAGATTTGGATTATTAGAAAACATGCATCCACTTCAGCCCTAAACTTTGGCTATTGAAAATAGCTGATCTACAAGCTCACACTGCTACACGTTGTGAGCGTGTATCTATTTTAAAAATATTTTTATAAATCAATTTTAGACATGATAGCTTGTGAAACGTGACATTCTGCATAATAAGTTGGCGACTTTCTACTTTTGGTACTTGAAGTAGGCTACATGTTGATACCAATACCGTTGCACTTTTACTCGAGTAAATTTCGAATTCCGGACTTTCACTTGTAACAGAGTATATTTCTACATTGCGGTGTATTGATACTTTTACTTAAGTGAAACATTTCAATACTTCTTCAACCACACTGACCCTGGTGTCGTAGTGAACTTACCACTGAGAACGACCACTATGCCAATGGACCAGTGCGGGACGTCCCGCTGAGACAGACCTCTCTCTCCAAAGATCACCCGATGCAGCCAGCAGAGCAGACAGTCCCTGGCCGCCCGTCCGGCGAAGGGAAGAGGATGATGCGGAGAAGAAGTTGTGAAATATCACCGCACGCTGATAATCAATGGAAAATATGACCACTTTCTGTAAAGCCGTACGGATTTATCCGAGTGTCTCCTGTCCTGTAAAGCAGTTACATCATCCGGAAAGGAGAGAAGGAGAGAGAGACTCGGGTCCGATGGAGAGGGATGGGAAGATAGGGCTGTATGCGCGCTATCTATCTATCTCCCAAACCCAAGTCCATCAACTGACTCTAGACTGTCTGTCCCTCCCCTTTGTTCTCTTTCCGTCCAGTGTTAAATTCCTGCAAAACTTCACTAAAACAGTTTTAGTGCTGTACTTTTCCAACAGTTCTTTAAACTCTCACACGAGCTTTGAAAGCTTTATTTGGGCAGGGTTTGAGGCGCGGTTGAGCCCCCAGACAGGGGTCCCGCTGTGCCGTTGTTGGAAAGAAAACGGGGAGGGAAAATTTGTTTGGCAGGTTTCAAATGTTTCTCTGTGGAGTGGAGAAGAAAAGATCTTCGCATCAAGCTTACAATCAGCCTGGATGCTTTTAAGCAACTCTTGATTGTGAAGCATATAATAGCCTATATGAGTCTCAAAAACGCAAATAAACCTGTGATTAATTTAAATTACCTTTTCAGGAATTGTGATACTCTATGACTTAATGCTATTAAGTAAATTAAATTAAAAAAATGTTTAGTAGTATAATTTCAAAGTGAATAATTAAAACAGATTTGTTTGGGTGAAGCTATATAGCACACATGGGCATCTAATTTACTATAGCTAAATGTTGTCACTTTCTTTAAATTACATTTTAATTCAAATGCAAAAGTTCAAACAAACAAAATGAAAAATATGATAACATTATTTACCATTAATTATTATAAAGTTAGCCACCCATTATTTTGTTGCTAAATTTCAGACAGAATTGTTAACGCGTTTATACTGACTACTTGGACTGTTTAAAGACAGGTAAAAGATCAGACTTACAAACAGAAAACTGTTATAACTTTCCATCCTGGTGTTTGTATAGCCATGCCCCACTAATATACCCGATGCCCCCCCCCACCCCACATTTCTTTCCCTACCAGTGTGACCTTATACTTGCAGGTGTGCAGCCTCAATTGTCTCCATAAGCACCCCTATCAGTGTTATACGCTTCACTTGCAAACAAATATTTTAATGGCCACAGGACGAGTGATGGGGCTTAATTTTTGACAAGGTTACTTCATGACTAATGCACTGCAGAACATGAGTGTTTAAGCCGCATTGGCATTTCTGCATGCAAGACATGGTATTATTTATTCAATTCCCGTACGCAAGAATGTACATGTTTACATTATGGACAAAGAATGGACTGTTACTATATGATGGAGGATGACACTGTGTTATGGATATCTGGAGGCTATATGCAACCTGCAGGTCTGGAAGTGAGTTCAAGCTGAAATGAGAGATCTGGAGAAAAAAAAAGAGGGAGGGAGGACAGGAAAGGAGAGAGCGATAGAGAGAGAGAGGGAGAGCGAGAGTGAGTCAAAGAGAATGTCTTATAGCAATACAGTCTTTGATGTGAAAGTGCATGATGTGTGTTATGTTCAGACGTGCACAGTGCAGAACTCACCTGTTAGTAATAAGACTGAGTTCCAGTCCAGAAATGGCATTCCATTACATTCCACAAATTCTGCTGCACCAGGGGGCTGGACAAACGTGTGCATGTGCATGCATAACATAGACACACACACAGAAAAACAAACTGACTCAATAATAACAGACCCATGCAAACACACACACACGTAGAAGTGATCAATCACAGACTTGAACGGTTTTACCAAACACTACACTACCAATGACTAGGCATGTAAGATTACATCCAATACAGGCACAAGCTTAACCACCCCTATACAGACACACTCCTATCCGACACGCATATAAACAGAAGTGCAGAACATGGCATAGCTTTATTTACAGATACAAGCAATCATACTACACTGTACATTGTTACTGTCTTGGTAGCCTAACCACATTCATGATGAGTGTACAGTGTGCAGGGGCCTACCATCTTCTAAAACCCTATTCACATTTGCTTGAAATTCCTGCAATTTACTTGTATATTTAATTAGTTTATAAACAGGAAAATACATTTCTATGACCTCACACAACAAAGTTAGTGTGCTGCCTCCAATTTCCTCCGTCTGGAATTCCAGGCTACCAATTTCCCCCACACTACTTAGAAACTCATCATGTTTAAAATACACTTTGTTAAATTCTACATGTGTCAGGCTAGATGTGCTTTCATCAATGTACTTCTTCACGCCATAATTCTGTGCAACACTCCTTTTCAGCCCCCCCTCCCCCTTCCAGGGCTGCAGATGCTAAACCTGGCTCCCATTCAAAGCCAGCAGGAGTTCAAGTCCCCCAACTCATTAACACACAAAATTACCTCCCAGCCTCAGACCCCTTTTAATTCTCTCTCTCGCTTGCACAAGTACACACATACACAGAAGATTTAGCGGTATGTCATAATCACTTTATTCAATATATACTGACTGCCAATGAATATACACAGTACACACAATAATTACACTGGGCGGTAGTAGCAGGACAAAAATTAAATGAGCAGCAGAACGACGACACTCAACATGGACAAGCAGCTTCCTTCAAGACAACTCCGCATCCGCCTTTCTCTACTGGTCCTAAAAAAAAAAAGAACACACATGTTGGAGAAGAAAAGCCCATGTACAATAACCTCCAGGTCATGAGCAATTTAATTCAACAGTTAATCAAACTAATCAATTTAATTGATTATAAAAAAAGAATCAATAATCAAAATACTGAAAATAGCAGATAAAAGTGTGCGATATGACGTGTTGTAAGCTTGCAGATCAGCAATTTTCTGTCATTTTGCGCCACACGATTGTACGGGTAATAATCAGACTAATCAATTTAGTTGATTATTTAAAATATATATTTTTCCCCTTGTTGATTCATTGATATATACACTTAATCGATAGAAGAAAATAATCAATAGCTGCAGCCCTAATTGTGAACTCACCTTAACCATCTGGCCATGAAGCAGGTAAGGTGACTTGAAATCATGCTGGCAGTTGGAGTATCCCATGCCCAGTCCCATTCCTGAGCCCAGCGCCACAGGCCATGTGCGTCCTGAAGAGGAGGTATACATTAGCTTACAAGTGGCTGTGGGGTCGTATTATTGATGACAGAACTACACGTTTGCCCCGTTCTCTCACACAATACTTACGTTTGAAGAAAAGCACAGAGAAGACGATGCCAACACCAACGCCAGTTACTACACACGGGAGACAAGGGGAGAGAAAACGCATGATTTGAATCATCCATAGACAAAAAGGACGCACATGATTAAAGAAAAAGGGAGCATTTCAGGTGAGCAGAGAAGTAAATCTGTTGTAATGAGGTGAGTAGCAGCTACTGTGATCTTTGACCCCCCGAGTTGGTATGTAACACCTGTTAGCCAGACATTCTTCATTAGAAATAGAGGTGACACATTGAGAGGTAAGAACATGAACTTCAAGAAAGAAAGGAGAAAAAGTGTACGGAAGAGAGTGGGGGGGGGGGGGGGGGGGGCTTTGGATGGGAGGAGCTATGACAGCAGACAAGAGACACCAAAAGGCACAGAGGTACAGACAGAAGGACTAATGGTGTACAGAAAGGCAAGTGCTGTAGGACTGTAGCTTGGCTGGAGTACGTAGATGGTGGTTGATTACATTAAAGTCACCAGTGCTGGGGTATTAAGATACAGAACTGTGCAGACTAGAGGGGAACATGAAGAGGAATGTGTTTTTGTGCTTAGTTTCACCTCGCTGCGGGCCACACCACACCCAACTTCAGGCCAGCCAGCACAGAAACACATAAAAAACAACCATTTGGGCCCCTCTAACTCTTAATTGGATTCAGAGAGCTATGCAGCGTGACCGACTTGCCACGGCCAGAACAGTCAGACTGCTCTCTATTACACAACTTACAAATGTTAAACAAGACCACAAGTACAGCAAAAACATCCCACACATCTTTGTTACTGGCACTGACAAGCCATTCCCCTCTCTCCATTTTCTCTCGTTTCTTTCCAAGTTAGCGTGTACTCTTACTTATTACAAGTTTTAACATTTTACTTCTGTAAACACTCTCCCCTTTTCACTTTTACCATCCTCCACCCTTTGAAACCCCCCTTTTCCAAGTGATTTTTGCCCAGCAGTAGGAGAGATGGCCAAATATGTGTGCACTGTGCAGATCTGCAGCAGTTTTGCAGTAATGAACTTATTAGGACATCCTCACAGTTGGACTCCCCCTTTTATTTTGCGCCAGCCTCCACCCTCTCCTCCCCTTCTGTCAGTACATCACCCTGCTCTGTTGTTCCTATCTCGCTGTGCTCAGTCTGATACGTCTCCGCTTACAAGCCCGACCATCAAATGCACCCTTGTGGGGACAATGTGGATTTCACAACGTTTTGGCCTACAGCTTACACACAGGGGGTTGATTTTGTTTAACTGTAATGGGGATTCAGCGGTCCATTTAAGGGAGAGAAGAAAGTGAGCAAGCAAGCAGTGTGAGCTGTAATCACGTAACATGAGCCGGGACTCAAAACCACACGCAAAATCTGTTTTAATTTATGTGTAGCCTAATTTAACTGGAGTGTAAATATTGCCCTAGGCCTAGGGAATTTACTACGCATGTACATGTGAATATGTAGTATATGTGGTATGTGCATGATCAGCAGGCTGGCTCAGCAGGATGTGCTGCATGGGTCAATATAACAAGACATACGAGTTTAATAACCACGTGGCCTCCATGTCCAATTTCTAGCTATCAATAGTACCAAGGATGTGTCATTTGTGAATGTAGCCACACAAATCACAATGCAGTATTCAGTAGTGAAGATGCACTGCCAAATGGAAATAGCGATGTTTATAAATACCCACACATACAAAGTACTTCAGAACTAAAAATGTTAAGTGTATGCAAGAAATTCACTGGGAAAAAAATAGATATTAAATTTTCAAGTATTATTTAACTTTCACACTCTTTTCATGAGTTTCACTATATGGCCAGAGGTGGTTTTCTTATGTGATGTCCTGCACACAGCTGCTATTGATTGCGATGCTGTCCTCTGTTTGAATATAACAAGCCTCAGCCTGTATTGTATCAGACCTGATGAAGACCCGGCCAGGGTCGAAACGTTGTACTTAATCTAATAGTTTTTTCTACTGGGAGCTCTTAGTGTGCGGACTTCCCTTCCTCTTCTACTGCATGTATATTTAGCATGATTGGTGTACTTTTTAGGGGACAGGCATAGATACTGTATACAGAACATACAGACAAATCATAAATAGCGTGACAAACTAGGCCTATTACGCATTAGTCAATAATATATTATCATATAGGCCTATAAGCATTGAATCTGTTTACTCACATTTATTCATTGAGACATGCGGTGCAATTTAAGCATGCCATAACGAAAGTATATGGATTATGATAGTTTATGTTGTCAGCTTGCATGGGGCAATACAGGGTTAAAATATTCCTGAAGATCATCCTCTGAGTGTAGGCCACATGTTTATAGCGAGTTGGAGTTTCACTCTGCAAAATATTGTCTGTTAACTGCTTATATGTTCAGAAATTAAACAAAGGAATGTTGACTTCTTCAGGGATGATGCAACTGTAAAAGGATTAGTCAAATATTGCATTGTGCCTTTAACAGACCGTTAATATGCGGGTAACAGGATAGGTGGGCACCAAGGAAGAGTAGGCACGTCAGTGTTAAATTGGTTATTTTGTCCAAAATGTAAAAAAAATGACACATTTTGAAAATGTGTTTAAATAAAGTTAAGTATACATGATTAGAACATGCTTAAACATTCTACAATTAAGATATAATAGTTCTACAATTGCTACAAAACCTGTATATCCACTATTATCCAGTCATTTTGGGGCATAAACAAGAAGTACACAATTAAAGATACAATTAAGTCTGATAATGATGTACCGTGCATGTTCACATTATATATACTTTACATAACTAAAGATAATTTTTCAAATATTTTTTTCCTTCACATTTCGGACAAAATAGGCAATTTTACATCGAGGTGCCCAGTTGTCCATATAGTGCCCACCTATCCTGATGTATCCCGCGTCATCGCTCTGGTCCAAAATACGCGGCTGTGGCGATAAGGGAAGCAAGGGACAGTACACACGCAATCCAAAAAAGACAGCAATCCAGGTGATTGTGTAGCAAATGTATGTTATATTCCATTAGGCCTTTAATGGCCACAATGAGACAAAATTTTCCACAATTACCAATCACATTATATTCAACCTTGCATCAGTTGACCTCAGACATTGTACACAACGTAGCAAATGGATTAGCCAGGGTCTTCACGTCAGCTCTACGATGGTCGAGACAGAGACTGCATATAGTCTGACCAGTACGCCTATTCACTGTGCGAATGTTCACGTAAATGTAATGATTTATTAGTTACCCGTTTTCACCACTGTATCAGCCAGACACCGGTCCCATTTCTTTCCGTGCTCCACTGCTGCCATGTTTTCAGCTGTCAGGATTCAGGAAACACTGCTGCGTAGAATCTCGCGATATGTTACATTTAGTCATGTGACTAGACTTGACCCCACCCAACCCCGTTGTATTATTATTATATATTTTATTATTATGATGATTATTATTATCATTATAATGCTATTATGCTGTTACAAGTAAAAGTCCAGAATTCAGAATTTACTTGAGTAAAAGTACAAAAGTGTAGAATACCAAAAGCGGAAAGTAGGCTACTCATATGTAGAATGTCCCATTTCACAAGTTTTCAAATGTATAAAATGTACAAAAAATAGCAGATCTACAAGCTCACTAAATGGTCTGCATTTAGTGCCTTCATCCAAATCACCTCCTGTGTCCTGGATTTATTTAAAGTGTGTGTTGAGTTGACTTATATTGTGTAGGCTACTATAAACAGTACATTTACTCAAGTACTGTACTAAGTACAATTTTGAGGTATTTTTTACTTTTTCAGAGGCAAATATTATACTTTTACTAATTTACTCCAGTACAATTATTTGAAAACTTTAGTTACTAGTTACTTATTTTGATTATTATTACAAAAGATACATTTTTCCCATTTCAAAATAGCCAATCTACAAGCTCACAATGGTCGTGATGCGACACATTGTAGAAATACACACATGTGACAGACAAGATACAATTTAGAATAGATGACTAGAAAGCATTATACAGTTTCTCCAAAAGCCTTTACTGTCTGAAATCATTAGTTTTCACTTAAAAGATTAATACTCTAACTGTGACTTACCTGTCTTGATAGAGTTGATTTAAAGTCTTCGTGGCTATACTGTAGTTAATTTGATTGATTGATTGAATATTTTATTAGACAGAAATGTAAAACAGCCTGAGTACAGTCAAACACTTTGTCTAAAAGGATAACACCAAAGATGTCCTTGCGGTCTTGTTTCCATTGGGGTCCAAGCTATTCAATTCATCAACATATAAAAAATAGCACCAAACATTCAATATCATCACAAATATATAAAACACTATATGTACAGAGTAGAAAAGGGGAGGCGGGGGGTGGAGGTAAAGAAAAGGGGGGGGGGGGGGTCGCCTGTCTAAGGGAGAAGTGATAACTACCTCCCCCTTTGGCCTCCTGAAAGATGAATTATCAGGGCTGTTTTAAAGGATGCCAGTGAACCACATCTTTTAACCCTGCAAGACCCGGATATATTTCTACTTACAAAAAAAAATTGTCAACCTTTCAGATGGTGTTTTAGGAGTACTTTGGAGAGGAAAATATAATGTTTTTTAAAAAAAATAGTTTTCGTAAGGTTTTATTGAAATGTTGTAATATTACAACAGTGGGTCTAACGGGTAGCAGAATTTCCTATAGGCCATTTTACTCACTGTCAGAATAGCATGGCAAATGTCTATATACTTCACTAAAACAACTTAAGGGTTCATTTATATGGTTATGGTTTATCATTTGGCCTCAGAACAGTATACATTATGAATAATATTGGGCCTCAGAACAGTACATTATGAATATTTTCTTTGGACTCCTCTCCACAGGCCTCTTCATCCGACTCTTCATCAGTTTCAGTAAAGTCGATGTCCACATCACTCTCTCCATTCATTACAATATCCAACACATCCCTTGCAGTGAAGCGAGGCTCTCTCCTTGCTTGTGGCATTCTGAAATGAAAATAAAGAAATACCATTAGTACATTAGTACTAGCACATCTCACTGCAGGTACATATTTCACAAGTCACACAATACTGTCTGGCCAACCTATTGTACTTTGCTTATCCTCACAAGTGGCATCAGTGATGATGGTACTTAGCACCATCAGTGATGAATGATGATGCTTAGCCTAACAAAGGGATTGGGGATGACTGTAAGTGGGCAATCCCAACACCCATCACATGAACAATGATGAGAGATTCTTAACTGGGCGACTCCCATATGAACAATTACCATACACTGATTGCTAACCACAAACATTACCAAAATGTTTTGCTAAAACATTATAGGCAATGACATGTTATAAGCTAATGATGCAGTATATTTGTCTTCGAGTACAATTGGTTACAATATACAAATTGGTATTTATATATATATATATATATATATATATATATATATATATATATATATATATATATATACACACACACACACACACACACACACACACACACACACATACCAATTTGTATGTTTTAACCAATTGTACTCGAAGACAAATATACTGCTTTAGCTTATAAGTTATAACATTTCATTGCCTATAATGTTTTAGCAAAACATTTTGGTAATGTTTGTGGTTATTTGTGGTATATATATATATATAGTAATGCAATGTGGGGAAAATACACATAATTGTATAAATGTATTGTGAAAACTATAAGACTCCACTTAGCCAGGTGAACAGGTGGCATTGCTATTTGCTACCACTATGACCCAGAGTTGTAAAAAAACAACAAGTATAAAGCATGCTCTAATTTACATTTGGGGGATATCTTTCCCAATAATATCATATGTACATGTTCTAGACATTCTAATGATCACCAAAAAAATTATTGCAGACATTTTACTTACTTTTTTGTGAGAAATCCTGTCCAGTGAAAAAGAGATTGTTCTTCCTTCAAGGATTTTCAAGTTGTGACTTTTCCTGCCTCTGTGGGGGGTATTTATATGCAAATATCCCGGCCAATGACATTGCAAGACTAAACAATAGGATCCAATGATGATGTTTAGGTGAAAGAATAACAGGAAAACAAATGATTTATACCATGTTTTTGATAAAATACAAATGTTGTAATATTACAACTGCGGGTCTTGGAGGGTTAAGGGATGGGGTCAGGGCAATCCAGGCAGGCAGTGCTGTAGACGGAGAATTTACACATGTTTGTTCTATAGGTGGGTGTTACCAGATCGATCGAATAAATACTCAACATAAATACTGAACATTTTGCCAACTGTGTTTTTATGGCGAGGCTCTGCAGCAGGCTAGCCATCTATGAGAGGGTTGGGCTGGGTGTCTGTCTGTGCGGGTCACTTCTTAACCCCCTCACCAGACCCCAGGTTCACACAGACATTAATCAATCCCCCTCAGAAAAGAAAGTAAAACCATGATGTATGTACGTATATAACAGAATAATAATAACAGATAATAATAGAACATGTTTTGTGCCTTTTGAAATATTTGACTTCAATTGTATAATGGAAGTCAAGGGGACTTTGGTTGGGCTGATACTGTACCCAAATCTGGAGTCACATGAGATACAGTACAAGGCTGACGCCAGTTGGAAACGCATGCCCCTCTGGTTATACAATTCCTGTTGTACCTGTTGTCAGAGAACCCTTTATACCTTGTTGTAAGAATACCCATTGTCAGAGTACTTAGTGCAGTATCAATTATTATTATAGTATATATATGGAGGTCAGTCTATGATGTCAGTACTATGACATCATATTGATGACATCAGGGATCTTCATAGGCTATGGGCATAGACAGACAGACAGGCAAACAGACAGAGATTCGTGGATTTTTAGTTCTGGACAACCTCCGGTCCGACCAAATTCCCAACAACCTCGGGGTCATTGGCCATAGACATGCCAAGTTCGAAGTCAATCGGTCGGACGGTGAGTTTTTTACGCATTTATAGATTTATATATTATTTATAATAGATGTCATAGATGACTGACATTATAGTTTGG
This sequence comes from Gymnoscopelus braueri, assembly GCF_963280865.1. NCBI lineage: Eukaryota > Metazoa > Chordata > Actinopteri > Myctophiformes > Myctophidae > Gymnoscopelus > Gymnoscopelus braueri. The sequence goes on along the minus strand of NC_137612.1, from coordinate 11,591,332 downwards.
CCTCATGAAGTCCATATAGGCTGGTGCACCGGTCAAGTAATGCTAATGACAATTATAACTCTGTATAGAAATTGAACAGAGTTTGGAAATTCACTTCGTTTGACAGAAGTAGCAGCACCATGGTTCCTCCAGTCGCAGTGTCGCCTCTTATCAAGGCGGCCAGATGGTCTGCCTTGTTCCTTGGCATGTTGTATGGGAAACAGAGGTTTGAGTACTTGAAGCCCATTGCTGAAGAGGAGAGTAAGATTGAAGAGGCAGAGAAGAAGGCCCGAGAGGATCAGGAGCGATTCTACAAACAGCTGTCTGAAGCAAATTCTGACACCATCCTGAAGTAAATGCCTATGGACCTGGTATAATAATGTTCTGTCAATAAAATGACCAAATTAACACACTGGACTTCTAACAATGTGTCATTATATAAGTGAGAGTGAAATATTATGAACCAAACCAAGCCAATATACTGTATGTCCAACATGAATTGATATTGTAAAATGTTATCTTAATTTATAATTGTTTACACAATGCAACTATGTAGGGGAGATCGGGGACAAAAGTAACACTTTTTGTATTTGCCTTCATAATTCACAGACTACTTGAAATATCCTAGTCATCTTTTGCCATAAGAAACATATATATGTGCCCTAATTAATAATTTTTAAGCTTTCACTAATAAGGACAAGACTAAAATATGAATTTGAATGCAATGAGTCACAGTGTTACAATTGCCCCTGTGACGGGGGCAGTTGTAACAGTGGTCGGGGCAATTGTAACACTGTAAAAATAAGTCATATTAACACACTTTATCTCAAATAAAAGCACATCACTAAGTAATATATATATTATAATTTAACATTTTTACTTACGAATGTTTTATATACATAATTACAATTATTTTGTATTTGTATTCGAATATTTTTTTTTTCTATTTTTTATTTAAATGTATTTTTACTTTGAAATGTAGTGACATTTAGTGAAATATGTTCATTTACTAACATAAAAGTATGTAATCCCAGACAAAAATGATTTTGTATGAATTAAATAATAACTAATATAGTTTTGTCAATCTCTTAATTCATTTTCTGAACATTAGTGAAAAACTTGGAGGAATGACAGAGAGTTGTCACTTCAGTCCTGATTTTGGAGTCTATATCCATGGGATTGACCATGATGACAGCAAACACCATGATGATCAAACCCACAGAGAATAGGACTCACAAAGATGCACTGGTACTGGAACTCTCTTACCCAAGAACCCCATAAGCAAACATACAACATGTAAAACCACAACAGAGAGATCCGGATGAAGACATGGTTTTTCATATGAAAGTCAAAGTCATTTTAAGAAAGCTTTTAGTTGTTGAACTTATTACTGAAAAAAGAAAAAAAAACATGAAAAGTGAAACATGTTTTTCTGAATCCAGCTGACATGGTTCAATTTGCTTTGTGTCTTGCTCCAGCTGACCAGGTTGCTATGGTTACAGACTACTGAACCCTCAGAGAGGAGGCCGAGATCATGATCTCTGAACTTTCTCCTCCCTCCTGGGAGCAGCTTTGGTTGTAAAAGAGTCCTGGCTGCTGCAGGTCACAGTCAGGTTATAGGAATCAGAGCTAAAGAACACTGAGACTACAACAGTCAGATGTACTGGGGACACTGCATCTGGAAGAAATGTGACGCTCTTAAAGTGTGGCTCTGCAGGAGGGGTGCGGTCTGTGTGCCTGTCCATTTGTGTGTTTGTCCGGAGCTAATCTCACAAACCACTGGGCCGATCCTTGCCAAATGTCTTGTGTACACTGCCAGGAGGCCAGCTTAGGACAAGTTTTATATGTTTTCAATTACTGAACTTTTATTTTATAATGGAAATTACAGCAGCACAATGTAACTTTTTTTTATGAATAAAATGTAATTTTGTCCAATCTGTATGGTAGAGTATGTTAATACAATACAACTTACCGGTATACAATTGGGGTGGTTGTATTTTGTCTCCCTGCTCTTCTATTGAGACGTTTAGATCGTGTCAAAGGTCATGTCTCACCTAGACAAAGGATCTGACACGGATTCAACGTATCCCCTGAGCAAGCAGGCAGAATCAGCATTAGCTCAATGGTAAAAGAAATTGCACTTGCGCAGGAAACCAGGTTCAAATCTGGGGTAGAAGAGGAAAGTTACAAAGTGCAGCTTGAATGGGGCTCAGGTCGGGGGAAATCATACGTTGAGTCATACGTTATAAGTAATGTCACACAGGCTGGTCACATGAAGTCCAAGATCTATAAAATCAGCAGCCGCTGATCATCTCAAGGAAAAACAAATGTTCTAGGTAATAAAAGAACCACAGAATATTAATAACACACAATTATATTCTAAATGACTGACAGACCAACAGCAGCTGGTGAACCTCTTAGGGAAACATTAAGGAACATAGAACATTAAAACCATGATAGATGAATCAAGGCATTGAAAGTAAATAGCTTATCCCTTTTTTTACGACATGGCTCTGAAGGAGGCTTAATCCGTAAAAGGGGTCTGTCTGTTTATCTGTCTGTTTGTCCAGAGGCAATCACGCGAACCACTGGACCGATCGGCACCAAATGTGTTGCGTACACGGTCAGAAGGAGTAGGTCAACTTATGTATTTTATTATTATTATTTATTCAAATATATCTTCTGAAATATATATATTTCCTTATGATTTTTTTTTTTTTATATAACTTTAACTTTATTATTTAAGTCAATTTTGCTCGGATAGTGCTGAAACATGCCCACATTTGAAGATGACTGATGTCCCAGAAAAAAAAGGAAAAATAATGTATTTATTTAAAATAAATAAATGATAAAAGCTGAGTGCATGTGCCTTTGTCATCACCACAGCATGGCTCTGTAAGAGCTAGTTTTGCATACAACATAATGACCCTCCATATTTGGGTAAGACTGACGTCATCATCAATATGATGTCAGAGATCAACATGGGAGCCAGTGAGTCACCCCATCTTGTTTTAGATTAGATCATTAGATTAGAACTATGATTTAAAATCATGATATAGTATTGCTTGGTCAAGTCCAGCAGGTAGTCCAGTCTAGCAGATCTACAAGCTCACAATGCATGGCATCCCACATCCCACTGCACATTGTGAGCTTGTAGATCGGCTATTTTCGGCCGCGGGACACCGTGGTACGACCGTTGTCGACTGCAACCATGGCTCTCCTTCCATACTTGGCAATGCGTTACTTACTCCTCCGCTATTGGCTGCCGTGGAGCAGAGCGACCACAGTGACCCGGACGTGCATCTGTCAGGGTTTTTCTCCTCCAGGCCAGTGTTGCCAAGTCCGCTTATTATAAGCGACTTTGGGCTCGTTTTTCTGTAAAGTTGCTTGTGAAATAGTGGTAGTTTGCTGGTTGCGTTTTTTGGGGGGCTTGTTTCTTAAGTGTAGTTGCTTATTTGGGGCTTGTTTCCTAATTGTTGTTTAAACCAGTGCACTGGTTCTCAAACATTTTCATGTCAAGGACCCCCCCCCAAAAAAATGTAATGTCTGCGGACCCCCATCTGAAAATATGTTATGCCAGGGAGCCCCGTACCAGATTTGTGTTGTTAAAATGTTTCAAAAAATATTCCCCTTTAAAAAAAATATATTGAAAATAGCATATCTACAAGCTCACAGCGACGCGTTGTGAGCTTGTAGATCGGCTATTTCCCAGATAGCCAATGCATCTAGGTTTAAAGTGCTCATATGGCCTGTAGTTGCGCTTCTTTTGGGCTTGTTTTCATAGACCCGCGGTTGCTTATCTCTCAAAACCTGGCAACACTACCTCCAGGGCGGCTCGGCTCCTCTCCTTCCTGTACCCCGGTTGAGGAAGTAGTGAATAATTCGCTGACAGGGTTGGGTTCTGTCTGTGAGGGAGGCGAAAAGAAACATCTATCCGTTCGGTGGGGGAGACAAAAACAACAATAGCACCAGAGCCGGAGCCATAACCCATAACAAGCACAATACCAAGCACCAACGTATAAAGTCACCGGTGACATTCTAAGTTCCCCACTGAGCTCGCCTACAGGACGCCGCAGACATGGTAAGGGCCTCGGGGCTGGAGGGAGAGGAACGACGGGGCAGTGGTGGTTGGGGAGGTTTTTTGGTGGGGGTTAGCTTAGTGCTAACTAGGCTAGCACGCTAAGCTACTGCTAGCGTTAGCTTGGGTCCTTTATAAGGAAGCGTCGGGTGGGGTAACTCGAGATATCTTTTGAATCGCCTCTTCTTGCATCTACTTTTACACACTGGTTTGGGAAAGTACCTTGGAGGATGGATCCCCAAAAGAGTTTAGACCCCGCATCTGACAGCCTGTTAGCTGGGCTAGCTGATCATGATCTACCTGCTGCTATAGCTGGATGCACAGTGTTGGTGCTGCAAGCAGCACAAAGTTAGCACAGGATGTTTTGGATATGAAGCAAGTTTATGAATAGAAGAACGTGGACACCTCCAACACCTCGGTCCACTGGCCGTGCACTGCACTCAGCATACATGGGTTAAAATAGACAAGACGCCAGGTTGCCTGTCGCTATAATAAGCCTGCTTGCTCCTCCTATTCCTTACTTACCATGTCGAGCAGTGGCTACCCCTTCCTTCCTCCTTCAAAGTTTTCCTAAACTCAGGGGGTTGAACTATTTCGTTTTGGCCCATGGTTGCATTTAACATTCACACAGTCAGTGGAGTGCAAATGATTGCTGTTGCTCTGTCATTTGTTCTGTTGTAACATTAAAGCTACTATTCAATTATTTCGGTCTCTTAACTCTCTTATAAGGCTGATTGATTGAATACTTTAGCAGTTTGCAAAACGAGCACAGAAAAGTACAGTTCTATACAAAGGGATGCTAAATAGGATTAAACCCAAGAAAGCACTATGGCTTGTTTCCATTGGGGTCCTGTGAATATTTGACAAGAGGATTGGTCTTTTATTGCTGTTTGACAAAATAAGAAGAAGCTTTTGTTGACTAATGGATTATGATGAAACCTCATCCGACATGTTCTGTTTGTTTAGATCTGTTCAGCGATGATTCACAACCAGTGGGTTGCATTGTTTTGACAGGGTCCCAGACAAAGACCAAATTAGAGGGATGGTGTCCTGACTTGTAAGTCTGGGCAAAATGTCATGTGAGAATGAGAAACCAGAGTTGAGAGAACCCCTGCTCTAAAGTATACTATTTACATAGATTCTTAATCTATTTGGCCAGACCAGGTGGCTTTTCTCCCCCAGCCCCTCTCTCTCCTCCTCGGCCTCACCTCATCCATCCTGCTGGCTCAGGCTCTGTGCTTTTCCTCGACCCCAAGGGCCTGTTGGTCTGAGCGTGTTTACACGGAGACGGGACCATTGGTAAACACACTGTCAGAGAGTGCAGGTGTCTGATGGAGCAGACTGATTAATCAGCTGAGAAAGATGTTAGGACGGGCAAAAAAAAAGCGTCTTGAAAGAGGGAGAAAAAGCCACACAAGCTTCAAGTTTGGAAACTTATGTTATGTGCTGGGTGACCCTTAAGATAAAAGTGTTTACGGAAAGAATGGTCTCCATTTTTTGTATTTTATTCTTCTTTTGACCCGCAGGCAGCTGTGCATATAGTGAGGTGTGACTGAATTAAGCTACAGTATTTTGTAGAGAAGGCAAGCCTTTTGTCATTGTCACATGCAATTGAATTCGTTTTGCTGCAAAATGGTGTATATGCGGAAAAGCAAATGTTGATTATTAAAGTTATTACACTGTTATTATGTTATTACACTGTTATTACTTCCTATCATTTACTGTACTCGCAGGTTAATGCGAGTACAGTAGTATTAGTGATCGTAGATGATAGCTTAGCCATTTAATTGTAATGGTATTTGAAAAATATTTTGGACCCTCCCTCCCTGGTATTACATGTTCTTTCATCTTCCTGAACATTTCCCTGGGGTTTCATGTTGTGGCTGGCCTGTCCTGTCCTGCTACTCACTGCATTTTTATGTCAGAGAAACCCCTGGGGGAAGGCTCTGCTATGTGGCCCCTTGTCTGTTCTGCTTCTTCCCAGGATGTCATTATAAGACTTTGTTATTATTAGTACACTTAATTTGTTAACCACATTAACCCTGGTGTCCCTATTTTGGTCAAGTTTTCAAAATGTCTTCACAAAACTTCAGAAATAGTGAAAATAACTACACAAACTCACAACGTGTTGTACGACAAAGTATAGGGGGCTTATCTTATATATATATATATATATATATATATATATATATATATATATATATATATATATATATATATATATATATGGTGTAAAGTGTTTACAAAAATAGTAACAACAAAAATTACATTTACACAAAATCCTCTCTTTAATCAAACCATTGCCTTAGCAAGAAGGTGGGAAATTAGGGACAGAAATGCATTTGTTCCTCAATAGTCAAAATGTTTGGCACACACACATCACTAACAGTAGCTTTTTGGTATGCTTGCGCAGGTTGTCCCTATTACATCGGCAAACAAGTCAAATTGGTATTAAGTTGTAAACAGCCCATTCATTGAGTGGTTGCTATAATGGCATCACTTATGCCTAATGTTTATTTCGAGGCACTATCAGAACTTCCTCTTCCGTGGCATTTTTTCATTGCTTTTACTGTTGACAACTGTCTGCTTCATGTCTGCTTTTTGGTTCCAGTAAAATGCTATGGGTGTGATCTCGAAGTCCAAGGTTTGGCTGTCCTGGTGTGAATGTTCCTCATAGAGCTTGATCCCTTAATAACCTTGTACAAAATGTATCATGTCCCCATCATTACCTCCAGCCTTGTGGTGAAATGTGAGAGCTTGGTTTGATCTTTCCATCTCCCCAGAAGCCAACTTTCTTTTAACACTAAATAGGCCTATTTGTTTACACCGTTTGTGTATGGTGCTTTAAAAAATAATTATTAGGGTTACTTAGTGGGATAAGTACATTTTTCTAACCTCCTGTTTAACCAAAATCACAGTGAATAGCCTATATGTGTATACAAAACATACATTATTTGTTATTCAATTGTTGGGTTAAGTTTTTTAGGTGCACGGCAACTTGGAAACTGCAGGCTTTTTATTCCTGGAAAGTTAGCATCCTATAATGGAAGCCATCGTTCTTGCGTTGATAAAAATCTAAATAAAAATTGAAATCTTGTTTGAAACCCAGTGACATCATTGTTAGGCAGGGTCTAACGATGATGTCACTGGTAGGCGGGTTTCTGAAGTGTCCACAGCCGCCCTCTGAGACACAGATGGAGTAGGAAAAATGGTACCTATTTTGAGGAGGACTTTAGACAGAAATAGCAGATCTACAAGCTCGCAGAGGCGTTGTGAGCTTGTAGATCAAAGTGAAAGGTCTGGTTTACTAAGTATTGAAGGTTTAAGTGGTTAAATGTCTGAAAATTAACATGAATCCAACACAACACTGATGACAGTGCTGTCAAACAAGTCTATGAAGCCATCTATGAAAAGGTTTAATCTGCAACAGAATTATATACAATATGTAGTGCTGTCCCTGCTTCATCTCTCTCTCAGCTAAAGGGTCCTTGACTTGAAAAACATTCAAGACCTGATATAGACCTCTGATAATAATGAATGACCTGACCTTGCTGCATTTGTGTTGTCTTTCAGAATGACCAGCAGCTAGACTGTGCCCTGGATTTGATGAGGCGTCTGCCTCCCCAGCAGATTGAGAAGAACCTTAGTGACCTCATTGATTTGGTGAGTTACTGTCTGTCTGGCAGAACAAGGCAACCAAACCAACCACTGAATGCTACTGTATGTCTTCCTTTCACAGGGAAGTAATGAAAAATACACTGTTGTTTGTGAAATATCTGTCCCATTTCCATTGTGGGGTTGAGCAGGTGTATTACCAGATTTGGGTAGCTTGTTAAATGTTCAGCAAATTGTACTTAATATATATTTTCCTATATTCCGTTAATGATTTAATGGTATTATATGATATACAATACAATAAAGAAAGTACATCTTTACACCTTTTTATCATCATTATTGAAAAAACACTCTTCCAACACCAACCTTGTCCCCAAGACCAAGCTCTGCACCATGGGCGACCGGGCCTTCTGCTCTACAGCCCCATGTCTGTGGAATGCCCTCCCCGAACACCTGAGAGCACCACTGTCCACTGATGGTTTGGTGTTTTATGCCATGTTTTTAACCCATTTTGAGCGGGAACCCCTATTTGTAACTATACCTTTCAGGATGGGGATCCATTTTGGGGTTCCTGTTGCTATGTACAGTATATAGCTACATACATTTGTTATATTTGAAGTTTTTCAGAAAACTTAGGTCAGGATTTAGAAGGTGTTTTTAGAATCGGCCTCAGGTCTAAATGGGTTAAACCCTGTAGCACTTTGAGATTTGCAAGAATGTAAAGTGCGTTATGAATAAAATGTATTATTATTAGTTCAAATTTCCAATTGTTATGACTAAGTGTGCATGGCAAAACCCATGAAGCCCATAAATCAACCCTCATTTTAGTCATATCCGTTTCTTCAGAAATATAATTGCAAGCTGTGTGTGATCAAATCTGACAAATTAAGCTGAGTCAGACACAAATCAAATCACACTTTGATCGGTGTTTTGCGCCGCACCTTGTTTCATGGGTATATCCGGTCCTCCCAAAAGACCCCCCACCTGCTCACCTTCCTCTGGGTTCACCTTTAACCTCCCTTCCTTTTGGGCTTTAGCTCTCTCCAGGCCTACTTTGTTGTGTCTGGTTGTTAGTGATTATTAGTGCAGCTGTCAGTCACTGTGAATGCCTGGCACATTTGGTGCTCCCGCCCTGCCTCCGTTCGCACTCTCACCCCCGGTGATCGGAATCACCTGGGTTTTTGCCTCCTCATTGTTTCTATTCACGTCTCGCTCACACATCTCCTACTTTACCGACTCCTACTCTCTGTTCTTTACTTTTCTTTTCCCCCTACACACACACACACACACACACACACACACACACACACACACACACACACACACACACACCTCCCTGTCTTACCCAGTCAGGGTTGCCAGGTGTGGGGGACTGTGTTCGGGGGGAACAGGGCCTCCTTTGTGTCTGTGTTCTGATGGAGGGAGATTCAGGGGAGGGGGTCCATGTCAGTCTTTGAGAGGTAATTTGTACCCCCTTATCCTCTTGATATTATGTTACCCCCTTATATGCCTTCGAATGTGCCCCCCCGCCCCTACCATTTCCCCCAAACCATTTTAGCCAACTGAGAAGAACAGGAATGTGGAAAAGAGAAGGTCTTACTCATTCCCAACTTAAAATGACTGAAGGATATCGCATGTCGAGACTCTTCTGTCTTCCTTGGCCGGTGTGTTTCTCATTACAGCCAACGGTTTTTCTTCCTTCTTTTTTTTTTCTAGATGAGCTGCCATCCATGCACAGGTGGACTGAATTGACAAAGACAGCTTCTTTCATTTTACCCTCTTAAAATGTGGGCTTGAAAAACCCTGTGTGAAAATACAGGTTGTGGGTGATCAGAGTTCAGGCATGCTGGGAAGTAACTACTGCAAGGCGCTTTTGGGAGGCCGAGTGGAAACGTCTGTTTTGATGTGGTGAGCGTTCCCTCTCTGTGTGCAGGTGCCCAGTTTGTGCGAGGACCTCCTCTCGTCTGTGGACCAGCCCTTGAAGATTGCCCGGGACAAGGTGGTGGGGAAAGACTACCTGCTCTGCGATTACAACCGAGACGGCGACTCCTACAGGTGTGATGCACAACTGCATTTTTTTTAACCACGATCGTTATGTAGTGTGTATCATTATGTACAATTTTAAACTCCTGTATGTATAGGAATATTGTCATATATGGTGCCAGATAAACAACTAGAGTTTTACAACATTATGCCTTTTAGTCGCTGAGTAAAGTGAGATATATAATTTTCTGGTTCTGTTTTCCATCCTGTGATGCATCAGGTCCCCTTGGAGTAATAAGTACGAACCCCCCATCGATGATGGCGCAATGCCTTCAGCCCGCCTGAGGAAACTTGAGGTGGAAGCCAACAATGCCTTTGACCAGTACAGAGACCTGTGAGTACCTAGCCTGGTTCCAGACAAATCTGCCATTGCAGAAAAAAATGTCCCTTGGCAGATTAGGTCTGGCCCCTCTCAATAGATTTCATTTCTCTCCCTCTGAAGTTGTGAGGGACCAATCAGGGCCCAGTATGCAAATATGGGGCGGTTTTATCACCAGAGGCATTTCTTTTATTTGCCCCTCGGAAATGCAGGTTCCACACAGATTCCACACTAATATCTATGCAGTGATATTAGTCTGGCCATGCCAGGCTAGTGAGTACCATCACACCAGAGCTAATGAGGAACTACCACATATATATATATATATATATAAAATATATAAAATATTCAATCATTTAGTGCCAAAACCAACTTGCAGTTGATTTGGAATTTGGTGAGGTGTGCTTAGAGATAATAAGAATAATAAGAATGCGGAAGTAACGCTTGCCATCTGGTGACCAATAGTCCCAAACACTACCGTATAGTTCCAAAAATGTAATTCTCACAAGGGGTGTTGGTGAAGCACTGCACGCAAAATACAAGAACTAACTAATAGCGTTGTGGGAGTCTGGGAGAGTGTTATAACTCTCTCTTTCAAAAGGTATGCATCCTATCATCTGTCATGCGAACGAATAGAATATTGCCCCCAAACCTTAAATATAAATAGTGATTTTGCCTGGGAAACTGGATTCTGGAATTACCTACCTGAGCGTATTAGGGTGGTATAATTGATGCGCTTGTTTCTATTACTTTGTTACTTTTTTTTATGGCATTACATTTTTTTCATTATACATTGTGTTTTATATTCATTGTTGCATTATTGGATCTGTTTTTGCTTAGCTCTAAACTGAATGGTACTGTACTAATAGGGTTTCAGTAGGTTATTAACAACTCTCTCAGTGCCAATGAAATAAAACTATGTTCATACTGTGCCAGCAATTTTTTAAAAGTAAAACAAAATAATAATAAGTTAAACAAGAAGTGAATGGAGCAGCAAATCTTCGGATCACGATATCTTGGGTTCTGAAAATTCTTTAAAAAATAAATAAATATATATATATATATATATATATATATATATATATATATATATATTATTATTTTTTTACTCGGGATAACTCGTTCTTGGCACTGAGGGCATTCAGAAAAAACTCGGGATAACTCGTTTTTGGCACTGAGAGAGTTAAAGTCTTAGAAAGTATTAAATCCATTTTGCCAACATTAATACCTTACGAATAAGTGTGAAATACACTCAAGTGTATCAATTCAGTGGTATTATATTGTTTGCTTTTCAATTATAGCTTAGACCGTGTTATTGGAACGTTCACATTTGTCACTGCCTCATATTCACTTCCATGTGATTTATTTTGTGCATTTTCAAATGAATATGACTAATTGGTTACTTTGATAAAGTCACCATACTGGATGCCAGCGGGTTAGGGCGTTGACTGAACAAGGCGATGGCTAAAAGGGCAGGGTGTTGTGGAGGGTAAGCGTTGTTTAGCTACGTCATTACATCAGAAACAACATGCACCTCTGCCACAGCATTTACACATGGTGACTAATGATTGGTACGCTAGCCTCATTCCCTCTTGAACATTTCTTTTGGGAACTTGAGGGGCATTCTTTTTATCCTCTTAGCTAAGGACAGCTTGTGTACATGCATCGTATTGTGAATAGTCTGCACTCCACCACCCACTCGTGATAGTCAGAGGGAAAAACAAGCGCTCTCTCCTGTGTTGCTGCCTTCCCAAGCACTAACTCCCGTCTGACAGACGGGTGAGACAGATACTTGAGAAAAGATTGACAGTCAACAATTCATGCAACTTACGTGAAGAAAAGAGCGCTGAGAAAGTGGCTATCCACCCAAATGTCAAGCTAGTGTTGCAGATCCATTTGACTTATTAACCACTTGTGCCCTATTTTCTACTTCATCATGCGACGACGTCGTGTGAAAATAGCCAATCTACAAGCTCAAAAGTTTTCAGAAATATCGCTCATTATGAGCAATATTTCAAGTTTTGGAAGACTTTATTTTTCCTGTAATGGCATCACAAAATAGGGATGCCATATTGAAAGTGGTGAATCAAGTAGTCAGAGCAGTTGGAACTAGCTTGTTTCAGTTTTTAACTTTTATGTACCACAGGAAAACAAGATCTTCATTAATCCTCTGTTATTATTATTAACTAAGCTATTATCAGTAGAAATGTATAGTAACTAAGCTATTATCAGTAGAAATGTATAGTAACTAAGCTATTATCAGTAGAAATGTATAGTTTGTGGCGGGTTGGATGGCACAGGGGTTAAAGTAGCTGTCCATCATCATCATCATGGAGTCTAGGGGTTTGAATCCGTTGTGGTGCATGCAGCTTGGCTGACTGAGTGTCTACACAAACACAATTGGCTGTGTTCTGGGTTAGGGAAGCTGGGTGGGGAGGGTGATCATTGGTGCTGCGCCAGCAACTCATGGGCTGGGGTGGTGCCTGTCAACGGGGGGGTGGCAACACAGAAATGAGTGGGGAGGGTTAATTGCCATAATGACTATTGGGTGAAAAAAGGGGTTAAAATAATTGACTACTCAAAATGTAACTAAATAAATACAAAATAAGTAACCAATTATTGTGACAATGTTTCTGATATTACAGTTAGAGGAGGCAGAGATGAGGAGAGAGAAGGGAGGAATGAGAGACATGGGAGAGACATGTGTAGGAGATGGTGCATGAAGGGCATAGGCAGTGGCGTAACGGAGGGGTCGCAAGTGCTGCGGTGCGGGGGGGCCACCAGCAGGGGGGGGCCCCGCCTGCCTGATACAAATATTTTTACAGCAAAAAAAAGACAAAAGTTGATTTATATTGGTCAAATAGAACCGAATTAGACCCTGCGCACGCAAATGCACTCACGTGAAATTCTCGCGGGGAGGCCCCGCGATTCTGCGTTACGCCACTGGGCATAGGATAAACGGGGTTCAAAAGCAGAACAGGAGTTTAGTGATGGAGATGCATATGTATTAGCCAAGGGGCCAGCTTGAGATTTTTACATTGACTCCAATACAGAAGAGACAGTTCATATGAATGGCCTGTAGTTTCACTGATTTACCCCTGCAGGTATCAGAAAGAATTAATTTTAACGCAAGCGAATGGGTTTTTGACAAACTTTAGACTAGATTTCCTTACCTTAATAAAAATTGTCATAAATTCTATATGCTTCCAGTCGCTAGTTTAAAGTCTCCTTTCAATCATGATATGCGTTTTGCTAAATTATGGTCCCATTTATTCTAAAATTGACGATAAAGTAGGCTATTCTCTAAGAGGGGAGGGATGATTTGATTGACAAGCTACACAACCAATAGCATTCATTCCCCGCCCCCGCTCTTGATTGACAAGCTACCCAACCAATAGCATTCTTTGGGGATTGTTTTCCGGTTCCTGTTCCTGTTCCCGACGTGCTTTTGGGCTTATATTAGAGATGGCGGATTTCAAATTCCTGAACAATCGGCTTCATTTTCGGTCTGTAGAAACCAGCGGTCTGGCTTCGTCCATCTCTTTTAAACAGTCTATGGTATTAACCCGTTAAAACCGGGAAAGCATCTGTGCTATTTTTTTATTTAGTGTTGGCTATTCAACAATAGCAGATACACAAGCTCACAGAGTGTCACAGAGTGTCACTTTGTGCCGCGCTTCGAGCTTGTACATCTGCTATTTTGATCATTTTAAAAAAATCTTAAACAAAAATGTTTGAGAACCACTGATTTTAGAAGGCATTTGTCGGCTTCAGGTCTTAATGGGTTAATAAAGCAGTGAGAATGGAGAAGATAAATGCCACCCCTTCATTTGTATAGCACCTAATATATAAAAAAGATGGATGCATATCTCAAATCAACACATTTATGTGACCCGCGTATAATATGTAATATCTTCAGTAAAACGTTTAATGATGATGAACACCTCGGGCTTGCTATGTATTTAAAATGCAGCCTTAATCCTGAATAAAAACAAACTGGTACAAAGGACCTGATTATTACCGTAACATATGTTTACAGATACAGTATCTGTGCAGCCATAACCTACTTCAACCATTTTGACTCATTTTGATTTACAATTGGTTTAAAATGTCCACTCATAGTGGAAATCTGATACATGCAGATATCTTGCTATAAAAATACAGTTTATTTCTTATTCTCAGGGAGTGCAGCAAGGATTTCCTTGAAGCTGCACATCTGTGTTTCCATGAGAATAGCCAGGATCACCTTCATATGTTTCCTGATGTGTGGTTGTCAGGTACTTTGAGGGCGGCGTATCCTCTGTGTACCTCTGGGACTTGGATCATGGCTTCGCCGGGGTCATCCTCATTAAAAAGGCAGGGGACGGATCCAAGAAGATCAAAGGCTGCTGGGACTCCATCCATGTGGTGGAGGTGCAGGTGGGGGTTCAGTCCTTCTTATGAAACAAAGCATTCCTTTTCCAGGAAAAATAAAGCAATACAATTTGATAATACAATAGTCGGTAATTGCTCTGTGTATCTGTCTTGTCTTGTTCTGTGTGCAGGAAAAGTCCAGTGGACGAACGGCTCACTACAAACTCACCTCCACTGTGATGCTGTGGCTCCAGACAACCAAGACTGGCTCCGGTACCATGAACTTGGGTGGCAGCCTTACAAGACAGGTGAGTGTTTTTTTTTTACAACCCCAGGATTTATCGACTTTGCTTTTGCTCTTTGTGTGGACACTAAATAAACATTATCGGTTTGTCTTTGATTGCGTACACATTATTGGAGAAAACGTACATCTTACTCAACTGTGACTTGTTTATTAACCATCCATCCACCCACCCATCTATTAATTTCTTCACACTTCTCTTTCTGCAGATGGAAAAGGATGAGACAGTTGGAGAGTCTTCCCCACACATTGCCAACATTGGCCGCCTTGTGGAAGTGAGTAGAACAACTACTGCACTTGCTTGGTTAACTAATAATAAGTCTGCCTGCCTGCATCCAGCTCATCAAATCAAGTCAAATCAAACCTTTTTTTTATAAAGCACATTTAAAACAACAGATGCTGACCAAAGTGCTGTACAAGCTGTACAAGCTCATCATGTATTCTATTCAAACGCTGTAAAATAACTGCATATGTACAGTATATAATGCGTTATAACAAGAGCAGGTTTCCCTATGCAGATATAGAAAGTCTTGGAAAAGTATTTACATTATTATTTCCTTTCCGTTTGTCTTAATGTCCAAAAGTCTGACATTTGATGTGGTTATGGAACCACAATCATTTCACTTTATTCATTTTTTTGTTGAACAAAGTGTTGCATATAAACGTTATTTTAGTTGTGCCGTGC